>NC_030682.2:30322428-30927130 GCF_000004195.4 Xenopus tropicalis
CAAATTATTCACCCTCCACCTCTACATTTTTTCAGCTTTTAAATGGGAGTCACTGACCCCAGCAGCCAAAAACTATTGCTTATCTTTCTATTAAGTACCTTGCCTATTCATATCCCAGTCTTTCATTTAAACCGCAGCCAGGTTGCTAAGCTACATAAAACCCTAGTAACCAGACAGCTGCTGAAATTCCTGACTGGAAAGCTGCTGAAAAAAGAGCTAAATAACTGAAAACCCCCCACAAAAAATGAAAACCAATTGCAAATTGTCTCAAAGTATGAGCATCATAGTACAATTAACAAATAGTAGGATTTTTTTTTCCTGATTCTGATTTTCTAGCACTAAAAGTCGCAGAAGAAAAAGTATTGAACTTTGGAGAGTTACCATGCATCAAAAATCAGAATCAGACAATTCGCCAGACACAACCTGCCTAAACCATGTAGAAGTCAGTGGCCATGGCAGTGGCCAATGGCGAAATGCGGAATTTGCTGAGAATTAAGGCCTTGCGAAAACATTTGCTCATCACTTCCCCTTAACATTAAACATTAAATAAACCCAGTAGTATTGTGTGGTCTCCATTTAATTATGTTTTGATTTGGATCAAGTGCAGGGAATTTTTTTTATTTTTAAACATTTGATTTGTTTGAGTAGAATGGAGTCTATGGGAGATGGCCTTCCCATAAGCTTTCTGGATAACGGGTTTCCAAATAAGGGACCCTATTCCTTTACATGGAGTTTGTATATTCTTTTTAAGTTTTGGGGCATCTTCCCTGTGTCCTGGTTTCCTGCTACAGTATAGAAACATTCAGGGAGTGTAACTGGCTTCTAAAAAAATGAGAGTGTGTGCCCATGGTTGGAAAAATAGATTTTAAACTGATCTTTGGAAGGAACCAATGTGAATGATGAACAATCTCTGCAAAGCTTTGCAAATTCTGTCAGCACTATATAAAAAACCATAATGATATAGCCATCGTGCCTGTGATATTTTCTTAGCTGTTCCATTAGCTGAGGCGCTCATTCATTTTAAGGGCATATGCATTTTCAGTTCTAATTTAACAACACCCCACATTTGGCAAGGAATTCAGGTAGTATTGCAGCCCACTTACCTTTTTTTTTTTCGCTTCTAGAACTTTCTTGTACCTTTAATAAGATATATGTACATGTGTTTAAGTATTATACAACAAGTTTAGACAAGCTGCCAGACATAGCTGAATTATTTTCAATTTCAGTTCCATCCCTATAGTTTATAATGTCACTCAAGTCTCGGCCACTTATATTAAAATATAGGCACATTCTGAAGAGGGAGTACTACTTAATATAAATGTAATTACAGCTGTCACCGGCTCAAATGACAAAGGGCAGCAAAAATAAATAACACAGTGCTCCAGTAACTGCAATAAAATGTACTTTTTCTCTTGCACAGAATTCCCCCACACCTACATTTTTATTCTACCAAAGGGCAAGGGGTGATTTGGGGCATTTTAATGCCATGTTTTGAGTATGAAAACCCCCCAGTCATTTAAAAAGGCCAGAGACTATGAAGATGTGTCCATCATCTGTAAAACTGTCCAGAATTATGTCCCACAAAATTCGTTTGCTTCATCCATTACATTTATTACACAATTGGGTACAGTCGCATAAAAAAATATTTTATATTTCCACTGGTCAATATTGGGGCTCACTGATACTGTAATGTAAAATGTAATGTACCCCACAAAATATCTGGTTATACAGTAATCCTCTTGCAACAATGCTCTGAAGTAATAAAAAAAGGATGGTATGGGACCTGTTATCCAGATCAGGGTGTTTCTGGATAAGGAGACTTTCTCTAGTTTGTATCTTCATACCTTGAGTCTACTAAAAAATCAACTAAATAAACTCAACCAGATTGTTTTGCCTCCAGTAAGGATTAATTATATCTTAGTTGGGATTAAGTACAAGGTATTGTTTTGTTATTACAGAGAAAAATGTGAATTGTTTGTTAATATGAAGTCTATGGTATATGGTCTTTCCGTAATTTAGATCTTTCTGGATAATGATACCTATATTAAGTGACAACAGAATCAGCACCAAAAATGGAACTAGTGGTTACCCAGATATGCCCAGAATTGTCTTTATCCTCCATGAACCACATTCTATTTTGGGTAAGCCCAACCTTTTTTGGGGAGGTATTGCCTTGCATAGATAAAGGGCTGAATTTAAACTGCAGGCGCCCCTAGGTCTGTGCCGCTTGTTCCATCCCACCACCCTTCCCCCTCGCTGGTGTCAAACACACACACATGTGCAGGGCTTTTTTTACCTGGCACCCGGAGCTCTGGGGATTGGCGCACAGAAGCGCTATCAAACCTCCTCATTCCCAGTGCTTTAGACCGAGTTTGGATGCGGCCATAATTTTTGTTTAAAAATGTGTTATAACCCTTCTTGGAAATTTAGTTTAAAGCTTTCCATTTTGCAGAAATAATAATTTATGCAAAAGAGTGAATTGAAATGTACAGTCCTATATAATAACATGTCTATATAATTGTACCTCTTCGACAGATTGCTAGACAGGATTATTTAAAGAACAAAATATTAATATATAAAAATAGTTGCCCGTCCTCACAAAAGAAGCTTTGCACAGTAATATTTTGGGTGCCAATTAAGCATGTTAACAAAAATACACAATTTTAACACAATTTTAACAAAAATACACAATACACAATACACAACTCACAATTTATTTCATTGTTCATAACTATCACAGAATCTTGTAGACTTGTTGTGTTATCAGATTCAACCCTCCAAAAGCCTTACAAGCAGAGCTCTCCCTACTGGGGAATATACTCACACTGTAATCATTATCAGGTTCTTGGTAAAAATGCCCCCAGTAGATTAAACACACACATATATATAAACAGGGAGTTTTAAAATATGGTTTATACATTCTAAAACAAAAATATAACACAACCATATAATCTGGATTATATTGGCACCTAATCCAAAAAAACTGCCTGAATCAAAATCTGGATTCCCTGGTACTGAATCAATAGTTCATGAATCGACTTCTTGAGAAATGAATTTGGTATTGTTTTCCCTTCTCTGATGTTTCAGTTTTGTCATGAAACTTTATTTTATCATGAAACTTGTTAAAATGATGCTATGCTTTGTCAACCCATTTTTTATTTTTCTATATACCTATAGACACATATATTTCAGTATGTGTCTTCCACCTACTTTTGTTTTGCCCTACGTATTATTATTTCCAAAAAGGGTACACTAACAAATATACCTCACTTTGTGTAATGTTTGATAATTGATTGATCTTATAATCCTTACTTGTATCACGGGAGATCACACAGTCATGTGGTCAGATTTAAGGCTGGAATTGGAGTGACAGTTGTTTTAGACCAGGGCAGGGAACAAGGTGTTCTTCCCTGAGCATCCATTGGAGACTAAAGACAATGGGAGTCCACGACTTTAGTCACTTTCATGGCAACAGAAGGGCTGGGTATAAATACTCAAGTTGAAGGTGCTGCATAGCTATGCATGACTAAGGTAATGGAAGAAGTGGGCTGTGTGGTGTCCTCAATTCACCCTGTATTAACAGGGGCCAGAAATTGTGAAAAAAACAGCTCTCCAGCCTGGTTGTTGGAAGGCATTTAGTTCATTGGAGCATTCATTTAAGTATTAGGGGGTTAATCAGTGACCCCCTTTAACCTCACTACAAGCAATGCAGTGTCTGTAATGACAAATGTTTATTAGATGAAACTGTTATCACAGTGGTACTTATACAGCATTCACTTATATGTATACAATATAGTTTTATACCAAGGAACATTTCTCCCTTTATTTTATGTTTTTTTAAAAATATTATTGCAAATTGTCCTAAAACCAGGCATAATGGCCATGTTTAATATCCTAATTATATTTAATTTTATATCAAGTCCCATCAAGATGATTTTAACAGCCATCTGGATTGTGTTTCTCCAACATTTCCTGTGTTTTGTTTGGGTCTTCAGGCTACTCAATGACATGGTCATAATACGTGTGATTATTTGTATCCATCATTTTGTCGGTCATCCTTTTATTTCCAATGCAGCACTTCTGAGCTCCTTTCCTGTGAATTCAGGTATTAATAAATACAATGCAAAATATATTAATAGGACCACTTTCATCTTCTCTGTGTCATGTCCTTCAGAAATAAACTTCTGAATGGTGGTTATTTTGTAATTGAAATGTTCGATGAAAGCCTCAGGAGTTCTCTAATATTCATAATATTTATTTAGTTGAGTCACAATAGAGAAACATGTGCATTTCTTAATTATAACAATATGTAATTATTTCATTTTTCAGAGTAATTAATCGCCCTAGGTAAGTAAACTGCATAGAAAATGATGTGTTCCCATTTACTGCTTCGTTATTGTGTAATCTGTTTGAATTGTGGGTACATTTGGACCACAAAACACCCTGGAATTATCTGTACAAGAGTTTAATAGATAAAAAGAAATAAAGAAGGCAATTATAGTTCTTTATAGATGACTGCTGCAAGCTGAAACACCAGATTCTTGTGATTGAAGAATGCATGTAAAGATAACACATTCGTTTACATAAAGACTAATTAGACTTAAAATGCTTTAGAAAACCCATTTTAGAAATTACAGTTTTTAGTTTTATAAGCTAAATGCTAACACAGTCAAAGTAAGGATAAATATTAAAAGGGTGATAAAAAAAGAAAACAAATTCCATTGCTACTAGACTAATGACCCAAAACCATATTGTGTCTATTTGCTTCACTTAAACCAACTGGGAATATTTAAATGTAACATTATATGGAAAATGCATTTTTTGATCTTTAGATCTTTTTCTTCTCCTTTATAATGTACAGGGCTGTTTCAGGATTTATTTTGCTACAGACAGCATTTTACAAAGGACAACATCAAAACTCCCTGAATCTGAACGGTCTTTGTTGATGGACTCTGGCATCCTTTAATCAGTGGTATTTTTAAAATGAACAGAAATTGGTAATGTGGGTAAACTGATGTTTATAAATAAGAAACAAGGAAACAGAAAGTGCAAGGTATTTAACAGTGACAAAATCCCTCCAGAATATATTGAACAAAGTTACAAAAGGTCTGGGGTGGTGCTTGGGTCATAAAAACTGTTGGTGACTATATCATCTACTCTAAACTAGATTGTATTATAGTAACATAGTGTTACAACTGTATGGCAGGAACCCTGGGGACTACTTGAGTGATGGTACTCTTTGGTGAGGACCGATATTCACTGACACCCTTTTGGGTCCCTGAAATTTCTTCTGCAGACCGACAGGGAGAACCTGAACACTGTTTGAACCAAAGCTCAGTACAGGCAAGGTTTAACCAGAATCGTAGCAACCTAAATTCTATTTATTGATTACAGAAATACACTGTTCTATTTAAGACAACAAGGATCCATTGAAGAGTGGAACTGAAACATGCTTCATAAAGGGTTTTTTGATGTTGATGATCCAAAGCTCGGTACAGGCCAGGGTTAACTGGCTAATGGTTTAGTGGTGAGCACAACTTTCCCTTTTCTTTCTTATAGTTTATACAAAAGCCAGTTTCAAGCTCCCACCCTTCACAGCTACAGTCAGGTGATTCCAATGGGCAAATAAAAAGGCAACCATTTGGGGTTTTAACCTCAAAAGCAAGTAAGTTGCAGGTAAAACCTCATTTCACCCCCTGCTAACGTTTTGGAACTTAGTAGTTGAGCACAACTTTCCCTTTCCTTTGTATAGTTTAACCAGAATTGTAGCCAGGGCAGGCAAGAAGTCAGGGCAGGCAGCATAATAATCAGAGTCAGGAATCAGGGAAGGAGTCAATAACCAGGAGATTAGAATGGTAAGCAAGTCTTGGGCAGGAACTGTATTAACAGTCAGCTAGACTGTATTTTTTACTTTTCGCGAAATGCAATATAGGTCGCTAACGGAAAAAACATTCTCAATGGGGATAAAAATTCACATTGTGGACAACCCTTTGCCTTTCATGCAACAGTAGGATAATGATTGCAAATTTTTAAGCTTGTGCCAGTGCGCAGTATCTGCAATAAAGCATCATAGGGAAAAAGTTATTTTCTTGTTAACAATGACGCTATCTTCAAGCAGGTCATAAAACATTTGCAATGTGCAATCAAAATTTGTTACGCAATAACAGTGTAATGAAAAATATTATATTGTGAAATGTCAATTTTTAATTATTATTTGTGGGTTTCCATTTCTGAATCTTATTTCATTCCCCCATTCGATTCTTTAGAAGTGCCCATATTTTCTAGCCTGCGATGGTGCCTTTGAGCCATTACTACCTTTGGTGAGTATATTGTCTCATTCGGACTAGACTGTATTTTTCATTTTTATAAACCTATCCGTATTTTCTAGCCTTTGTCAAATTTTAGTTATTCTTTAAGACTAGTGATGGGGGAAATAATTTGGCAGACATGGATATGAGGCAAATTTCCGTGTTTCGGCATTGGTGGATTTTTTGCTCAAAACGGGCAACAAAAAAATTGACACAGGACCAAAAATTGTCAGCCGCATCCCAAAAAATTGTTGCAATGCTCTTTAGATGCGCATGTCAAAAAATTTTTTTGATGCACAACATTTCCGCTGTTTCGCTAATTTTTCGCTCATCACTAGTTAAGACATAAAAGGGTTTCAAGTACTAGAATCTTGAAAATGCCTCATAAAGCACCAACATATTCCATGTCCATGTCAGCAGTTACTTAAAGGAACAGTATCACTAAAAAATGAAAGAGCTTTAAAGTAATAAAAATATAATGCACTGTTGCCCTGCACTGGTAAAACTGGTGTGTTTGCTACAGTAACACTACTATAATTTATATAATAAGCTGCTGTGTAGCCACGGGGGCAGCCATTCAAGCTGGAAAAAAGGAGAAAAGGCACAGGTTACATAGCAGATAAGCTCTGTGGAATACAATAGTGTTTTATCTGTTATCTGCTATGTGCCTGTGCCTTTTCTCCTTTGAATGGCTGCCTCCATGACTTTCTGAAGTAAACACACAACTTTTACCAGTGCAGGGCAGCAGCACATTATATTTTAGTTACTTTTATACACTTTCATTTTTTGGTGTTACTGTTCCTTTAAGATGGAGTACACATATGATTTTAATTATCATAAAGTGACCTTCTAGTATGCCATGAGGTTCACCATTTTTAAGGGGCAGATTTATCAGCAGTCATATTTTTTCTGTTTTTTTTGCGTTAATGTTCATGAAATTGAATAATGATTAAAAATGCTAATTTTCAATACTTATTGAGTATAAAAACATGAATTAAAACTTTGGCATCTGAAAGCTTGCAAGGTCACATAGAAGTGGATGTAAGCTGTGCTTGCCAAGATGTAAAATATTTATTTAATTCAAGATTTCCAAATGTATTTTGAGTTTGAAAAATCACCAAAAATGATGATAAAAATACGAATTTGAGGTATTCAATTTTGTTTATAATTTACTTAAATTGAGCTTTTTGTATTCAGACTCAGTGTTGTACTGGGACCCCAGGGGACCACCAGAAAACCTTAGACCCTAGGCCCACTCTCCAAACTAGTTTTCCTCCTTTCCTCACCCAACCTCTTTATTCTCCTAGTCCCTTTCAGAAATAGGGAATGGTCAGGCCAAATGGTCAGGAGTAGGAGGTCCCACTGACTGGGAGTTTTCCTGGTATCCAGTATCCATTTCCTGGGCCAGTCCGACACTGTTCAGACTTTTTAATAAATCATACATTCAATCAAGCATAAATTCAAGCTTTTCAAGGTAGAAAAAAACACCAAAATTACACAAATCTTAATTTTGATAAATAGGCCTCGAAATGTCACATATTTGTTATTTGAATCATATTCATTTTAGTTTCTGGTACCTGTGTATCTGATGTCTATAAAAATAAGTGTTAACTTCTTTTCAGGTTTTGCTGAGTAAGCAAAGTTACTTTACAAACATTGTCAGACAGCAGCTAGAATGCTCTGCTCGTGTCAGCGATATGCCGCAATCGGTTATACCTTGGAAAGAGATAGGAAGCCATAAATACATTCTATTAATTGATTGCAGAAATACGCTGTACCATTGTGGATAGCAAGGATCCCATAGAAAAGCTGAACTGATGCATGCTTAATGCTTTTTTGATAAAAACATTTTTTTGTTGCAATCCACAAAACATTGGTGAACCTTCTGGCCTTACCAAAAAGACAGCAGACAAGAGAAGGATATCTATTTATATGTCATGAAAATACTCATGGATACATTCCATTCAATATTGTAACTGCTGCATTGGCCCAAAACCAGCTGCAGAGCACTGTTAATTTATGACCGTTTTTCTGAGATGATTTCATGCATGGTTTTAGATGTGGCAGAACTGTAACTCTTAACACACAAAATGCTGGAATCCAGTGTTTCTTGAACCAAATAAGGATTTATTAAACAGATAGCAGCAAAAATGTCTAAGTAAATTCAATATACCAGCTACAGAGATTTTTGGGATTTATGAACAGGCCACAACTATTGTCTCCTAGGGGGGCCTATTACTAACCGTTGGATTGTTTGTTCCAATGCAGATTTTAAGCGCTAAAAGTCACAGAAAAAAAAGTTGCAACTTTTCAAAGATTTACTATGGGGCAGACTCATCAAAGTATGAGTTTGAATCCCAAAATGGGTAAAATTCGGATTAGATACGATAATTTTTGTTGATCGGAAATTGTAACAGTCACGATAATATCATATTGGCGATCCGAAAGTCACAAAGTTTTCATATTTGAATGATTGTAAATGGCGGGAAAACCTTTCTGACTTCGATCTTTCTGTGCATGATTTTGGAAGCCGAAAGTACGAAAAAGTCACACAAATTAACGAAAAAAAACACAGAAAATACGCATAGTTCTATAAATTAGAAGAAATACAAATTTTTTGTAATCGGAATCAATTGTACTTTGATAAATGTGCCCCAATGCGTGAAAATGGCTAAAAATCAGAATCTGACAATTCTTCAGTTAAAACTTGCCAATATCATTTAGAAGTCAATGACAGATGTCCCTTCCCTGGAAGATCCTTCTTGCGGGTTCAAACTTTAGAGGCTTCAGATTTTTTAATGTTTTTCAACATTTCTGTGACTTTTCCCGCATGTGCTTTTTCATTTCAGATTTGTTAGTAAATTCCAGGCATTCGTGGAAACAAATTTATTCAAATTTTAAAATAAGGAAAATTATAAATGTTAGAGATTTAATAAATCTGCCCCTTAGTGTTTTAGGCTACATCAAGTCAGCTCCAAGGGATTACACACAGAATTCCCTACCCACTTGTGTTCCTACACTTGGTGGGTACCTGGAAAAAACCCACAGTTGGGGGGGGCATTTATCAACATTCTGATTTTTGTGGTTTTTGAGTTTTTTTGAAACCACGACTAAACTCATTTAAACAAAACTACAAATGTCTAGGAATTTACTAAAAGATCCTAATTGAAAAAGCACCAACAAAAATAAACGAGGAAAAAACGCAAAAACTATGACTTTTTACAAAACAAAGAAAGATTTTCCAGTTGCAAAAAGGACACCTGCCATTCACTCCTACATGATCTCGACAGCTTTTACATTGTGTATTTTTTCTTTCAGATTTGTCACAGTTTTGCTACACAATGAATTGCTAAAAAATCTGAGTTTATTTCACTACAAAATCATATTTTGATGCAAAAAAATATGAATCGTGAAAATAAAATTGAAGCCCCATCAATCTCCTCAGTGGAGCTCAGGCTGCTATTTCTTGCTACCCTGCCTAACCCTCCTGGAGTGTTCTGTTCCAGGATTTCTATTCTATTTACTATCTATATGCGCAACAAATTTTTTCCCGGTGGATTTTCACCAAAGTTTTGCCAAACAATTTGCCAATGGCGAAATGCGGAAATTTGCTGCGAATCCATGCCTGGCAATACAGTTTGTCCGTCACTACTGCCAAATTATTTTGTCAATCACTAATTCTAAAGAACATTTTCTGGCTTTGCTCAGCGTCAGATAAAATGTTATTTTTCTGTTTGATGGGGTCGCTTTGCAGATATTTTGGCTCGTCCTTTTGCCAGTTATACTGAGTTTACTTTAAATTCTTGTTTCAAGAGGAGATTGAAAAAACCGCTACTGATTGTGCCTAATTGGATTATAATTATTTTAGACAGCTTAGACCAATAAAGCTGACACAAACATAACAAGAGCTGTTCCTTGCTCTTAAGGTTATAAAAAAAACAATTATAAATAGAAATATTTCCTTTTTTCCCCCCATCCTAAAATGCATGGGATGTAGAAAGATTGATCAGGTTGACTTTATTAACAAAGAGCATCATGGCAGCGAGTTTCACTTCTATCCTTTATCATCTACAGACAATTTTGTTTGTCACATTTCATGCATCTGCAGCAAATTCCTTAATCAGAATAGATTACAGTATCTCACACCTGCCAGTTCCTATTTTTGCATGAAATGTGAAGAAAAGTGATGCCGCCGCATACCTTTAATATACAAGGAGATTTCTTATGTGTGAAGAAACCCTCTAAAGTAGTAAAGCTTTCTTCACTCATCATGTAACTGTCTGGGATTTATTGTGCTAAACAACATCACAACAAAAGGTAATGTGATGAAAGGAGCGGCAGGGAATCATGGCTAAAGATAAATGTCTTCTATGAGAAATGTTTGGAATCTATTATCTGGAAACCCATTATCCACGAAGCTCAAAAATATGGCAAGGCTATCTCTTCTATTGTCCATTTAAGAAAAATATTCGAAAATATTCACAAAGATATATTTTTTTCTGTATTACAGGTATGGAAACCATTATCCAGAATGCTAGGGACTTTACAGATAAGGGATCTTTCCGTAATTTGGATCTCCATACCTTAAGTGTACTAATAAATTATTTTAACATTAAATAAACCCATTAGGATTGTTTTGCCTCCAATAAGGGGTAATTCTATCTTAGTTGGGATCAAGTACAGGTACTGTTTTATTATTACAGAGAAAAGGGAATCATTTAACCATGAAATAAACCCAATAGGGCTGTTCTGCCCCCAATAAGGGGTAATTATATCTTAGTTGGGATCAAGTACAGGTACTGTTTTATTATTACAGAGAAAAGGGAATCATTTAACCATTAAATAAACCCAATAGGGCTGTTCTGCCCCCAATAAGGGGTAATTATATCTTAGTTGGGATCAAGTACAAGGTACTGTTTTATTATTACAGAGAAAAATGAAATCATCATTATCAATCATCAATAATCAATTATTTGCTTATAATGGAGTCTATGGAAGATGGTCTTTCATTAATTTGGAACTTTCTGGATAATGGGTTTCTGGATAATGGATCGCATATCTGTAATCGAAAAAAAAAAAAATACATTATACTTTCTAATAGGTAGCAGAATAATCATATCCTGTTTTTTTATGTTTTTAGTAGATTTAATTTATGGTGAGTGAAATAATGGTTCTTATCTGAGAAACCCCAGGCCCCAAAAACTCCAAATAAAAGATCTCATACCTGTATTAGGAGGCAATTGTGTCATTTGAAAATGACAGTTTAAAACTCACGTGACTGCTCTTATCCCACTGAAACAAGGGGAGCTTTCAGACTTTACAGAAAGGTACATAGATATAATCTTTAAGCAATGTAAATCCAAACCCCAAGCTCCTAACATACAGGTGGAGCTGACTGTAAGGGTAAATTTGACTCAACATGGAGAAAATAAAATACATTTTCCAGAATGAACCCCTCATTAGTTTTAGACAACTAGTAATAAATGTTAGGCAGTCTGGGGTTAGTCAGCACCCAAACAACAATATCAATATTAAGATCCAAACTTTATTACTACAATACAGTTATGTTAATACAGGTATGGGATCCCTTTTCCGGAAACCCGTTATCCAGAACTGTCTTTTCTCTGCCTCCTGACGAAAGTCCCTGTGGGGGACTGAAACGTTGAGGTCTGTAATGTTCCTTTTTCATATTTTGTAATACAATTTATCTTTTTTCAAATATTTTAAATCCTGTGAGTGCTGACACTTTTTGTCTTATTATATATATATATATATATATATATATATATATATATATATATATCTATATATATATATGTGTGTGTATATATATATATCAGACATATCAATAATCAGCTAATACAAATGGCATTTATGTATGTAAACAATTTTTTACATCCATTGTGATCTACATTCTGTTGCCACTAGCCAGCAATGTATGGTTCATGCAACCCAACTCTTTAATTGTGGATGTAAAGCAATTCTTTCTTGCTTCTGAATGCTTCACTACTTTTGGCACTGCAGAGATTGTCTTGACAGGGGCTTATTACCCCAGTGGATTGCTTCTGTCATAGATAGATTGCTTCAATCAAGGACCCAATAGAACAGCTCTTCCACACTGCCACGTCATGCCTTTCTAAACTACACAATTTTCACAGCAATTAACTGGAATGATCTTTCCTAAAGGAGAACTAAATCTAAGATGCGTTTTCTATATATATTTATTATATTAAAACTGTTAAAGTCTCCATACCTTTGCCCTGAAATCTGCATTTGGTGAGTTCTTATCAGTCCCACTGGATGGTACATTCCAAACAACACAATTACAATCACAGTTGCAATCTAGCAAAGATTAGCTTTGATTGGTCTGCGACAGTCAGAATAATTACAGCTACTAGTTATTGCACTTTAGTGAATTTCTACTTATGTTATTAGATGAGATCCATGGGTTAATGTACCCACATTAAGGGGGACATTTACTGACAATCAATTTTTTTCCAATATTTGATTGCAGCAAAATACGATTTTGAGATTTGTTATGCAACAAAACTGTAACAAAGGCAAAAGTAGGCCATCCAATACGTGTTGAGATCATGTAGAGGTCAATGGCAGATGTCCCTTTTACAACTGGAAGATCTTTCTTTGCTTTGTGGCTTTAGAGGTTTTGGGGGTTTATTGCCACTTGCCTTTGTGCAACAGTATGAATTGTGTTTTTTCCACATCTTTTTTCATCGGTGCTTTTTCCATTCCGATATTTTGATAAATGACTGACATGAGTTCAGGAAATGAGTTCAAACCACTGAAACCACAAAAATGAAAATGTTGATAAATGGGCCTCTATATATTTCACTCTTTGGCGCAAACACAAAGGAAAATCTAGAAAATAAAAATCACCAAGTACATGAACCCCTTAATACCCTTATAATTAATTACTCAAAGGCTAAAGCACAGAAACAACATGTAACTGTGCAACCGTGTCTTAGAACAATGGATGAGAATAATGAGCATATATTGTTAGTACAGGTATGGGATCTCTTATCTGGAAACCCATTATCCAGAAAGCTCCGATTTATGGAAACCCTGTCTCCCATAGACTCCATTTTAATCAAATAATTCAGAATTTTAAAACTGGTTTCCTTTTTCTCTGTAATAATAAAACATTACTTTGTACTAGATCTCAACTAAGATATAATTAATCCTTATTGGAAGCAAAACAATCCTATTGGGTTTAATTAATGTTTTATTGATTTTTTAGTAGACTTGAGGTATGGAGATCCAAATTACAGAAAGACCCCTTATCCGGAATACCCTCAGTCCTAAGCATTCTGGATAATGGGTCCTATACCTGTAGTGATTCTGTATGCGGATATTAATTTCTCTTGAACCTACCTGGGCCATTTTCATACAATAAAAAATGATGAGTGTAATTTTTTGCCAGGTATGGTGTGAAATTCCTCATTTTGCCATTGGCAGATTTTTTTTGTGAAACTACCACAAAAATTCGTCAAGACACCTCCTAAGAAAAGAATAAACAGACTGAGCTCGAAGGTGGGTCAACAGGTTTATATTTTATTAGTTGAATAAAAAAAATAAAAAATAAAGTTACAATAACAATACTGAAACTGTGAAATGCCATGAATAAAACATGCTGTAAAATAAACAAATGACTTTATTAAACGATAAAGAAATGGCATAAAACAAACAAAATGTATACACAATGTATATATAAAAAATCTAATAAAAACATTAAAAAAAAAAATTCGTCAAGACAAAAATTCAATGAGTGAGGATAAAGTTGTGGTCATGAAAACTCATGGTTGCATCAAAAATGTCACTTGCATGAAAAAAGTAATGCGGTAGCCGCATTTTGAGAATTTTTCAGCAGTTTCCCAAATTTTTCAGGGAAGCAAAAAAGGGACAGATTTGCCCATCACTAATTGTTAGGTTTCTTTAAAAAAGATACAATGTTAGCGTTACTGCAACTTTATACTAAATAGCTAAATATAACATCCATTCTGTGGCGTGATTGAAGAAAAGGAGGCTGCAAAGTAAATGAGCTGCAACTTCAGCCTGGAGTGCAGTACCATTCCCATTAGAAATCCTGATACTACCAAAAATGATCCAGGTGGAAGATATGAATACACCAGTGAGCAGAGGAAGGCTGTGCCATATGTATTTTTTAACAGGCTATATTTTATTGTCAATTTTTGATGTATATTTCTGTAGGTTACCTGGAAAAATGGGCACTGAAAAATTACATTTCTTTTATCTTTATATTTTATTAATCACTCTTTCAACTGCAGCTGCCTTTAAACCTTCTGTTCATTGAAGCAATAGGAAGCTTCTTACTCTTCTGCAATCAAAATGATCACCTACTTGTTCATGTTCCATTGCTTTCAGAACGAGGCGTTTGTCCCCGCTGTACCATATTCTTAGGTGTTACCATCTGACTGGAACAACATTTTAGAATGACCTGTTATGTATTATTATAATAATATAATTATTGGTCTTAATCATTAATAAGACAAACATAGTCATGACCAGTCACCATTCACTAAAGGTCTAAACAGATACTATTATACAAATAACAGAAGAACTAAAAGCCCAGTGAGAACACTATAGTTTAGGATCCACAATAGGAACTCTCCACATTAAACCAGTTCAGAAATGTTCAGATGCTAAGGGACAAGAAACTAAGTTTTGATTAAAACAACTTCCAGTTTAAAATATTCACTTGGAAAAACAACACCCTTTTACAGATATTGGGTGGGGTACAAATCAACATACACTGTGGAGCAGTTGGATAAAATCATGATACACAACACACAAATTAATTATGTGTACATTTCACCTTCAACATGACCCAATTCCACCCCCAAAACCCATTAATGTTTCCCACCTTAAACCTTTCTGCCTTGCTGCCTCTTACATTTGGAATGCCCTCCCTGATTTTCTCCGGAGAGAATCCTCTCTCAGTCTTTTCAGAACTAAACTCAAAGACCTTCTTGGAGCACTTGCACAGCATCTGGGTACTAGCACTTATATTGCAGTTTCACCCACTGAAACCTGCAGCACTATTATCCTCCTATTTGTGTCTGTAAGTTACCCTCCCATTTAGATTGTAAGCTCTACAGGGCAGGGACCTCTATCCTCTTTGATTCTTAATTTGTTGCAGCCGTACCTTGTATTACTTTGTATTTTGTAATAGGTGTAGTGCAGTTGTGTCAAGAGGATCGCCCATCCATGTCCACAATGATGCTGAGCATTGTGGAAAAAAAACATTATCATTGTACTCAGAATTGCATGCGTTCAGCCATAAACACTACTGCTGCTCTCTGTGAACTTTGTAAAAGGACACTCACAGAAAAGAACCACTGTATTCCCTTTCTTCTATTCAGTGTACAAGAGCTTCTGTGGCAAACTTCCTGACAAGGGGACTCCTCAATTGACCCGTCACTTCAACCATCCTGCTGAACCCCATTGTTACATACCTTAATCAAACACCAGGAGCGAGAAATGGGTAATATGGCCACAGCATTTATTCACATTTTATCAAATAAAAAGGACCTTGCCAGTCTCGCCCCAAGGCAATATTCCAGACCAGAATTCCATAAGAGATTGCTATTATGCTCACTATAGACTTGAAATCAGCACTATGTTATTATATCCACCACTGAGTATTAGGCTGCCTCTACCTGCAGAAAGGATGGCCCCAAACTCTGGTACCAGCAGGAGCTGCATCTCCCACCATGAGAGAACTTCAGCAGCCCTGCTGCCGGTCCTGAATCTGCAGTGTCTCGATGATAGGAATTCCAAGCAGGCTGTCACCTAGCACAAGCAGTAGTAGCGTCTGTATCTATCAATCCATTGTGCAGTCACAGCAGAGAACCTCCTTTCTTCCTCTTCTAAAATTTCCTCGCACACCCTGTCACTCAAAGGTGAGGTGAGGAGGCTCAAAAAATAGAAAGCAATGGCACTCATAGCAATTACAAGCAGGGCAAGCCCTTGCAAATTTTATTGTGGATGTGCAATGTTTAGGGCCAAAACAACCCCTTTATCAAGGGGGTTGTTTTGTGCAGTCACAGCAGAGAACCTCCTTTCTTCCTCTTCTAAAATTTCTTTGCACACCCTGGCACTCCAAGGGGAGGTGAGGAAGCTTGCTTTACAAACTTAGATTGTAATCTCTACGGGGCAGGGAACTCCTTCCTACTGTGTCTCATACCACATGGCACTGATTCCCTGTGCATTTATATATATATATATATATATATATAAAACACAGTCCACGCGACAGCACCACACTCCAAACACCGCTATTCTGAGGATGCCCTTGTGCACGGAATACCCTATGTATACAAAAACTAAAAACAGCCAGCACCAAGGGTCTTTGTGAAAAAATCCACATTCAGTTATTAATAGATAATATGAGAACATAAAGAAGAGAAACTCCTGACATTTCACAAAATATACAAAACGCAAGGGAGGGTAGGTGGGATGTTTCTACCTGCTCAGAAGATAAGGAAGTGAGCAAGTGAACTGCTTCTCTCGTGACATCACATCCCTATCCATCCCCCCAGCCCAGCTTTCCCCTGCCTTGTTTTCTCACCCAATCACAGCTGCATCTGATTGTACCAATCATTAAACATAAACCAGTGTAATCTGGCTGCTGGATTGGATTCCTTGTTGGATTCCTTGTCATTCAGCCCTGCATTTATAGCTTCAGGGCTTTCTCCCTCCCTTTTGCCCTCTCCCCTCAGTGCAAGAGATGAGCCAGCAGGAGAGATGCAAGCAAGTGACATCAGACCAAGCTAAAATGGCAGCTCCTATCTTAAATAGAAATAGGTTCTGGAGTTGTTTACTCAGGTATGGTAAAGCATTCTCCCTATAAATATGGTATTCTTGCTTGCACTATTGTGGCGAATCTACAGTATCAGCACTAAACTGCCTCAGTAGCTTTCTACAACTAACCTGCTTTACTTTAACAGTTCCACTGAAAAAATGAGCTGCCTGGTAAAAGATTACAATATATTCCAGCATTATTCCCAAAGCATGACTACATCAGGCAAACTGCACACTACAGCGAATTATCAGACAGGAGATAAACAGCAAATTATTGTGATCAGTGTGTTCTATAATTATATAAAATATTATTGCTGAACTGAGTACCCATGGAAACAGCCTTTATTGTTTTGTACCATTAAACAAGGTAAAGAACCATACAAGACATTTGTGTATTTCATACATTCAGATTTCAAATGCTGAAAATACTCGCGTGAAAGAGAAAACAGACATCGCAGTTAAGATACAGCTGATAAATGGCAAACGCACGCCTCAACCAGACTAGAAATCATCATTTGTTCTGTTTTCCTTAAATTAAGGAGACATGTCAAGAGCAAGTATGCTGACAGTGTTTGCTTTGCATTCATACATATGTTGGTGCTTGATTGCTGCTTGAATTTACAATATGTTTTATTTATGATTGTATTGCACATTGCTTTGGAGATGCTATTTGTTTTTTTCAGATGAACATAATTTTGTATATAAAAAAATCATGAGAATTTTTTATACCCTGTGAGACCATGAATAGGAAAAACATACTGACGTGCCTTTAGAATTGGTTCAGATATTTTTAGTTTTGTTCAATAGGTCTTCAGTAAATTTGTTAATGATGGTGTCCTTTTGGAACCCATTGCCTTAACCATACATAGAGAAGATTATGTTTGGAAAATAGTACAGGATAAGACCTTTATCCAGAATGCCAAGGACCTGGGGTTTTCCGTGTAAGGAGTCTTTCTGTAATTTGGATCTCCATAAGTGATGAGCGTATTTTTTCGAAAGACATGGATTTGCAGCAAACTTCCACATTTTGCCATTGGCGAATTGTTTTGCGAAACGTCTGTGAAAATCTGCCATGGAAAAATTTGTTACGCAGCAAAAAAAGTTGCAGTTGTGTCACAAATGGGCATAGTTGCATCAAAATTGGGTGCGCCAAAAAAGACAACAAAAATAAGACATGGGCAACAAAAAAAGACACAGCTGACAAAAAAGTCGTGCAACAAAATTTTCTTGACGTCTTGCAAATTTTATGGTGAAGCGAAATGGGACAGATTCGCTCATCACTAGTTGAGCGAATCTGTTCCGTTTCGCTTCACCGAAAAATTTGTGAATCTTTCAAAAGATCTGCGAAATGGCGAATAATTTACGAATCGGCGAAAATGCCGTGCAACAAAAAAAATTGTCGCCCGCGGCTATTATTTTGTCGCGCGGCTATTGTTTCGTCGCCCGCAGCTATTATTTTGTCGAGCGGCTATTGTTTCGTCGCCCGTGGCTATTATTTCGTCGCACGGCTATTCTTTTGACACCCGTGACTATTCTTTTTTGACGCCGGCGATAATTTTTGGACGTGTGCCGAATTTTTCCGCTGCAAATTTTTTCATCCGTTTCGCAAAACAATCCGCCAATGGCGAAACGCGGAAATTTCGCCGCAAATCCATGCCTGGTGAAACATTTCACCCATCACTACTCATCACTACTTACTGGTATTCAGGCCAGAAGCATATTCATGCTGAGTTTCCTTTAGGATCGATCAAGCCCGAAAATTCAAGCAATCTTAAATTAGGCCCTTACTGTGATGATTTTACACTTTGATAAATCTGCCCCTGTCATTTGCAATTGTAGCAAAAAATGGTGCAATATGAATAGCAGATTATGGAGTTGAGCCAAACTGAAAAAACAAAAAAAATTGTTCTTGCACTTATATAAGTGACGCCAGCTATTGCAAGGCACATCATACTTTAGTAAATGTGGATGCTGCTATTTTGGCGGTAAAAAAAAAAATTGCAAAAATTCTTATAGACAAATTTTATGAACTTTAAAAAGTGGATGTTAAATCTTGGCAACTAACCAAACAATAAGTAATGCCCAATGCAGAGAAATACTGGGCAGATACATTCTTGACTGGGTTATACCATGTGAAAATATACATTTTTGACCGATTGCACATGCTAAATTAACCAAAAAGAATTGTCTCTCACGTCAGAAAGAATTGTTGTGCGTGACAATTTTTTTTTGACGCACAACATTGTCGCCATTTCACAAATTTTTCACTGTTTCGCAAAGCTTTTGAAAGAAACTAGAAGAAGAGATTGCTACTAAATTATTCAGAAAAGCGAAAAGCCGCCATGTTTTTGACACTTTACACCCTATCCTGATGTGATCACCCACAAGGAGTGGCTCAAGGAGTTTCCCAAATACAGCACAGCTTGCATTAGGCAATACTGTATTTATGAGGGGCAGATTGAGGGAGGCACACCCCCACCCCTACCTGCAGGCTTTATTCTCGCTGTAAATAACAGACTGCCTTGTGGCTGCCAGCTCTGCACTCTGAACCTTAGGGTGGGATTTTCTAGTACTGTAGAGCCCAGCAATGCCTCAGACACAGGTGCTGGGTAATTGAGCACTAAGGGACAAGATTCTGCCCATATGTACCCTAGCACTTGCTTCTGGGACATTAGTAAATGATCCCCTTATGTGTACTCAGGTTTTCTATATCACCCCTTGTATATCAGCAATTGAATGTCACTGCCCTTTTGCAAATCAAAACGCCAATCCTGTGACTCACAATGTTAATATGTAATCTGTGTCCAAGCAGGAGCCCATCAACCTTTTGTAATTTCTACCTTAAGACTTTTTTGTACCCACAGAATGGCATAATGGGGAACCCAAGGGGCACCTTTGTCCAACTAGAGCACCGTTCATATCTAGTTGCAAATCTATGCAACACAAAGTTCCAAAGTTATAGAGGAATATGTTTCTAATAGTTACGCAGATTGCTGGAAATCTTGCTATGGTGTTGTCATAGGTTACAGTCCTTAACTCTATATCAGAGCAGACAAACTTAATTGGAAACTAGCACACACAAAAACAATAGTCAAGTGAACCCCCCCCCACATATGACTTCTTATGAACTGAAAAAATGTTCCCACTTGTTAGTGCATTGGTTTCTGAACCTAAGTGTACCATGTCTTAAATCAAATAAGCTAAAGATTCCCCTGTAATGAAAACATGGTCTTATGAGTGATACAGGGGCAAAACACGTATATTTGCTATTCTTATAAAAGAAAGGGCACAAAGTAAATATGAAAGTTTCTTGAAACTGACTAAATGTCATCGATCGATAAAAAAAAGAGAACAGAATCAATGTTACAGCAAGTAGCATTAAATACTCTGTGATGTGAAAATACAATATTGGCCAATGTGATCTTCAGTGAACTGTGGCAAGATGTTAACAACAGCAATAAATGAAGCAGTGACCTTAAAGGAAATTTCTCAATGGAGTCTGTTGGAGAAAGGGAAGTATAAGTGATAAACAAAGGGGCCGAAGCAATGTGATCATGGCTCCAGGCAACTGTAGATATGACTTAATAGAGAAAATTACCTGTTGTTTGTCTGGCAGTAGAAAACCATACAAATGCACCTTTTGTATTGATTCTCTTGATTTGCGCGCTTGTTGAACTTTCAGTGTGCTGTAGAGAAGTGCTGATATATGTTATGCTCTGCAAACAACAAGAATGGGGTATTTCATTGGTCTAAGTTAGTTATACCTAGCTAGTTATAGCGACTAGGACCAGAGCTGGAGTAAACAGAAAGAGCAACTGCCTCCAAAAGGAGATGTTTTGGGTTTTTTTTGCCTTCCTCTGGATCAACTAGTAGTTAGGCAGGTTATATACTGTATAGGCATTATGGTTGAACTTGATGGACGTATGTCTTTTTTCAACCCAACTTACTATGTTACTATGTTACTATGTAAAGCTTAACTAAAGAAGGGCACATATGTACATTATGTTTTAGGCTCCTATTCCAGCCCAAGGCACCCACAGCCCTTTAGCAGGGAAGATCTGTGCCCCCAAAGCTGCCCCAGTAGCCCCCCATCTTCTTTTCTGCTGATTCCCTGCACATGCTCTGTGCTACTGTCACTTACCTGAGCTTAGGGACCCACTCACAATATACTGTATATATAGAATAAAAATGTCACAATATAAGGCTGACTAGTAATATACATGATACAGATAATTACTACATTCAGCTCAGCGCCCAATGCAGTTAGAATCAAAATTTAATAATCACCCTGTAGCATCAACCTATATTACAGGAAAACCTCATTTTCTGCTTGATAATTAGTGACAACCCCTAAGCTTAGCTTCCCAACACTGCCCAGAGCCCACTGAGCATGTGCAGTGTCACTGACACTTCTAACAAAATCCAAGATGGGAAACTCCTGTGACAAGTTTGAAGACCTGGATTATTACTGTGATAGAGATGCTGACCCTTTAGGCTGGTGTAGTCAGTTCAATATATAACATTTGGCATATATATATATAAACAGACATATTCATTTACAGAGTGTAGTTCTCCTTTAAGTGAAGGAGGTTGCAGCTGCTCTTCTTAAAAGATTAAAGAGATTTCTATTGATGACCAGAAAAATGGAAGAAAATTTTCAAAATGCACCCTTACATTGCTCCTATCTAAAGGCATAGGTGTTGTACTCCACAGAAAGAGCCGTGTTAACACATAGGAAACCTGAGGAAGCAGTGAGAAAGGAAAAAAAAGGATGTGGGAGCCAATAGTTGTGCAGGGTACAGGTTGTAAAGAGGACTAATTTCATGCAATATTATAAATAATAAAAGTAAGAGGGGGAAGTAAGTTGGGATGTAAAGGTATGAAGAAGTAAAGAGCCAATGAATAGCACAAGAAGGGTGAGAAAACGAAAAGAGGGAAAAAGAGAGGTATAGGAAAAGGATGGCATATGAAGGGGTTTACAAGGCAAAATGGTGAAGAACAACAAAAAAATAGTAAATAAGGTCCCTCTTCTTTCCACTGTGCACTGCTCACTGTAGAATGCAAAGGAACTTCAAGTTCCAGAATGTATAACGCAAATATGGAACAAACTGAGAGGGGCGGCATGACAACAGTGAGCTGAAGAGGGGTTGGGAGATAGCTGGTACAGGTATGGAATCTGTCACCCAAAGCTCCAAATCACTAGAAGGTAATTTTCCATATTTCAAAATGTTTAAATTTCAATAATAATATTTCCCTTTTTCTGTAATAATAAAACAGTACCTGTACTTGATCCCAACTAAGATATAATTACCTCTTATTGGGGGCAGAACAGCCCTATTGGGTTTATTTAATGGTTAAATGATTCCCTTTTCTCTGTAATAATAAAACAGTACCTGTACTTGATCCCAACTAAGATATAATTACCCCTTATTGGGGGCAGAACAGCCCTGTTGGGTTTATTTCATGGTTAAATGATTCCCTTTTCTCTGTAATAATAAAACAGTACCTGTACTTGATCCCAACTAAGATATAATTACCCCTTATTGGGGGCAGAACAGCCCTGTTGGGTTTATTTCATGGTTAAATGATTCCCTTTTCTCTGTAATAATAAAACAGTACCTGTACTTGATCCCAACTAAGATATAATTACCCCTTATTGGCGCAGAACAGCCCTATTGGGTTTATTTAATGGTTAAATGATTCCCTTTTCTCTGTAATAATAAAACAGTACCTGTACTTGATCCCAACTAAGATATAATTACCCCTTATTGGGGGCAGAACAGCCCTATTGGGTTTATTTAATGGTTAAATGATTCCCTTTTCTCTGTAATAATAAAACAGTACCTTGTACTTGATCCCAACTAAGATATAATTACCCCTTATTGGGGGCAGAACAATCCTATTGGGTTTATTTCATGTTTAAATAGTTTTTTAGTCTTTTAGTCTGGACAGCCAAATTATAGAAAGATCCTTTATCTGGAAAACCCCAAGTCTCGGATATACTTTTTAACAGGTCCCATACCTGTACCAGTGGGTCAGGTTTCTTTTCAATCTGAGGAATCAGGTATATCTGTGTAAAACAAACTATACATTTATATTTAATTCTGGAAGTTCAAATTGTGTTTTTGCACATTTTTTCTACATAAGCCCAACTGAATAAGCTCAAGTATCAAGGGGGTTATATTTTCTATTTAATTACAAGCAGAATGAAATGGAAGTAAGAGGAAAAAAGGAATAAAGGAGAGAAATAATAAACATAAAAGGAAAAAAATCATAGCAGGAAGCTGGTATGGAATAATGAAACAGGCAAAACACAATATAAACTAGTTCTTATAATAAATGTAACCTCAGATAGAACTTCAGTATGGTTCACTTGCAAACCAAGGTGGTAAATAATGAGTAATCAGCAGGGGGCAAAACCTTTAGTAAGGTCTGAGCACCTAGTACCAGCGCTGAAAGAGATGCTCTCTAGAAAGCTAAAGACGCAGAGATGCTCAAGTCATTCACAGTTTTACTTGCAGTGATTTGTGATTCAAAACATGCACAGATTGATATCTTAAATTGGCAGCAGCTCAGTCTTGAATTGCAAATGGCTACTGATTAGTGTGGAATAATTCTAAGGGTGATTTATGGATCCTTAATTACTGCCAATTTGTATGAATCTAAATTCAAGTCAGTTTCTTTACTGCTAGTAAAAATAATGAAGACCTAGCAAAATAATACTATCTAATATAAAGGACCATGCCAGAAAATAAATGTACCTCCCTTACTAGTAACGGTTGCTAAGGCTGAAAAAATTACACAAGTCTAACAAGTTTATCATTTCAGGATATGCTTATACAGTAATCCACAGAAATTCAAACAAAAGTACTATGTAGTTTTTAGACATTCTTGCCCAGATTGAGCAGCCATGAGATGCCCTAAAAAGAGAGATTGGCTAGGTCTTGGGCATGACGTTGTAATGTTCTATAATTAGGGAGTGACCCCAGGCTGTAAAGACAGGATATTACTCTGCTGCATTATATAAATGGATTAACTGCTCAAGATAAGGCTTTGTATCTTCTATATCTGCTAAATAAAAACATGATTGTGTACAAAAATGGGTGCTCCTGTTGTCTCAAGTGTGCATCAGTCTACATCTTCACATGGATATCTGGCACAAGTGGTGGTTTTCCATTAAACTTATCCAGAAAGTCACCTAGGGATAATAGTTCTGTCAGCAAAAAGGAGCGGAGCTACGGTGGGATGGCACCTTGCTGGGGCAGGTTGGTGCTAAAGTTGGGGTGGAATGGTAACATAAGACATGGCACTACCCAAGGCTTTTGTAAAGGTTCATTTTCTACTGCCTGGAACCAAGGATCTTGAGTCAAGGCCATTCTTGACCCTCCAACTAAAACCACATTTCTGGATTAAAAGTATCATATATTAGTAACATCCCACCCTCTGTGGTTAAGTAGGTAGTTAATTAGGTAGTTAATTAGGTAGTTTGTCACAGCTGATGGTGGAATAATTGCCTTGGGGGGGCCTATGGCCAGACATTGTTATGGCTAGATAGTATCCCTCAACAGTGGTGATACGGGGTTGCCTGGTTTCATTTGCCCAAATTACCACTAGCGGTCGGGCGGGTGGCATGTCATGTAGCCCAGTAAGGTGGATGGTGGTTATTATTGACAAGCATTTCTTAAGAGTGATCTTCTGTAATGTTTTAAGTTGTAAATACATTTGGATTGTAAATTACATGTTCTTATTATTCTACCTGTACTATGAACTGTTATTAAAAGCTTTGGCCTTTCAATACCAAAACTGGATGTCTTGATTGTGTCTTGGGGGGTAGAGGATAAAAGGATAGGGTACTATGTGTGTAGAGGTAAGACTGGGGGGGGGGGGGTTACTCCTTTGCCATAAGGATTGACACTGCCCTTGTAATCTTCTATTATAAAACAAAGTAAAATGAATACGGCTTGGGGGCTATCAGCAAGGAGTGTGTGCTCTCCTTGTGGATGTGTGGGTTTTCCTCCAGGTACCCCGGTTTCCTTCCACCCTTCAAAACATACAGGTAGGTTAATTGGTTCCTAATGAAACTGATCTGCGTGTATATGACAGAGACCTCAGATTGTAAGCTCCTCTGGGGCAGTGATGTGAATGAAATGTAATCTCTGTAAAGCAATGGAAATGTATTGGCACTATATAAATACCAGGAAATAAATAAAAATTAAAACCTCTTGCCTCATCCAACAGACTATGACAAGAAAAAAAAATAAAATAAATGTGAAATACACAACTTCTATTTACAATATATATTTGCAAGTCAGCGCTGGTCCTACAAACGTATAGAAAAATGTAATTATAAAGCACAAAAGATAAGTTAAAGTGGGACAGCAGGGACTGTTTTCTTTCGCTTTCCTCGTTTTCATTCTGTTTGCTTACAAATGCAGAATAGACCGTATTTATCTAGACTTCTAGTTACAGCACAAAACAAATTATCATTTTATAACCAGCATCAGCGATCCTTTGTTGGAGCCCTGGATGTAATTGTAGACAGTTTGTAAAAATCTGGTTTTGTCTGATAATTGTTTTTATTCCCTGCTGTTGCACGAGGACATCTGGAGCAGCTGGAGAATTTTCTGGAAAGAGCGAAACGCGATGTCAGCAAAAGATCAAAATACCGTAGTAAACCACTTCCCTACAACTTTCATTCTCTCATCTTCTTCTTCCTGGCAGGGTGACAATCTATGCAGCTCTAAAGAGAAAATAGACAGCTTGATTTCACACTATTGCCTATCACAACTGCAGAAATAGAGAGAACTTTTATTAGCGTGTGCCCTAAATTTAAACTGAAATAAATAAGCAGCCGTGCTCTGTCAAAAGAATCTGATGAGTCAAAGGAAATGCACAGAAAACCAACTTTGATAAAAGAAACCATTAAAACAAGGGAGACACCCTGTAATAGCGTATTATTTCGATGCCAAACATTCTGCTTCTGTTGTATCATTACTGTATATCTGTACTGTATATCTGACAACTTACTGCCCAACAAGCTTTTGCTAAAGTACATTTAGAGCTTATCATAAAGTTTTTGATAAAAAAATAAACAGAAGAGTGTTTAAAAAATGCAAACATTTGAATGGGCAAACTCCCTGTATCACAGTCAAGTTGTTAGCAAAAGAACAATACCCCTTTTACATCTCACCAACATCCTCCCTGCTCAGACTGGTTGTGGGTTCTAGACTTCAGCATTATCCTATTGTATATCAAAACAAAGACTAAGGGGCACATTTACTAAGACACAAATTCAATTCCGAATTGGAAAACGAACATTTTGCGACATTTTCGTATTTTTTGCGATTTTTTTCGGCGCCTTTACGACTTTTTCGGAAATTGTCGCAACTTTTTCGTTACTAGTACGATTTGCGCGAAAAAACGCGAGTTTTTCATAGCCATTACGATGCACTCGTATCTTGTCGCGACTTTTTCGTGTTGAACGCTCGTAAGCGGCGGGCGAAACTTTCAGACTTAGCATGATTTTGGAAGCCTCCCATAGGACTCAATGGCACTCTGCAGCTCCAACCTGGCCCAAGGAAAGTCTCCCATAGGGCTCAATGGCACTCTGCAGCTCCAACCCGGCCCAAGGAAAGTCTCCCATAGGGCTCAATGGCACTGTGCAGCTCCAACCCGGCCCAAGGAAAGTCTCCCATAGGGCTCAATGGCACTCTGCAGCTCCAACCCGGCCCAAGGAAAGTCTCCCATAGGGCTCAATGGCACTCTGCAGCTCCAACCTGGCCCAAGTAAAGTCACCATACTGAAGCTTGAATGAATCCGAATCTTTCGTACTTGGCACGAAGGCTACGAAAAAGTCGCGGCAAAATACGAGCGCATCATAACGGCTACGAAAAACTCGCGTTTTTTCGCGCAAATCGTATTGGTAACGAAAAAGTTGCGACAATTTTCCGAAAAAAACGCCAAATACTGATCATTATGAAAAAAGCGCAATCGGACGCATTCGGCCGGTTCGTGAGTAAGTAAATGGGCCCCTAGGGGTGAGAAGGCTGAGAGGGAGCAAATACAGGCTTTATAAGACCCCCTAAATCCTGAAAGACATGGTCATCCTCAGAGGCCTCCACACTGTGATAACACCTCCCCAAAAATAAAAGCTTTAGTTATTGGGGATCTAGGCTACTTGAGTGGGGAAGTCTTTTTGACAACACATATTTTGTTTTGATTCAGCCTTTTTATTGAGCAGCACTGCCATAAACAAGATGAACACCTTGAATAGTTAATCAGGGCATGCATCACTTAGGTTAGTATGATTTGTTAATTACTGCAAATGTTTGCTATCATATTATTAAAGGGGTAAATATACCTTCAGCACCAACAAAATATTACCCCCTGTAATCAGCTAAGCTTGTTTAAATATTGTTTTTGTCTTCGGGTTACAGTAGAGCAGAAACCCATTATGCTTTGATAATATGATTAACTATTATTCACCCACCCATAATTGCTATAAGAACCAGAAATTTGGAAAATTAAATCAGTTTTATTTGCCCTGGTTAGCTCAAGAAATTCCAAAAACATACATATTTTTTTAATTAATGGCTGGCTTAAGCAGGCAGTGTTTTCAACTTGAAATGTAAAGCTTGAATTTAGTATGCACAAGGTATATTTTGGGGTCTGTACATGCCATGTACTTTGATAAACCTACATACATAGGGCATTCAACTGTACAGTGGGCCCATGCCATTTACTTCTCGGATGTTTTATCTTGGTGCCTAATGAGATGCTGGAAAGTGGAAGTTTTGAGGTGAATTTTGGAAATGTCTTCAAAATTTCCAAATTTAGTAAAACTTTGTGGTTTTTGGAGTAGAAAGACACAGGTACCCATTTTGGATCCTGGAGAATGTGAACTTTCCAAAAAATATATGGGGTAAATGGGGTAATTTAACTTCTTTATGGCTGCACCCCACATAAAAATGCAGTAAATGCGTTGATTTTGCAGTAACTGAAATGACAGAATATCCCTGGCATTCCAATTTGTAATGTATTATCTGGTTACCTAATGACCTGTAGGAGAAATTCCAAGTGCAGGAAACCCATATTACTGTATTTTTCATAGGTAAAAAGTCTCTACAAGCAGAGAAACCATATTACCATTACCATAGCTTACATATACACCAACTCTGCAGAAATGAATTATATATTATTTTATACACAGGAGCCACATCTTTATATGGTCATAGAACTCCTCTGTGACAATAGGGGTACATGATTTCATATATATGTATTTACCTATACAGGTATAGGATCCCTTATTCGGAAACCCGCTTTCCAGAAAGTTCTGAATTACGAAAAGGCCATCTCCCATAGACTACATTATAAGCAAATAATTCTAATTTTAATTTATTTTTTCCTTTTTCTCTGTAATAATAAAACAGTACCTGTACTCGATCCCAACTAAGATTTATATAATCCTTATTGGAGGCAAAACAAGCCTATTGAGTTTATTAAATATTTAAATGATTTTTAGCAGATTTAAGTTATGGAGATCCAAATTATGGAAAGATCCCTTATCCGGAAAACCCCAGGTCCCGAGCATTCTGGATAACAGGTCCCATACCTGTACATATTTTTATCTTAAACAAATGCTTCTGTAAAATAATAGCATCTAATACATAAAGCATTACATTTCTTTTTATTAACAAGTTTCAGATAATTTAATTTAAGAAATGATAATTAAATGGGCAAAGATACAGAGGGACTTACAGATGGTTCATCAATAATGTACTTTAGTTTATCTTTCCAGTCATGCCCTGCATTGCTTTTAAGAAGTTCAGACTCATTGTAATTGAAATGCAGACATTTCAATAAAAGATGGTATTGGTTTCTTTTCATTTCAAAGGAAATGTGTGAGGAAAAAAATAATGACCATTCTTTTCAACCCAGCTGGACATTGGCTATAAAGGAAGGTGTATCACTGCTGTTTTCTTTCTTGTTCTTCACTGAAGTGCACAGTATTAAAAGGCCATTGTGGCGATATATAAAATCATACATTTTGCATTAGGCTTATGTCTATAAAAATCCACCAGAGGAAAAGAAATGTAATAGTAATAAAAAAAATACATATGCAATTAAGGAGAGATAAATATTTAAGATGTGTACACAAGAATTCTACATACAGAGTAGGGTATAAATAACAGAATTGAGAAACAACACAAAAAAAATCAGAGGGTGGCAAATGTCACTGTGTAGCTTTGAGGAGAATATGGGAAGAATATCAGGGGACTAAATGAGACTCACATCTAGATACTGCCTTGTGTATGGCTGGGTACAAGGCACTACAGACTAGAGGCAGATATCCCGTAGTTCCTGCTACCCTATGACTGAATTAAACTGTACAACTATTAACACAATACAATGTGAAAAGTACATAATTCAGATGCAAATTCAAAAATCCAGCATTGTCATTGGATGGTACTAAGAAGTGCTTGGTTATAATGGGCAAATATGGGCTAAAATTAACGGCTGCCCCCGTGGCTACACAGCAGACACACTAGTTTTACCAGTGCTAGGCCACAGTACATTATAACTAGTCCAGCTAGATATAGGTTAGAGCATGGGGTACACTGGATTCTAACAAAGAGGATGGGCCTTTGCTATGTGGAGACAATTATTATGGAGGGTGTTGTTGCACTACACCTCCCACTGCCAGATGTAATAATGTAAATTAATAGCACCAGAAGTTCTTATGCAGCAATAACAGAACTGAGTGTATTGTCCAAGACAATGATCCACAGGATTATGTAATACTCACAAATACAGATGGTATGGATGGGCAGGTTCAATGCAGAGGAAACAAAAAGGTAGTGTCCACTGGCTTATCCCAACTCAGCAGAGTATGGGCAGGGTCAAGCTAAACAGCAAGGCGCCACCATGGAGAGTAGTCTGGATAGTAATTCTTTTATCCTTAGGGTATCTACCTTAATGGTCAGGATCCCCTAGAGCAGCTAATCTCTCCTGATTGGAGCCAGAAAGCTGCTCTTTCTAATTAATGATTATCTCACTTTTCTAGAAAGTGCTATAACAAATATTATCCTTCACTTACTAATCCTTGTTCACATGGAGATATATAGGCCTCTAGGGCAGATGGCTTTACTGGGGCCTTGTTGATCCCAGGCTCAGTGGAAATTCCCCCCTAAGTGAACAGATGCAGGCCAAAGACAAAGATAGGGAGTGGCCTACCTTTGAGACAATAATGTAGAACATGCTAATAGCAAAATAAATAAAGGAGTCTTATCCCAGTAGCAAGGAATAAGGAAATGGAAGAGTTTAAAGCCATAGGGGCATATTAATCCTATGGGTCCCTACAATTACTTTCAAATAATTAGAGTTGAGGAGACTGCCTTATACAGATACAAATGATTAAAAGGAATTCTGGAAATGAACTCCAAAGAGCTCCAAGAAAATCTCATTTACATGGGTTTATCCTATAGGCTACAGCTCCCCCACTGGGCTTGAAAGCAGAAGCCAGGATAATAGCTGATCAGATTCCCAACTACAGACCAGTTTCACCCTTCTTGGGGCTCATCAGTGTAGTGCAGGGTTTTCTGATCAGCTTAGGTAGAGTCAGACGTGGGGATTCACGAACAAATCATTAGGGTTGAGGAGACAATTACTTTAAAACACTTTTAATTTTTTGGTGTTACTGTTCCTTTAAAAATAAGAAGTTGTGTCTATGGATGCAAGCCACGGGTCAAGACTTCTAGTAATTTCAGGCTTCCTATTTTTATTATTTATAATGTCCATTATACATTTCCATTGGCAACAGAGAGGAAAGGCAGAAAGTTGAGGATTTCAGGCCCCTTTCCAGTGCTCTGAGAAGCAGCTTTTCCAACTATATATACCTAACAGTATATTGCCTTCCCATGTCCCCCTGAATTGCCTGCTTTTATAAGTTGTACTATGGGTGTGTAGGTGCCGTCTCAGTGCCTTGTGCCTAAGTCTAAGCTTTCAGAAGGAGCCAGCGCTACACATTAGAACCGCTGTCAGGTAACCTATTTCTTCTCCTGCTCCCATGTAACTATTAAGTGCTATCCTGATACCTACTGGGAGCTGCTATCTTGCTCCCTTCCCATTGTTCTGCTGATTGGCTGCTTGGAGGGGGGGGGGGGTGGATATCACTCCAACTCGCATCTCAGCAGTAAAGTGTGACTGAAGTTTATCAGAGCACAGGTTACATGGCTGTGGCACCCTGGGAAATGAAGAATATGGCTAGCCCCAAGTGAAATTTCAAAATTAAAAAATAAAAACTCTGTTTGTGTTTTTGGAAAACAGATTACAATGCAGGATTCTGCTGGAGAAGCTCTATAAACTGATTTGGAAAAAAAAATGTTTTCTCATGACATTGTTCTTTTAATAAATACACCCCATATTGTTTTTTTTTTCTGGCAAGTTTTTACTGGCTCAACTGCCTGGGGACCCTCATTTCCACAACCATAAGTATGAGCAGTGCATTCTATGATGTATATTTGAGTACCACCTTTCTACTTAGCCTTTATTGAACTAATTCATTACTAAATGTGTTTTTACCTTGTTATCCAGCATGTCCCTTTTTTTTTGTCTGCGGTGGTCTATCCTTGATATATTTATACATCAAAAGTCCAAGTCGGTAAGCCATTAATTATTAATTGCAAAAGAAGACAATTCTTGCATTTATATTTGTTATGTGATTGAGTGTATAATGATATAGAGCTCATGTGGCTTACACCATACAACACAGAAATCCTTCTTCCCCTGTTCGACAGTGGAGCTGTGAGTACAGTACTTTAAAATAAGCAGTTATTAAGTTAACCATGGATAAAAGTGCTTCCTGATTGCCCGCATTAATTTTATGGCAATGGTTATCTCCTACATACTGATACATCGGAGCAATTTCAGTGAAAGCTTGCTTGTTGAAAGATTAAACACGAATAGCGACATAAGTGTTTAAATATATTCATTATTTAGGATTTGGCTAGCAGTTGATATTAGGGAACACTGAAAACTTGTACTACAAACATTAACTTTTTACAAATAACATTAAAGTAACAGCATACCTCTACATTCCACTCTCCTTCTGTTCTGTATATATATATATACTGTATATCTATATCTATATATATATATATATACTGTATTTATGCATTCAAGGATGCACTTTTACGACTTGATAAAAGACATGAAGTAAAGATGTATTCCTTAACAGCTGTTCTGCTGACAAAGACACCTGCGGGGGGCTGAAATGTTAAGGAATAAATCTTCACTTTGCATGTTTGATTGGGTCCTGTGAGTGCATCATTTGTATAATTATATCGCTAGACTAAAGTATAGTATAGGGGAGTCATGCCGCCATCCAATCGGAAAATATTCTTGCTAAGTGCTTTTTATATTATTTCAGCAGTGAACCCTGACTTTATGTCTTTATGCTATGTACAGTAGACTGCAAGTTAGCTCATACTGGGGTTGCCTGGTCAGTAGGTAAAAGACCAGCGACACTAGGAAATATAAAGAACTTGTGATTACACAAAGTTTAACTATTAGGGTGAGATTCATTAAGACACAAACGCTCGGAGAGTTCATTCGAACGTATTTTCCACGTTTTTCCGCGCTTGCACAACTTTTTCGTACGCCCACGCGACTTTTCCGTACGCTTGCGCACCTTTTTCGTACCCTTGCGCAAAAAATTCGGAAAGGTTCTGCCCCTGTTTACAATCGTTCGGTACAAAAATGTTGTGACTTTCGGATTGCCAATACGATATTATTGTGACTAATATGATTTTTGTGTAAGCATAGGTCTTCATGCTTTATGGCTCATCAAAACCCTTCCTATTATGCCTCTTATTGGCCTGCAAATTAAAAATGACATCTGTATTTCAAAGTTATTGACCATGGCCACCCCCTAAGAATATGAGGTTTCCATTTGATCACTATTGTTATTGCTTATATTGCTTTTCAGATCCTCTCCTACATCTTCCATTCTGACTTAATTGATTTATAGGGTATTGAACTCCTAGCAAGCAGAAAGCTGTTAAACTCTAATTCAGAAAGATGCACAACAAAAGAGGTACCATTTTGAAGCCTTTTTTTGGCAGGGCAGATTATAAATGTAAATTATGTAGGTATCCACTGAACCCAACATACCAAACAAGACTTTTTTTAGTAAGCCAGCCAAAATGACCACCAGGTAACTCCTTTGTTTCAAATTTCCTAAAAAAAGGAGCATCTTGTCCTGTTGCTCTTTTTAGAAAATTTAGTTAGTGAACAGAAAAGAGTCATCTGACATTTTTCTAGTCAGTTTTTACAACAGTAACATCACAAGACTTTTCCTTTTCTCAAGAAATACAGTATATTTTCAGCCAATTGTAGCTGAAATAACCAGGAAAACTAGGAACAAATAATTGCAAATACAATAGATTTATGTTTAAGCAATTTTGCATTCACTTGTCTTATGGACAAAGACAAACGAAAAGAACTGTTAATTGCTATTTCTCTCGCAAAGAATGGTACAATTCTTAACTATTTAACTACTTCTAGGGGCTGATTTACTAATCCACAAATTCGAATCCGAATGGGAAAAATTCGTATTGGAAACGAACATTTTGCAACTTTTTCGTATTTTTTGCGATTTTTTCGTCGCCGCTACGACTTTTTCATAAATTATCGCAACTTTTTCATAGCCGTTACAACTTGCGCGAATTGTCGCAACTTTTTCGTAGCTGTTACTAGGGATGTAGCGAACATCGCCAAAAATGTTCACGGACCTGTTCGCGGACTTTCGGCAAAACTCGCGAATATTCGCGAACTTTGCGAACCCCATAGACTTCAATGGGAAGGCGAACTTTAAAACCTAGAAAAGCCATTTCTGGCCAGAAAACTGATTTTAAAGTTGTTTAAAGGGTGCCACGACCTGGACAGTGGCATGCAGGAGGGGGATCAAGCAAAAATTTCTCTGAAAAATACTTTGTAAAAAAAACGGCAAAAAAACGCAAAAAAAAAACCCGCCAAAAAATAACGCTAAAAAAAAACGCCAAAAAAAAAACGCAAGCTATTCCTATGTATACGCAAAGGCGAAAAACTGAAGCGAAAAAACGCGGCGGAAAAAACCGAGGCAAAAAAAAGCGGCGCTAAAAAAACGCGGCGAACATCGCCAAAAGTTCGCGAATTTGCGGACTTGCGAACACCCGATGTTCGCGCGAATTAGTTTGCCGGCGAACAGTTCGCTACATCTCTAGCTGTTACGATTTACTCGTATATTGTCGCGACTTTTTCGTATTGAGCGCTCGTAAACGGCGGGCAAAACTTTCAGACTTAGCATGATTTTGGAAGCCTCCCATAGGGCTCAATGGCACTCTGCAGCTCCAACCTGGCCCAAGGAAAGTCTCCCATAGGGCTCAATGGCACTCTGCAGCTCCAACCTGGCCCAAGGAAAGTCTCCCATAGGGCTCAATGGCACTCTGCAGCTCCAACCTGGCCCAAGGAAAGTCTCCCATAGGGCTCAATGGCACTCTGCAGCTCCAACCTGGCCCAAGGAAAGTCTCCCATAGGGCTCAATGGCACTCTGCAGCTCCAACCCGGCCCAAGGAAAGTCTCCCATAGGGCTCAATGGCACTCTGCAGCTCCAACCTGGCCCAAGGAAAGCCTCCCATAGGGCTCAATGGCACTCTGCAGCTCCAACCTGGCCCAAGGAAAGCCTCCCATAGGGCTCAATGGCACTCTGCAGCTCCAACCCGGCCCAAGGAAAGTCTCCCATAGGGCTCAATGGCACTCTGCAGCTCCAACCCGGCCCTAGGAAAGTCACAATACTGAAGCTTGAATGAATCCGAAACTTTCGTACTCTGTGCGATGGCTACGAAAAAGTCGCGACAATTCGCGCAAGTCATAACGCTACAAAAAAGTCGCAACAATTTGCGAAAAAATCGCAAAATACCGATCATTATGAAAAAAACGCATTCGGACGCTTTTCGGACGTTCGTGGATTAATAAATGTGCCCCCTAATGTATATATATTGAAAAGTGTCATAGAACTACATTGCCTTCCATTCTGCATAGAAGGGGCACAGAATTGTTTTCAATTCTATATTGACTGCTGAATGTGCAACAAAATATTTTAGCAGATGTACAGTTGTCTTTCATGATGAGAAACCATTTTTGTTGGTGAGAATAATGACTTTGCCTGACTTAACAGAGACACAACTACATATTGGCCAAAATGGCCACCATCATGGGCGCAAACTGTGAACAGTAGTAAACAGTAGAAGCAGTTGCAGATATATTGCATATAATGTTGCCATTTCTATTTCCACAGCTATGGTGTAATTGCACCAATATCTGGTTATTAATTATGGACCTCTTTTCATTCAATTAATGTTTTCCATCCAACTAAATTAAGCAGGAGCTTATTCTTGCTGCTCTCAGCTCTGTGATGGTTATCCATTTATATTCCCGGACTGTTTCAGAGAGGCATAATTAAGTGGCCAGTGCTGTTCTGTGCATGCAGAAGAGATTATAACCCGAAAGAAGCCACAATTGGACTGTGAGTTCATTTTCCCTTGCAGTCATGCCTCAGTGACACTCATAAGCAGCCGTCATTCCAGGGAGAGGTGAAAATGGGATTTTGCCTGTGTATTTCAAGCTGATGCATTCATGGAAAGGATTTTATTTTAAGAACACTATACAAAATGTGATTAAAAATTTTCAATGGGCCAAATTTTCACCGAGACTACATTAAACGTCGCTTGCCTGTTCAGCTTAAAAGAAATCTAACATATAAAAATGACACATCGGCTGCCACAGAAGCAGGCATATTTATTTATTGCATTTTGCTTGGGTTTCCCAGGGTGCTTTGTGGAACTGATTTTAGAATGCATTCAGTTAAAAAGACTCTATGTAGGTGATGTGATTTTTCAACAGACTTAACATGCTATGTGCTAATATGTGTAAAATAAGGGAAAACTTGAGTTATGACTGTAATATCGTTTCCTAAAGTGCCTGAACTAAAACTTTGATCTTGAATAGTCATAAAACATCTGGTCTTTGACTTAAAGGAGAAAGAAAGGTAAAAATTAAGCAAGCTTAGCACAGAAAAGCTGTACTGACTTCTCTGTGAAAAGATTTCTTGTGTCTGTAATTCATGTGCCAGAGACACGCAGCGCTCTCCTCTCTCCTGCCCCCCCCCTCAAGAATGATAAGAACTCACTCCCCCCCCCTTTATAAATGTGGATCTGAGCCAATCAGAAGGAAGCTTCCTCATAGTCTTACAAACTAAGCATGTATATGGGTCTTGGTGCAGGAGCGAGGCATTATGGGAACTTTCTTTACACAGCTCAGCGTTTTTTTTCCTCTGAACAGGAGAAATATGGGGAGACTTAAGGGCACTATTGAGAGAACTAAAGGTATGCCTGCAGCTTGAGATTAACTCTTTATTAGCCTTTCCTTCTCCTTTAAATGTATGTGTAACTACCGACCCACATATAAGGTGTAGTACTCCTTTTCAGCTGCCAACCCCAGGAACCCCTCCATCAGCAGCAAAGCATCTAAAGATGTAGCACCCCAATTCTTTAACCACTAAATATCTAATCCCTTTGTTAGCATCTCACTTTTCACCTGGCTCCCCCTTTTTCCTAGATTAAAATCAAGATCATCTGTTAAATTTCCAGTTTAAGCGATTGACACCCCAGTCTTCCATGACCCTAATTTATCCCTACTGAAAATTCCTTAGAAGAATAGTAGATAAAGAAAAACACCTCTCCTTTGAGAATGGACTAATGATTGCCACATTTTGTTTGCTGTCACACATCGCATGTCGGAGGTACCAGCCCTAAAGTAACGGAAGGACCACAGGGATCATGTGTGTGAATATATGTTGGTGTATCTAGGGGGGGCATAGAAATATGAGAAATTTTAGAAAACAATCTTGTCTTTTTACCAGACATGTTTATAGACACTAAGGCAAATACAAAACACAAGTTTGGATGCAATATTGTGTGCATGTTGACACTATTTGAAAAAGGCTTTTGTGCCCTTATTTCTTCTTAGTATCTTGCATAGCGCACCAATGAGCCCCCCAACATACAATACAGCTCTGTTATGTGGAAAAGCACACTTTGACCCATTGCGCCAACTGAATCAGCCATTATTAATGGTACAATTAAAAGTTACCCTATTCTAGCATAACTGGGTGGGAAGAATGTGACGCAACCTACAAATTAACAAATTGGAGGCTAAATTGTATCTATACTGGTGCACTGCAATTGCACTCGAATTCTTGTATAAAAAGGTGATTTGTTGGGAAAAAAACTTGCAAATGTGCTTCCACTGAACACTGAACTTTGCACTTGTTCTGGAGTTGATGAATTAGATGTTGCAAGGGGAGAGTTGGGTCCAGAAGGGGTTGGGTTCTTGTGTAATTTGCACTGGGGGTGACAGGAAGGAACAGCAAGCAACTTAATGTTCTTCAGTTTCTCTCAACTACATTTCATCTACAATAACCCAACAGATTGAATGCACAGAAACAGGTCATTAACCATCAAGTGTTTTATTGTTGAAAAAAATTATTGCATTAAACTACAGTTCTATGAATTTTTATTTTCTCAGCCTTATAAAAAAAATCTTACCTCATTTACAACAGGAAGTTAAATATATTGTATTAAGCTGCAGAATTATGTACAAGACTTTATACTGTACATCAGTAAAAAAGCATTGTTTTATTTTACAAGGGGGATTAACTGGTTTGAATGGTCTGAGCTTTAATAATTTGAGCCATTAAGGAAAACCTGCATGCGTTATGCACATTCTAACATTTCATGTAGAAAAACTGGGTAGATAAGACAGTTCTATAAAATTTGTTGTTACCACCCAACTACAGCAATACATCTACAGCAGTGTAACCCAGGCACACTGCCTATACAATATCAAAGTTCTGCAAGTAAATGTACAGTCACATTATGGAGTACCAGGAGAGCATCCAGTGAGATGGAAAGTGAAAAAGAACATTTCATTCAAACATTTTTCTTAAATATATGAGAATATGCATGGTTTGCTATTATCCTTTTCTCCAACTCTGGTCTGGCTTGCGCAGGCATTTTTATAGGTGAGATTCATTCTGTGGTTTGTGTTTCATTTATATTTATATCCGTAGTAATAAGTCACATCAACTGGACTTGCTGTATTTTTTCTTGAAGACGTTTCGCCAGTCATCCAACTGGCTTTCTCAAGAAAGCCAGTTGGATGACTGGCGAAACGTCTTCGAGAAAAACACAGCAAGTCCAGTTGATTTGACTTATTACTACAGATATACCATGACTTGGATGAATGAGAATCTTCAAATTAATTTATATTTATTCCCAAGTTTGCACAAACATTAACAAGACAAATAAAGGTGGAGCTTGAATATTCTGCAGCTTTAATCTTCAAAAAATAGACAGAAATCTGATTTTATTCAACAAAAGGATTTGTGATTCACATAAATTCATTGTTTCTATTATGTTATTGATTTGTGCTGCTAAAATTTTCCCAGAACTGCATAGAAAAAAGAACGGTAGCCACTATAATTTTTACAAATGTTAGTTTTTGTTTTATCCACTGATCTAAATTCCAAAAAGAATCTGTGAACAAAGCCAGGCTTTATATTATCTTAAATTACTGCTGTAGAACAAAATTATTTGCAAACTTAAATACAGTACACTTCTCTCCATGGCCAAATTTTTATTTGGTTTTCACTCCCTGTACTTATTGTTTTTTTTTTGTAAAATATCCCACCACTAGTGATGAGCGAATCTGTTCCATTTTGCTTCACCGAAAAATTCACAATTTTTTTTTTTTTTTTAAAAGATTCGCAAAATGGAAAAAAACCCACAAAATGACAAAAATGTTGCACGTCAAGAAAAAAATTGAGAATTTTTCTGGCACAAGACAAATTTTTGGGACAAATGGTTTTTTTTTTACGGTCTCTATTTTTTTAAACCGGGTAGCAATTTTTCAGCGTGCACTGAAATTTTCTGCGGCAAACTTTGTTGCAAAATAATTCACCAAAGGCGAAACTTGGAAATTTCCTGCAAATCCATGCCTGCCTAATTATTTTGTCACTACTCATCACTTCAAGCTTCTGATGACAATATAGCTACTTAATTAAAATACATTTTGCTGAAGTAGTTTCTTATGAGCTGGAATATTGAAGAACCATCCAGTTATTAAATAGTTTACATAATGATAATTAAGCTACTCACTACTAAGACAATATTATTTCCAGAGGTCAAAAAAAATGTAATTATGTAAATACTCAAACTGAGGTTACAATTTTCAATTATCTGTAAAAAGGTTACAATTTTCAATTATCTGTAATTTTAATTGCTGTTTAAAGCAGGATTTGGTTGTCCCTTGCTACTCTCTGTACTGTCTGTTTTGACTACATTTATTTGTAGTGTATGGAATTTTCCTCACTGAAACTAGGTATATGAGATCCCCAAACAAGGCTTTCCAATAGCCTGCTTAACCAATTATTGGGAAGTTTTCTACTGAGAAGATTAAATAATATCACTGGGTAGTGATGAGTAAATCTGTCCCGTTTTGCTTCGTCGAAAAATTCATAACTCTGTCAAAAGATTTGCAAAATGCAATTTCTTTTTGGTGCGGGTGACAATTTTTTGTCGTGCAGCAAATTTTTACACTGTGAATTTTGTCACCCATTTCGTGAAATAATCTACCAATTGCAAAACACGGAAATTTGCCGCAAATCCATGCCTGCTGAATTATTTCACCCATCACTACCACTGGCCCTCAGCCCTTTGATGTGGTCACATCAGGCAAAGGTACACTTGTTTGGTGACTGGTGACCTATGGTCAGTTTAAGTGAGCAGAAGATATATTTAGGTACATGTAGTAATATGTACTAGATATGTACTAATAAGGTTTAATATTATTTAATATAAAAGTAGAGAAAACTCAAATGTCTCAATGGATAGTTTTGTTTTATTTCTGTCATTTGCATTACTTTTATGTTTGTACTTGTATGAGATGAAAAGAGTTTTGAGCGCAAAATTGTTTGTGCTTTTACATCTGTACATTCAGAAATAAAAGAATGGGATTGTATTTCTTGATTAAGAACATTAATCCTTCTGCAAATGACTGTAGAATTCCATGATGCAAAATAAAAATGATCAAGTCAAAATGTGCTTGATAATAACACATGTAAATGCATTTTGATACAGGAGTGGGCAAATTGTCCTCTACACCCATATGAAGGATTCAGATTATAAAATATAAATTCATACAAAGAAGTCAGTTGAGTAATTGAAGTAAGATTGGGACATAGAATACCCCAACATGTAGATTTAAATACTACAAAGCCCTGGTGACATTAAAGAAGTACATCTAAAATCATATTTAAGTAAAGAGTAAAGAAGCTAAATAAGTATTCTTCTACTTCTCTGTAAATATGGGAAACCCTCATATGTAATAAAGTAAGTTAGCCTAGAAGCAATAACTTAGAGCAACCATTAGGACTTTTGCTTTTAAACAGGTGACCAGTAGTGCTGAGCGAATCTGTCCCGTTTCGCTTCACAAAACCATCGAAAAATTTGTGAAAAGGAAAAAAACTTTTTTTTAACGCGTCCAAGCCTATTTTTATGCGACCACATCCATTTTGACACAGCAGCATCCAATCTGATCCGGACATGCCTATTATGACGCAACCACAACTTTTTTGTGCCGATTTTTTTTCGCTGCAAATCAATGCCTGGAAAAAAACATTCGCTCATCATTAGTGACCAGTAAATTCTTCCTGTTGATAGTTTGCTATGGGTTACTGGTCCTGGGCAAACTCAGGGCCTTTTATTATATAACCCCATATATCTAAATAAATATTTAAGTAACTGATTTGAATTTACCAAGGTAAAACATATTTATTGTTGAATATGGGAGAATTCACATTTATTCATATCTATGTAACGGAATATTTTTCAATACATAATACAAAGAGTAGCTATATTTTATTTATAAATATCTGTAAAATATTTATCTTCAAAAAATGTCTTTCATTTAGTTTTTCTGCTTAAGGTTAATATAAGGAAAAGCTTTCAGTTTACAACAGTGGTTTTCAGATGTTTTGGGTTCAGTTTCCACTTGTCCAACATTTGTTCAGGGTCATCCTTATTATAAACACTGTTTTATCAGTCAACCCCCAAGAATATGTATAACAACCAATAACTATTCAACAGTTGTTACCCTATCCCATTACATAACACAACCTAATGGGCTCATGATTTGGACTCCACAAGAGGGAACAGCCTCAAAGTATGGGGACCTCTGGTTTATAGAAATAGCCAGATATCCCTACTCAGAGGCATCTCTGTTCCCTATTCTATTTATTTACTATATAAGTACATTATTTATATCCAAAATATGACTTAAATAAAAAACATTGGCTTTTAATAAGGTAGGAAGACAATGGGGCTGATTTACTAATCCACGAATCCGAATCCCAAATGGGAAAAAATCGGGTTGGAAACGAACATTTTGCGACTTTTTCGTATTTTTTTGTGATTTTTTCGTCACTGGCGCGACTTTTTCTTGAATTGTCACAACTTTTTCGCAGCCGTTACGATGTGCGCGAATTGTCGTGACTTTTTCATAGCCATTACAAATATTGGGAATTGTCGCAACTTTTTCATAGCCATTATGACTTTCGTGAATTGTCGCGACTTTTTCATAGCCATTATGACTTTCGTGAATTGTCGCAACTTTTTCTTAGCGCTCGAAAAATTTGCGACAATTCACGAAAAAGTCGCAAAATACCGATCATTACGAAAAAAAACGCATTCGGACGCTTTTCGGACGTTCGTGGATTAGTAAATGTGCCCCAATGAGTCCAAAATCATAAATTAATTAGCATAGTGTTTAAATACTTTTAGATTTTTTTTTACCTGTTACTATTACTCTAGTTGTGTGTTAATGTTTTAATATAGTATATATAAATCTATATTTGTCTGTGGCATAAGATCAGTCGATACTTAATTTCATTTAATATAACTTACTATAATGTCCATACGGATATGCAAAAGTGGTCACCAACATATAGTATTCTGTAAGTTTTGATTGGCAGTGTGAAACTAATGCTAGAATTTCTGATTCATTCCATTTGTTTGCATAGATAACTTGCTGATTGTATAGGATAATGTTTCATTTCCTAACACGGACAATATATTTATGCTGATAAAAAAAAAATCTGATGATCTAGAAAGCTAAGTAATTTGTACTGATTGCTATTATCTTATTAATTTATTTATTTGACCTGCTCAATAATTGAGTTTTATTTTTTTGTCCCATTGGCCTATTTGTTTTACCAGAATCTAAACTATAATTTCTTTCAAAATTCAGTACCTGTTTAAAATAAATATGTTCAAACATGTTCAATACATTTTGGATTTTCTGCATACAGTTCTTTTTAAATCTATTACTAGAATGAGGATCTATAACAAAAATAGGATAAAGATTAACATAAATGTCTTAGCGCTATACAAATAATAACAATAATACTACAAAGTAAATCTTTACATAACTGACATTGATTGAGATTGACTGAATTATTGGAATCCACAGGAGATTTAACAGATGCCTGTATCCACCATTATTTTAGTAAATATTTGCATTTATTTAGCAAGTTACTGCTAATTTAGCACAAAAAGAGATAATGCTTACAAAACTACAGTTAAAAAAATAACACTTTAATATTATGGGATCTACATAAGTTTTTTGTTCTTATCAGGGGTGGGCCAAGACAACCAGGTACCCTAGACAACCCGGCCGGCCACCTCTCCCCTGCAATGTGCATGTGCAAAGATGGGGCAAGGGAATGGGGACTTGGGATAGGATACAGAGGTACTTGCCTGGGCGTCTCCCAGTGTTGCACCCTAGGCAGGTTCCTCTTCTGCTTACACCTAGTTCCGGCCCTGGTCCCTATTGTTAAATTAATATGGGGACTAAAACTAAAGCCTACTATTACTGTGTGTTGTATCCTAGTACATATTAGTGAGATTGATTTGTTCCAGAAAGAGGATGAAATTCTTGCCCCTGAAAGAACGGATGAATCAATGGAGGTAGATGGATAGCTGGTGACATCCCTGTGTTGGGGTGGGAAGTAAAAATGGCAGGAATTAGGGCTGTGTGTGGAATTGCTTGGAAAGTAAGTGGGGCAGGATGAATTGCTGTTGCAGAGACTAAATGCAAAGGATGACTTGCTAGGAATGTTGGTTGTGCTGGAAATAGTGTTGGTGTCAATGAAGAAAGTGCAATGGGAGAAAAGTGTGGTTGAGGAAAAGGATTCAGCTGAGGCAAAGGAAAATGATTTGGTGGAGGATGCATGGAAGCTGTGACTGCATAACGCTGCATGAGTGCATGATGAATTGTAGTGATTGAAGGATGGTGATGAACTGAAACAGGCTGTATAGTATTTGCTGCTGAAAAAACAGATGATCCCATAGAAGGTAACCCTTTAAAATGCTTAGACAAGCGTTGTTTCTGCATATGCTGTTGTGCCTGGAGCTGCAATTGCCTATATTTATCTACTTCATCTGGAGAGAAAGTTATAGGTTGTTGTGTTAAAGGAGGAGATGTAGTCTTATGACACACCCTTTGATGTTTTTCAGCTTTAAATGAGTCCTGCATAGTAATATCATAAAAGCATTTTACATTTTCTTCCACTGGGTTTGTTTTTATATTTACAATATGTCCATTTTTATTTTCTTCTTCTTTGGTCATTTGGGAAGTGTTTTCACTCAAATGTCTAAGAGAGGGCAAAGGGCACGGTACATTAAAATGGCGTTGATCAGAGCTTTGCATAATAGGATGTACTTCACCATGCTGTTTAGGTTGTTCAACAATAGAATTTGGAATATTTGGGGTTCGAGATTCAGTATCCATATGGATTATGTTCTCAAAAACACAGTTTTTATCATTTGTAGTAACAGTGACTTTATATGCATTTAACTCATCAGTTTTACTTTCAAGCAACCCATTTTCCAGTACGTCATTGGTGCCATTTTCTTGTAGGGGTAAAATTGTTGTCTCATGAGCTGATGGAAACTCAACAGCTAAAAAACTTTCTGAATGTTCTTTTATTTCCATAGCGCCACCTTCAGAGAACTCTGCTGAAGTCATTTTGGTTTCCTCTGCTTTTGTAGAATGCCCGGTTTCCAAAATGAGTTCAGCAATGAGTGTTTTTTTCTCTTCTACTATTATGTGGTTCACAATATTTTCTGAAGTTCTGTCACAATATTTTCCTGAAAGAGAGACTATATTTTGGGAATAACATTTATATGTTGTTTTCTCTTTTTCAATAGCGTTGCACATTTCTCCAGTTTGAGAACATCGTTGCACACTTAGGGAACCCGTTGTTTCTTCTGAAATCTCTCCTGAATTGCTAAGGTTGGAACATCCTTTGTTCTCTGCTTGCCTTCCACACAAACTATTCTTTATGTTTTTGTCATTTTTTCTAGGACACTGCTGCTGCCTGGCATGCTTGTAACATAGCTGATCACCTTGACATTGATTTCTTGACACCTTTTTTAACAATTTGTGCTTTACATTTCTACATTTATAAACCTTTTCTTGATCAGAACCCTCAGAATGATGATGTTTTCTACGTTCACGAGACCGATCACTGTTGTGCTTTCCTATTATACTTGATCTATGATGTCTGTGTTTCGAGCCAACACTCATGGAAGAATCTGAATACTCGTAGATGGTTTTGGATTCAGAGTTTTGAGAAGAACTCTCTGGACTAGTATCATTTTCGAGACTTGAGACTGTACTGCAAGAGCTGTTTTTATCGCTTGTACTATCCCAAGAGTCATTTTCACTTTGACCTATACCAATATTTTTATATTTATGATAAGAGCTGCACCAATCCATGTGTTCCGCTTTGCCTATCATACTAAAAAGGTTGTCGCCTGAAGACTTAGGATTCTTACTTTTTGAATTTTCTCGAAAAACCAAATTATTCTCATCAGTTCTCTGCACTGAATCCTGGCAATTCCCTAACCAATTTTGGACCGAGTGCTTTCGTTTTCTTGAATGTTGACCTTTTCTAGCAACATAATTTGGTGTGCCACTTTGATCGATTGAATTTTGTGCTACATTATCGTTCATCTGTTTTTGCGTAATTTTCTTCTCAGCTCTGTAACTGGAATATAATTTAGAATCTTTTATAAGATTGTCTTTTGAGATTAGTTTTTCCCTCTTTGGTTTTACTGGCTGGCTGTCAGGTTCACTTTCCAAATCTGTTTGTTTTTCTTTTGCAGTTTTCTGATCCTCTTGTTCCTCATTAGTACTGGAAATTCTTTCACTTGCTTCTCCAGCTGTATACTTTCTAGAGCATTTGAAATCAAAATACAATGGATTGCAGGCATAGGAAATTGAGGGTTCAGACTTTGTAAACAAAAGCAGCTCTTTTGGCCACTGAAGGGTAGTACTTCCATCTTTGCTCAAAACACTAAGACAAGATGGTGCACTGGTTTGGACACTGCCATTTAAAGGTTCACTGATTATGGGTTCTGTGCATTTGTTTAGGCTCTGGGCTGATTGATTTGGAGCATCCAAATATTGCACATTTGAACTGCAGGAAAGCTCCGGATCATATGGTGCATCCAAGTATTGCACATTTAAATTGCAGGTTACCTCATTTTTATTATTTTTTTGTGAAAGGTCTTCTGATGGATGATGTATTAAAACAGCATCTACATCTGAGTGCTTATTGGAAGGAGTTTCCTGGTAACTTCTTTTAGTTGTGCAGTCTTTGTCCTCAGATATTTCACAATTTTCCTCTGACCTCGAAAAAATGTTTTGATTTTCTATTTGTTTGCAGGCCTCGTTGAAACTCACATCGGAAGATTGTGGTTTGATATTTAAATTTGACTGAGCAATTTCATTTTGTACCACTGTTTGTTCCTTACTACCCCCATCATCATCTTCAAATAACTCCTCATCTGCAGGAACATGTACAGGTGTAGACTTATCTGTTTTCTCATGCAAAGTCAACGTATTATTTTCTCCTGCATCGTCATCCAAGTGTGCATAGTGTCTAAAGCTTACAGACATTTGTTTTGCTTTATGATTGAAGAACTGACTGCAGTCATTTATATCTTCAGTACTCTCATTGAAAACTGATGCTGAGGAATCAAGTTTCTGTAAAGCCTTCTTGGAAAAGCAGAATGACACTCCTGTTCTATTGTTGACACTGCTGTTGTTTGTGAATGATAGTTGGGTCTGATTTCCAACATAACAGCATCTGCTTTTATTCATTATATCCCTGCCAAATAAAATGTCTTCTTTGTTCTCTGCAATAGCACTGCTGGAAACGGGTTCTCCTTTACAAACAAACGTACATCTGGAATTTGAAGTCCTGCCATCTTTGCTTGGGAATATTGCATTCTCAGTACTTCTTAATCTTGGTTCTTTACATACTGGACCTTTATCTGAAACACTGACAGAAGAAAAAATATATTAACATTTTAACAATGGCAGAAAATGTTCATTTTACCTATCTGCTCACAGTATTGTATAGTATGTTATTTACTATTATTTTTTACTATTTATTTATTGATGTTTTAATTAAACTTGTTTATTGTCAGAATAATAAAGCTTCAGAGGCATATAATTACAACATTTCACATTTGTGTAGACATTTTTGTTTTCACAGTTTCTGAGTTGTATTTCTTATACAACAAATATATATATTGAAGGGGTGTAGCTTTATAACACTTAAGTATATTAAAGTTTGTAATGAGACTGAATGAGGTAAGGGAAAGTGTAGGTTGATAGCTATAGGAAGGGGGAAGGTTGAGAGTAAAGGGAAAAAAGGAGAAAAGAGTGATATGGTCACCTGGATGTGCCTAGTTTGCTATTCAGAGGAAGCATTTAGGTCATGTAATAAGAAACCCATGGTAGCCAAGTAGCTATAAAATAATTTTGTTTATTATTAGTATGTTATTTACTATTATTCTACTACTTAATAAAGGGATACGTCACACTTTAGCTGCAGTTTTATAGACAAGAACTTTCAAATGCAACTGAGAAAACAGATTATATTAATACTACTGGTAATACAAATCAACTTCTGGATGCTTGGGTCTATGGCCTCCCCCACCAAAATCAGAAAGAATATTAAACCAAAGGCAGGAGAAAGGCAAAAATTTCATTGACTATAAAAAATAAAGACCTATTGCAAACTGTCTTGGTATATCACTGGGCCCCAGAATCAGAGGGAACTACTAGGGGTTTGGAACAAGAAGGTATTTTATACTTTTGATACTGGACATATATGCACCAGGGATGTCCAACCTGCATCCCTCAAGCTACATGTCAGTTTAGCTACAGCTGGAGGGTCACAGGCTGGACATCCCTTATACCCATGATACTACACTATTTCTGAAACACTTTTGCTTCTATCTTTCCCCATCCCCATCACAGCGTTGAATGCAGCTACCTATGACTTTCTCTGTTTCTGGACGACCAGTAAAATAGTAGTTGTACCTCCAACTCTGGTTTTCATATTTTTAATACCATACAGATACTTAAGGCAAAAAGGATGGAAAAATGTTCCATTCTTTATCACATAACTAACATTTGCTGATCTCAGAAATAGAACAGTCCACATTCAGTTTATTTGCACTTTTCCCAAAGCGTACTTTAAAAATAGTTTAACGTATGGCTCAGTGGAGCATTCAACTTTGCTGTGAACTATTATTTCCGCCAATCCAAAAAACCTTTGACAACTTTTCTTGCTCTGTATCTTTTTATATTTAGAGCATCACTTCAATTATATTATTACCAGTCTTGTTGCTTCCGCAGCTCAGCAAGCTGATGGAGACGTTTAAGTGCTTTTTCCTGCTTTTTTTCATCTTTCCACGACTTTGAAGCAACATTACGAGCAAACTCTCTCTGCTTTAATTCTTTCAATCTCTGAAACATAAAACATTATAAAATAAAATTATACGTTATATATAGTATACAAATCTCTGTAATTTTGCCACACTGAGTGCATTTACAGTCAACATATAATGGAAAGGGTGGACTTGGGTTTTTTTTAATTTTTTTAAAGGTGGTGTTGCTATAACCTGTAACAAACCTGCCTATAAGGAGTGAATTATCTTGGTGCTGTTTTATAACATCTGTGTAGATTAAGCTATATTCTTTCATTGGACCCGTTTTATCATGATTTCTATGAATTTCATGTACTCTTTTGGGTAAAATAATTTGGCAGCAGTCATGTTTATTTTGTTTTATTATAAAAGTGTGCCCAAATTTCTGACATGGAGTCTGTCAGATCACAATAAATCTTGAAAATATCTACAGCATTGGCTCCCAATTGCTTAATTTTCTTTGAACTCCCATACAGGAAAATAAAGAATATTCTTGCTATGCCATTGGTATATCATGCTGGTTTAGAGACCAGGAGTAGTCAGGAAAGCATGCATTTTCTAATTTACTTAAGAAGCATATATGAGGTACAGGTATGGGATCCATTATCCGGAAACCCGTTATCCAGAAAGTTCCGAATTATGGAAAGGCCATCTGCCATAGACTCCATTATAAGCAAATAATTCAAATTTTTAAAAATGATTTCCTTTTTCCCTGCAATAATAAAACAGAACCCTGTACTTGATCCTAAGGTATAATTAATCCTTATTGGAGACAAAACAAGCCTATTTGGTTTATTTAACATATAAATGATTTAAAGCAGACTTAAGTTATGGAGATCCAAATTACAGAAAGATCCCTTATCCGGAAAACCCCAGGTCCCAAGCATTCTGGATAACAGGTCTCATACCAGTATCATATTTTTCTGTTTTGACCAATGGCTAAACGAGTGCAACACTTTGAGTGATATAGTTAAACGGTTAGTGTGGTTATTTTTGTTGTTTGTTAAATTACGCAGTTAATATTGTAGATCCTGGAAGGGCTTGACGATAGTGACATAAATTGGTTAGAATATAGAAGTAGATAAACACAAGGCTTGTTTTAGATCAGCTTTTTTCATTGCGATAAAGTGTTTCTTTAAAGGAACAGTAACACCAAAAAATGAAAGTGTATAAAAGTAACTAAAATATAATGTGCTGCTGCCCTGCACTGGTAAAAGTTGTGTGTTTACTTCAGAAAGTCTACTATAATTTATATAAATAAGCTGCTATGTAGCCATGGAGGCAGCCATTCAAAGGAGAAAAGGCACAGGTACATAGCAGATAACAGATAAAACACTATTGTATTCTACAGAACTTATCTGTTATCTGCTATGTACCCTGTGCCTTTTCTCATTTTTTCCAGCTTGAATGGCTGCCCCCGTGGCTACACAGCAGCTTATTATATAAATTATAGTAGTGTTACTGTTGCAAACACACCAGTTTTACCAGTGCAGGGCAACAGTGCATTATATTTTTATTACTTTAAAGCTCTTTCATTTTTTAGTGTTACTGGTCCTTTAATAGTTCAGTGTAACAATGAAACAGAAAAATAGTAAAATAGTCTGCAAAATAAAAAAAAATATTTGTAATATAGTTTGACAAAAATGTAATCTATAAAGGTTGGAGTGGGCAGATATCTAACATAATAGACAGAACACTACTTCCTGCTTTTAAAGGAATAGTTCAGTATAAAAATGAAACTGGGTAAAATAGTTAACTGCGCAAAATTTTTAAAAAAATCAATATCTTTAGTTGGCCAAAAATGTAATCTATAAAGGCTGGAGGGGGCAGATGTCTAACATAACAGCCAGAACACTACTTCCTCCTTTACAGCTCTTTAAGCTGTTAGCAGTCTGTAACCAATCAGTGACTTGAGGGGGGGGGCATATGGGACATAACTGTTCAGTTAGTTTACTTTTGAATCTTGCTCACAAACTAACTGAACAGTTACAGTATGTCCCATGTGCTCCCCCGAAAGTCACTGACTAACTAAGAGGTTCGAGACTGAGAGCTGAGACCTGTGCAGAGATAGTTCAATTGCCTACTAGGCTGAGCTGGTAGTGTCGAAAGACAATCAAATACACAAATAATTTTGAGAAATTGCTTTAATTGATACATAAATAAAATATAGTCTTTATTTAAGGACATGAATGTTCTAAAATAACTTGGTTTAAAATAGTTAAGGTCATACATAATGAAATTACTAGAAACACAGAATTCTAAAAACAATTCTATGTTAAATTTTTTCCAGATAAATACTGGGCTGGAAAAAAAAAAGTTAATTGAATTAACATTTGTTCCAAAGAATCTTTTCAAATTGTAATATTCTAGTCAGCCCGCAATATGCCCTCGATTGATTCGATAATTGATAGCAATTGACTTCTGGGCTGCTTTCTATCGAACTGAAGAGTGACAATTTAAAACAATACTGAATCTGCCACCTCTTTAGAAAGCCACTAATTGCAGTGAAACAGAAGGAACAGAATCGCTTGCTAATTGCTAGGAATGTAGTAGCAACAGACTGGGAGAAAAGACATTTAATAAAAAAACAGCAGAGGAAATCATGACATTGGATGAATTAGCTCTGACCATATGTTAATAGAATAAGATTTAATAAATACCCCCACAATGCCACGCATAAAATATACAAAGTGAAATATTAAGAACCTTTTAAGAAACTCTTGAATCAACCCAATACTGGGTACATTACACATGAAACTCTCAAGGATCTGTAGTTTAACACCATTCCTATTTGGGACCGATCTAAGAAAGCCCTTCAGAGTTCCATAACAGCTGAAAATTGAAAGTCTGTGTTTTTAGCTCTAGCGCTTTTGTATTGAGCCACTTGTGTATAGTCATTGGTGGAACTGCAGCCAATCTCTTAGTGAGCCACAACGCTATCCATCATTTTTCACATTTCATGGGAAGGAGGTAAATGACCTGCAAAGGCAGGGGGAAAAGGTCCCAAACTTGGGGTAGGCAGAAAGAAGAGGCACATATTTATTGCCCCCCACCACTGCACCGTAGGCATATCCTTCTACTTACCCCAAAGTCCAGCCCTCTATATATACAGTAAAAATGGGGAGCTACTAGGGGCATTTTAGGAGGCACAGATCTTCACTACTAAAGGGCTGTGGTTGCCTTGGGCTGGTACAGAAGCCCAAAACATAATGAGCAGCATTTCTACCCTACTTATTTGTTAAGCTTTAGTTCTCCTTTAATGTTAAAATGATAACACTAGGGGGGAGATTTACTAATCCACGAACGGTCCGAAGGCGTCCGAATGCGTTTTTCGTAACGATCGGTATTTTTGCGCCTTTTTCGTCGCCGTTGTGACTTTTTCGTATATTTTCCGTGACTTTTTAGTCGCTATTGCAAAAATATCGGATTGGTTTTTCCGCCGTTTACTATCTCTTAATACGAAAAACTTGCGACGGCGGCAAAAAAGTCGCAAAATTTTCGTTTCCAATACGATTTTTTCCCTTTCGGGATTCAGATTCGTGCCCCTAGGATTAGCAAAAAACCCCAAGTAAGACACAAGTATTTTTGTTAAAGATAAATACCTTATAATGCATACTTTAAAGAACAAATTAGGTCACAGATACTGTATATTGTGTTTTGCAGATCAAAGTTCTTTTAGTTATACTTTATATAATTTGCCATTTGTGTATATTATTGCAAGTTAATTACCTTAGCTATCTTATTTTGTTTAGTCAAAGGATGCATCGAATATTCCAAATTTTTGTGCCAATGTTTTAAGCTGGAAACATTTTTAGCTTAGCTTTTTTATTCATATCAGTACAGGTATGGGATCCCTTATCCGGAAACCCGTTATGCAGAAAGCTCCAAATTACGGAATGCCCATCTCCCATAGACTCCATTTTGATCAAATAATTCCTTTTTCTCTGTAGTAATAAAACAGTACCTTGTAATTGATCCCAACTAAGATATAAATAATCCTTATTGGATGAAAAACAATCCCATAGGGTTTAATTCATGTTTTATTGATTCTTTAGTAGACTTAAGGTATGGAGATCCAAATTACAGAAAGACCCCTTATCCAGAATACCCTTGGTTCAGAGCATTCTGGATAACAGGTCCTATACCTGTACTAACATATTTGAGAGATTTTTTACCAATCCAGCTCTCTAAAAATTTTGCTTCTCTGCCATGATTTAATATAGACAAGGGTTTTTTATTGTTATTTAAACTTCATGTTTCTGTTGTCTTGACAGTTATTTATGTATATCTTTTATGTATATCTATTTATATAGTGCAACTGGTACAGGCAGTGTAGTAGATATTTACAGTGCATTAATAGTACAGAAAGGGGGGAAACAAACTTTGAAATAAATATAAATGCAAATGTACACAGTTACAAAGCAGGTTAAGAGGAACTATTGTGAAAAAGTAGCATATCTAAAACTATCTAAATATATTCAATTATACATTTTGTAGCTTAGCCGACATGGTGAAGTTAATCTTGAATTTCCACATCTCAGCATTCTGTCTTTCTACATGCAGTCTTTTTGTTGGAGTCAGATTTTTCAATGGGAAAACAAGCTTTAAACATCATTGGTCTGTCCTCCCATTTCCTTGATAATGTATTTTATTTAACTGTCTACTCTGGCACAAAGCACGCATGTATAAAACAAAGTAAAAAAAAAAGATGCTTGAAGTTTCAATAACAATACTGGCGTTTATGTTAAGAGTCATGTGTGAAAAACACATCAGTCTATGAAACAGATTTATTTGGTATAACATCATTTTTAAAAAAGCATAAAATAGTCAATAAAGTCATTGCAAGATGGTGGAGTGACTCACTAATAAGATGCATGCTCACATTTCACGCATTCTGAGTGTATTTAAAAGCAAGACAAGCAAGCAGACCATATTGACCCAATACATGACGAATAGAGGGAAAGGGACATAAAGATGTATTGCATCTCAAAGCCACAATTTCAGACACCCCCACAACACATATATTTAGTGACTTGTATTACCATATTTGAGCACACTTAGGTCTCTGGATGTTTTGGGGATTTAATTTTGTAATGTGTGAGCATGAAGACGTGTCTCTGCTGGAAACTTGATGAAGATGAATACAGATCTTGTATCCAAGCATTTAACTTTTTCATTAACTTCAGGACAAGATACAATAGATTACTTTAACATGTCGATAAGTTGCAAATTCAATCCTCACAGAGGAAGTCACGTTCCATGTGAAAATAGAGAGAAAGGCAAACAACAAGACACCCTTTATGTTCTAAAAACAAACAAACAAACTGAACACTGAGCCTTACTATTAAGCAGTTCCCTGCTGTAACAATATACTATAGCAGCAACACTGGCATAACTGCTGGCCTCTAGATGGAATTTATACAGTACAGGTATAGGACCCATTATCCAGAATGCTCGGGACCAAGGGTATTCCGGATAAGGGGTCTTTCCGTAATTTGTATCTCCATACCATAAGTCTACTAAAAAATCAATAAAACATAAATTAAACCCAATAGGATTGTTTTGCATCCAATAAGGATTAATTATATCTTAGTTGGGATCAAGTACAAGGTACTGTTTTATTATTACAGAGAAAAAGGAAATCAGTTTTAAAATTCTGAATTATTTGATTAAAATGGAGTCTATGGGAGCCGGCTTTCCGTATTTTGGAGCTTTCTGGATAGCGGGTTTTCGGATAAGGGATCCCATACCTGTACTTAAAAAAATATAGATATCTAGATGGAAATTCCCAATGAGGGCATTTTAGAGGGCACGTGTGTGTAGGCAATGTATGAGGGAAATTCTCCCCTTTCTCCCAGGGAAGAATTATATAATTTTCATAGAGAAACTTCAATCCCAACCCCAAGCAAATGCCTGTAAATTGAAAGAGCACAATACTATGCATAACTAGACTAGGAAAATACACTGCATTATCACAATCAGGAAGGTGAGATTTATCAAAATTCAAACTGTAGATCAAAGTAATTAAAACACTCAACTATGTATGGTATTGAAGGGTCCACAGTTATCAGCTGTTGCTAAAGGGGCACCAAGGCTCCCAATGAGATATGAGAAGCTGTATTGGATCTATTTTTCCTATAGCAGAGATTCATTTCCTTTTACACACCCAGACAGTAGCTGACTGTCAGTTTGGGGTTGGAGGTCAGTGAATGCTGCAGGCAAGTGGAGGCTGAGATGTAGATTGTGATCAAAGTCAAGGTCAGATGTTGTGGACTAATTCATTGCCCCTAGTCATTCTAGGCGCAGGTGAGGATGAATAAAATGTTTAGCAATGACAAGCAGGGCTTACTGTAAGCTCACATTATCCATTTTCACAAGACTTTCACAGGCTGCAAAATACTCAGAGAAGCAACATGGCCATTGTATGTATTGACAGGGAATGAATAATCTATGATATTTACTTAATGAAGCAAGAGCTTGCTAACCAATGCAAGACACTTGACTGATAAACTAATTAAGTTAATGGTACTGGATGATCATACTATGTAACCAATGTTGCAGATGCTTGGATCAATGAGGCACATGAATATTTTGAAGGAACAGGGTAAATAGAAAAGCAGGGTGGGGAATATCTATAAGTTAAGCATGATTTATATACAGTTTAAAGGTAAAAGCTGTGGTGGAAGCCATATGGTCAGAACTCTTCACAGATTGTAAGGCTACAGGCAAGTTAATAGTAAAGGTCCCAGCCAGAAATATGATGTTATAATGGATTTAGCGATCTCTAACAACCTAGAATGTGTTACAATAGTGCATGTACTTCTGGGCAGTAACTCTAGCACTCAATTTCGTTTCTTTAACAAATAGATTTGGCAGATATATTCACTGCTAAAACCCAGACCAAAAATGGATGTCTATTAAAATAACTGTGTGACTAAATTCAGTAAAGAATAGTGTGGAAGAAGAAGAAATCACTTAAAATGTTTACGTCAGAGGGGAATATGCATCTTTTAGGACCTATAAATATAAATAAATATGATGGTGAAGAGCAGCAATCAAAAAGGCAAATAAATTGATTTCCTTGCAAAGACTAGTAATGAGTGAATCTGCCTCATTTCACTTTGGTAAAAAAATTGCAAAACCATGGAAATATTCACAAAAGGTGATATATTTACAAAATGTTTTGTCAATAGGCATTCATTCGCTGTGTTTCTTTTTTCACAAAATGCATTGGAGTCAGTGGGTGTTTTTTTCTGCATTCTTTTCTGCACAAAATACATTAAAGTCAATGGGCATTTTCTTTTGCGGGACATTTTTCTTGAACTTTATTTTTGCAGCTAATTATTTTGCAAAATGCAGGATTTGCCTAATTTCACTCATCACAAGCAAAGGCCAATCCAAAATATGTTTAAATAAAAAATGACTTATTTTGGTTACAGAGGACTCTAAAAATGTAAATGAGCTCATTGATTTATTTATCTCAGTACATCTAATGGGAAGCCAGTGGGTAATACTGACTTATAGCGGTGTGGCACTACAAAAGGCTTAGCTTAAGCTAATTGTCAGTGCTTAACAAAAGACATCACTTTCAAACATTTAAGCAAAACGAATGCTAAAAAAATGCATCAGAGCTTCTCAGCAGACTGCCAATTTATTTTGATTGTGCTCAGAACAGGTAGTATTTGACTTCATTTTCAGATGTTGCCCTGTTTAGTGCAAAAACCATACATATTTCTCAAATGGAAGCAAACCGTATGTTCTAATCACTGCACTGATGTTGAAAACAGTGTATACTCTCCCTTTAATAACTGGAGGAGGGCTTTGAGATTAAATATGTGTTATTCAAATACAGTAACCAATGCAGAACAACCGAATCTGTCCAGAATATGCCATCTTCACGGAAAACCGTGCACACTTGTGATCTGTGCAGCCAAGTGACAGATGAAATGCAATGTTGACAAAAATCAATGTCCATGCACGTGACATTTAAAGATATGTATTGCACTTATAACGTTGCTCACCAACCCCTTTGATGTTGTTCCCCTTGGCTTCAAAGTGGGTGCCCATTTTTGAATTTCTGGCCCAATTCCACTTTTTGAGTCAGGAAGGAACATTTTATACCACTGCGGCAAACTGGATGCAGATTCAAATTACATTGCTACTCAAATAGAAGTTAGACTGTCTTTTCTTTACAAAAGTTTCAACTTAATGGCCATGCATCTTTTTTAACCTAATCTACCCCACTATGAGTAACCATCTTGGAAAATGGCAGACTCTGTGGGGAATAATTGAGATTATTAATTGTAAAAAACTGAAAAACTTGAACATACAAAATTTACCATATAAAAGATGGGAAATTCATGTAGAAGTCAATTAGAATTGTATAAGTAATTAATTTTCCATTGAAAATGAAAAGTTTTTTCTGCATTCAAGTTTTTTTTTTTTTACATTTTTATGCATTAGATTTGAGTTTTTAGTAAATAGCAAAAATTCACCACACATTTTGGCATTTTACTGCCAATAGATTAGCCGCATTAGTGCCACCTAGGACACTACATTTATTCTGCAGAAAGCCCTAGAAGGTCCCTCTGTTTGCTTGAGATAGCAGCTGCCATTTTAGCTTGGTTTCAGTAGCATCAGTGCTGCAGCTCTAGCCGTTGGTAGCTCAATTTACACAGAGTTGGGGGGAGGGTAGCAAATTTTGATGGAAGGGGGAGGAGGAGAAGGGAGGGGGGGAGAGAGAGGAGCAAACAGAGCAGACTTGTGCCCGTGCCCTGAAGGATTTTTCTGAGAGAGGAAGTCAGATACCCAAAGAACATGTTTACAAAAAAGAAGACATGAAATTCTGTGTTTCTTTTGATAGAGGACTCAGTGCAGCTTTTTTGTGAGTGTGCGTATGACTGTATTTACATAGACCTTTTGGATCAAGCTTACTTAGTTTTTACCTTTCCTTCTTTTTTAAGTATGTTCTCTCCTTTCTGTTTTTGCTATACATTCATTCTCTGTATCTACCTCTCCTACTTCACTTTTCCTCTTTTTTTGTGACCTATGGTATTATAAGTTTGTATAAATGCATATAATATTTAATAATCAAATCAAATAATCAAATAATATATTATATTTTAAACCTTACTATGTATGTTTTTAAAGTATGGGAGGGAACTTCATAAACTTTTCAGTAGGTAAGACATCAACAAATGATGCAAAAGTTTCACATTGCATTATCCAGCACTTGTTTTCATTTCACATTTTATTTAATATGGTTCAAAAAGATATTTCAAGATTCAGTAGTATATTACAGAATCAAACGACGAAGTGTAGTTGAGAAAGAAATCAATTATGTATGATGTTACCTGTGAGCAAGAAAGCGCTACACTTCTCAAGGGATATATGGATTGCATTTATGGGAATTGTATGATTTATTGTCAAAATAGGATCAAGAACTATCTGTAAAAAGAGATTAAACAATAAAATGACAAAATGACTGGTCCTTGATATGATCTTTAAAGTTATGTAATACCGTTGCAATGTAATTCCGTTCACTAAACATTTATTGCAATGTTTAACACCAGCTTGAAGCTGGCCTAATTGTGTTGAATCCCTTAGAATGGACAATATAATTTTAAAAGTATTCGGTGGATGATATCAATATTAATTGATTTATAGCACAAACATGCTTTCCTTTCAATCAGAATAAACTAAAATTAATAATTTTCTAAATTTCCTCATATTCGAAATTGTAATTGTATAGTAACTGTGAGATCTATACAAATTAGCAGTAAATCTATCTTCGAGTGCTTTATAAAAATCAGAACAGAATTTTATTTCTGCAGCCCTATTTTTTACACATGTCTACAAATGTCCTTTAATCTGCTGTAGCGATTTGCTATGCATTATGACGTTCTTCCTGGAACTCCTTCATAGCAATACTCTTTTAATAATAATAATAATAATAATTTAATAATAAACTTTTTGCTCTTTACTAGGGATGTAGCGAACCTAAAAAAAAAAGTTCGCGAACTTACGCCAAAACCCGCGAATATTCGCAAACTTTGCGAACCCCATAGACTTCAATGGGAAGGCGAACTTTAAAACCTAGAAAAGCCATTTCTGCCCAGAAAACTGATTTTAAAGTTGTTTAAAGGGTGCCACAACCTGGACAGTGGCATGCAGGGCAAAAACTTCTCTGAAAAATACTTTGTTGGCACAGAGTTGCGCAAAAAACGCAAGCTATTCTAGCGAAAATACGCTGCTTTTTTGCTATGTCGCGCTAAACACCATGAAAATGGGATTTGTGGAAAAACGCCATGTGTGACTTGTGCGGCATATTGTACAATACTTTTGCGACAATAAAAAACGCGGCGGAAAACGCGGCGAGAACCCAAACTGCGAAGATACGCTGAAAGTTTGCGAACATACGCGTTCGCGAACACCCGATGTTCACGCGAATTTGTTCGCCGGCAAACAGTTCGCTACATCTCTACTCTTTACAGAAAAATAACAGACACAACCAGGCAAATACACGCATGTGTATAGTCTTTAAGAAGAATTGTGGCCTTCTATAAGCAAATGTTGATTTTTAGGTTGCTAATGTCAACTTCTTTTTTCTAAATATTTGGCAATTGCTTTATTGTTATTAGATTCCTTTTCTGCTTATACAAATCTAATTTTCTCAAATTGAAGCGTAGAATAACGCATCATCAAATTTCGAATTTGGCAGACTTTGTAAACTCTGTAAAAAAGAACTCCCTTTGACAGACTAGTGATGAGCAAATATTTTTATATTAGTAGTGATTTTCTGCATTTCGCCATTGGCGAATTGCAAATTGCAAAAATTAGTTTTGAGTCAAAAAGGTGAATCAAAATGGGCACAATCGCGCCAAAATGGACATGTCCACGGCAAAAATAGGCGCGTCGCATTAAAAAAAGACGTGAGCGACAAAAAATGTGGTGCGACAGACACGTTTCACAGATTTTCCACTGGCGAATTTTTCGCCATAGCGAAACGGGACATATTCGCTCATCACTAACTGTCACACCAAACATTGTCTATTCTAATCAACACTCTCTTACATTTTTCATCCTCTTTTGAGGGAGAAACAGTTCATGGATATTCCTCTGAAGCATATAACAGTCCCTAAATGTGCCTTCCATTCAATGGGAAGGGAAATTACTTTATTATTCTCCCTCCTGGACATGTATCTCATCATTTTCACACAATAATTTGAACATCTGATTGTGTATCTTGAATTCTTTTGAAAATGAAATGTAAAACAATTGTCTTACAAGCACTAGAAGAGCATTAACAACTATGAAATTAAGTCTCCCATGGGTCACTTTAAAGAGGTTAAATAGGCCATTTACATATTAATTAGTATTGCATTTTAACAGTAGTGAATGCAATTTCATAGCATGTAACAGTTAATGACAAATTTGCCTTATCTAGCTGTTCCATTTGAAAGAAGCACTCATCAGTTTCTGTTAGTGCTTCCATGTGTGCCACTGATTAAGGGAATCTTATTATTCCATACAACATACATTTTAGTATGAAGAGTGAGGATCATTAATTTCTTAGCTCTTCACTTTAACAGTGCATCCAAGTCATTAGTTTGCAGCAGGTGCAGAAGTCCAAGGAAAAGCAGATTGGGCCACTCAGTCTAGTGGGTTGAAAATAAACAGCTATATCAGTTGACATTTAAAGCTGGAGAGCACTGCCTGGAGATACAACTAGTCACCAAGCTGGGTTCAGAGGCATTTGAGAAATAATATTTTTACCTGGCATAAATGAAATACATGTGAGTTATTAAGATTATTTTATATGTGAATAAAGGGAGAAGTGGCAAAGTGGAAGTTATCCCTAACTAAAAAAATGGTGTTTGGCATTGGATGACTTCTTGTACAATGTTTTATGGATAGCACAGGAAAAGATGGGACTTTTCAAGCTACTAATGTACTTTTATGTCTAGAGGTCATGTATTGGGCAGGCATGATAAGTCTAGGTTAAGTTCTATGAAGATCAGCATTCAGCAGGCAGTATAATTATTTCTCTGCTCCCAAGTTTTCCATTTTCTCAAATACCCTATAGGCTGAAGTTTAAAGCACAGGCAGGGTGTCCGTCGGAGAAAAAATCAGGAAAGCAGTTAATCTTATATAGCTTCTAGGAGAACGGCCACTCAAATAAAAAACTGGATGTGAATGTGGTAATCATATTAGCTTTTCAGTTAAACATCTATGTAAGTAAATCGGACCTCATACGTAGATGAGTGGGTGAAGACCATAACAGTACACAGAATAAAGAGGTAATAAAATGATGCATACAGCAACATTGTCAAATTGATGTTATTTTAGAAACATGATTATTCTTTGTTAGCGTGATTGTTTCTAGGGTATTATTTTATTTAGAAAAATAAAGTGATTTAGTCCCCAAAGCTTTTTTTGCCTGAGTAATATATAACTAAGAAAAGTATTAATGATAAAAGGTGACTCTCTTTTCTGACACTACCTACTATGACAGAATGACACAAATATGTCATTTTAGTGCACCTACTTGCTGGACATCAGTCAAACCTTAACAAAATTATTGAAAGAGGCTGGCAAACCTTGTGTAGGGTTAACTTCTCCTATGGCTTAGTCCATCCCATACTTAATATTTCCCTCTTACCTCAGTGTGTTCCCCATTGCCCCAATAAGTGTATGACAACTTATTTTTTAGCTTTAATATACTGATTGGTAAGTCCCAGTCCTTCCTCTTCAACTTCCATTTACCTTAAAGGCAAGATCTCTTCTAGTAAGTCTGTGTCAACAAGGCTCTAAAGGGACAACCCCTTTAAAGAAGTCAGGGAACAGGGACCCCATGAACAAGAAAGTCCTTGGCTAGCTCTGTCATAGTACAAAATTCATTACAGGTTACCAATGTTCTACCTCACTAAGCTACAATGCACTTTCTGGGCCAGGATAGTGTTACACTTATATACAGTTGCACACTACAAAAACCTAACAGGGTTCAAGACACATATTTTACGGGCTTCAAACCGAAAATAAAAATACTTTTCACTATTTGAGCTACACTGGGAGCACAGACTGCTGTGAATGATTGTGAGTTAGAGTTTGACTGTGTGTGTGGGTGCCTAACAATACCCCACCGTGACTTCGGCTTTCCTTGTGTATTTTCTGGATCAATAAACTATAAATAAGGTTTAGGATGATTGGCCTTTATATTTTTTATTCTTAGAGAGATTATAATAAAAATAAACAACAATGAATTAATGTTAAAAATAATTATATAATTATAAAAAAAATAGCCTCCTTCTAGCTGCATAAATAAAGATAATAAAGAAATAGTCTTCATTCTTCTTCCTTTTAATCACAAGATTGTAGCTGTTTGTAAAGTAGATGCTTATTTTTGATCATATGTCCTTATCTAAAGCACCAATTATTATTATCATAATAGATAGAATATATATTAATTCCATCTCTTATAATATTTCATTAACCATTAAACTGAAATGTAAAGATATATGTTTTTCATGTGAACTGTTTGTTTACAGAATATTTTTGAAATATTCTAGAGATGTATTTTTTCTTATTATTCTTCTTTCTCTTCTTCTGTCAAAAAACAAAGGGATTTCAGCCCACTGACTGCTATTCTGGGTGAGACAGAGATAGAATCACAATGTAAGAATATAGAGAGGCCAAATGTGTACCAGGAAATATAACAGAAGAAAGGTATTTCTCAACTCTATTAATTGTATTGATAGTATCCCATGAAACGTACAATGGCTGGATCTAACATACAGTGATTTCAGCTTGCTTTGCACAATTTCAGATCACACTGTTCTGACTTTAAACAAGTCACAGATCGATATCAGTCAACAAGATTCTTATGAACCAAGCCCTATACTCTAGTAACCATTAAATTAATTGCTATTAAGATGCTTTCTTATTTACACTTTCATGTGTGTTTTTGGGAAAGTGGCAAATATAAATCATTGTGAATCCAACAGTGGATCAAGCATCAATTTTCAGCAGGCCATATTTTGATTTACAATTTCAAGCTCATATACAGTATTTAGTTCAATTTCAGATTCAGAGTCATTTGAAATAACATTTTTTCTCCCAGCAATTGCTATTTGCAATTTAATAGTTTATCTGCATGAAACAGAATCTAATTATATTTATACCCACTCCAAAGTTCACATTTGTACAGCAAGCCCAGGGCTTAATAAAAGGCTCCTTTTAAAAAAATGAAATATCTGCTAGTGGAAGATTTCACCGATTAATGCGATGAAACTGTTTGATGAATAAAGTAGTAGGAATAGAAAACATTTCACCTGCAAACCAGGTTTTCTTAAATAAAACAAAAAAACCTTTATTCACTCCATGCATTCCAAGGGAAACCGATGCCATCAATCTTAGGCTGCTGAAGACATAAACATCCCAAACTCTCTCTGACCAAAGGGCCATATCCGTAGACTGTACTGTTGACCTTAAATAAATAAGTCATACTATAAACTCCAAGTGTTTATGAGCAGTGATTGTTCAGGGCAATAGGAAGGGGTTGCCATGAAGAGATGTGCGGATACCTAGCCGCATTATTACCAATAATTTTCAACCTGTGGACATTTTAAGTTCAGAAGGCTCAGCGGTGGTCGAGGGAGGTTATGTTCTGCAACAACATGAAGCCCACAGGGTGGAAATCCTTCATTAAGATGGACAAATAGCAGTTTCTCTGGAATACTGTGCTGTTTCAAGCAATAAATGCTAAATAACAAAAAAACTATTATGAAGTCATGTTTAGTGATGGGCGAAATTTGCCAGGCATGAATTTGTGGTGAATTTCCGCATTTCACAATGGCGATTACTTTGTGAAACAGGTGACAAAATTTGCAGTGTAAAAAATTCACACTGCGGTAAAAAAATATTATGCATGTAAAACAATGACACATCCAAAAAATTTCACATGCGTAATTTTTTTTATGTGCGCAGCAAAAACTGTTGCGCACATGAATATTTTTTTTGCACGCAACATTTTTGGAGTTTCGTGGATTTTTCACCATTTCTCGAATCGCGAAACGGGACAGATTCGCTCATCACTAGTCATGTTTCAAACATTATACAAAATAAACTATTTATTTAAATAAAATATATTCCTGGGAAACATAAGGCTAAACAATTAAAATATGTAGGCTAGGAGATGAAAAATGAAACTGGAAATACATCGGAGTAAGTGGGCATTTTTTCCTGTGTTTCTTTTGTGCCAAACTTATAATTGTCAATGTGTGTTTTTTCTTGCATTTTTATAGTGCCCAAGTGGACTGGAGTCAATGGCAGATTTTCTCATGTCAATGGGGTTTTCTTCTCACTCTTAATGCATTGAATTTTCATGCAACAAAAGCACTGGAATCAATTCAGACTTTTCTTGCATTGTTCTTCCCATAAAAAATATCAGGATTTTTTGTTTCCAGAGAAAGAAAATGTTTTGTGATTTTTTTAGCACAGACTCAGATCAGGCCATCCCCTCCACCCCCCCACCCCCCCATTTATTCCTAGTTTTTACAGAAAATACCAATCTAGCAAACATTCTAAATAATATATGTCCCTCAGTATTTATAATACAGTGGGTAATGTCATTTATATTTGTATGTCTGACATAAGATAATGTCCAAAAATACCTAATCATATATCTTTGGCTTTTAGGACAGATGGAGAACAGCTCCTAATTCTTAAAATGTTTAATTTTGGTTTAGGTGGGTCTACATTTTTAATGTCTTTAGTCCCTATTTTCTCTAGCATGGTGCCCTTAAACTGGGAGATATAATTCCTGTACTTAGAACTGAATAGGGTTACAACACTCTGGGTTCTTAGGAATAAATTGGCATCCTACAGCAGTAGTGGTATAATATGAGCAGGAATAAAAGTCTTCAAATCTCTATTTTTCTACAAGATGGCTATATTTGTACAACCGAATGTTAGACTGGACATGTGGGAACATTCTTTTTATAAAAAGAATTCCATTTCAGAACTTTCATAAAGATTAAACGTACTTTGCTTCCCTGGGAGCAAGAGCAAGCTTTACTTTATCTAAAATATACATTAACTAATAGCTTTTACTTTTATGAATACTGGAAATAAAATAAATAACATTTTCTGAAATAGAAATCATTTGAAATATATTGTATATTATATGTGCTCTATCCCTAGATGTGTTTTATTACACTGCACTTACTAGTTATTGAAAGAAAGCTAAACAGCTTGGCTTGAGTATAGGTAGAAATGACAGTATGCTGCACTACAAATGAAGAACTTGGCTGAATAGCTGGCATATATTTATATAGGTAGAATGAGAGAAAAAATGAAAATCTAGAAGTAGAACAGAAAGAAGGCAGAGGTGAAATTATAAAAAAAACCTTGTTGAAGTTCTAATGAATCTTACAAGCAGAGATTGGCTGCCACAGGAAAACAGAATGTGGATGTGGGTGGCATAAAGGTATGTGCTCTATGTGTGTTTCTATTAATATAGCTCCATCTATGGAGCAGATTTTTTTTTATATATTCTTTGTTTTCATATAAAGCATAAGTGGGGTACAAAAGAAAGAAAGGAGGGGGGGAGGATTATTTACAGAAGTCTAAAAATGGAAATACAAATGAAAGACAAGCATTGACAATAAGTTCCTTCTGTTACAGGAAATCGCATGGTTACTTTACTTATTTACTCGTGGAGCAGATTTTATGAACACAATATAAAAAAGTAATTACAGTATCAGAGCAAGAAATATTTCATTAACACTACCAAAGACATTGCATTGTAAAGATAATATCAAACATAGAGGCCAATTTACCAACATTCTCATTTTTGTAGTTTTAGAAATATCAGAAACCACAAAAAAATAATTTCTCTAAAACTATGAATGCCAAATGATTTCTTAAAACAGCCTTTTAAAATAAAAACACAACAAATGTGGGGAAGACTTGAAAACCACTCGTTTTCAACTTTTTTTTCCATAAATAAAAGCATCAAAACCCCCTAAAACCTCTATAACCACAGAGCACAGAACGATTAGCCAACTGAAAAAGGGCAGCTGCCATTGACTTCTACTTGACCGTGACAGATTTTAGATGGTGTATTTTACTTAGTAAACGGTGAAAAAAAAAAATCGATTTTTTTTTTCTGTGACAAAACCATATTTTTGCCCAAACAATTATGAATTGTTAAAAAAATATATGACCAGATTTCCTAAGACCATTTAAAAAACAGATCACAAAAACTAAACTAGCGAGTAACTAGCTTCAACTAGCTTCACAATGTAACCAATTGTACTGGCAACTAGTTAGCTTGCAGAAGGACTATAAGGAGCCTCCCACTGCTGCTGATTGGCCAGTTGCCTCTTCATTACTGGACAAGATCGCCAAACACTGCTGCTAAATAGCCTGTTGCCAAGCAGCTCTTAACCCCTGCATTACCGGACAAAATCTCCTAAAAACAATCTAGGCACTTTGTCTCCTGTTTTGCAGAACTGATGCATAGGGATGTAGCGAACCTCACAAAAAAAGTTTGCGAACCCGTTTGCGAACTTCTGCCAAAAAGTGCGAACTTTTGCGAACTTTGCGAACCCCATAGACTTCAATGAGAAGGCGAACTTTGAAACCTAGAAAAGCCATTTATGGCCAGAAAACTGATTTTAAAGGGTGCCACGACCTGGACAGTGGCATGCAGGAGGGGGATCAAGGGCAAAAATTTCTCTGAAAAATACGTTGTTGTAATCAGTAATCAGAAAATAAAAGCAGTCCTTACAAGGACTATTGGATTACAGCAGATGAGATCAGAAGGACAGCTGCCCACAGCAGCTACATACAGAGCAGTAGAAAGTAGATTACTAGTCAGCAAAGCTACCTAAACTGTCCCTCAAACCCCTGCACAGCTCTCTCCCTATGCTAACTCATCAAGCACACACAGGCAGAATGTAAAATGGCTGCTGGGCTTCGGTTTATATATGGAAGGGAGTGGTCCGGGGGTGGTCCAGGAGGGAGAGCTGCCTGATTGGCTGCCATGTATCTGCTGGCTCTGGGGTGAGAGGTCAAAATTTGGCTCCAGCTAAGGCGAACCCAAAATTGCGAACATCGCTAAAAGTTCGCGAACTTGCGAACACCCGATTTTCGTGCGAATTAGTTCTCCGGCGAACAGTTCGCTACATCTCTACTGATGCAGGTGTCTGTGTTACAGAGGAATATAATGCTGTCTGAAATTAAGGTGGAAGAGGGAATGTAGGAATACTTTTACAATTATTTGTGTTTTTAGTTAGCAAATTTATTATTATTATTATTAGTGTTTATTGGCGTATTTGCTACTTTGAGACATCTGCAAGAAAGGAAATTCATTTATCTTACCTGTTTATGTGCATGATCATATGAATTGATGTGGTTATCGAATTCCTTGTGTTTGTGGTATTGCTTGTCACACAATTCACAATAGAAATTAGCCTTCAGGTCTTCAAGAGCATTTGCTATGCTTTTGCCCTTTTCTGCATAGCCCTGTAAAAGAAAATAGGCAATAGTGTGTAAATATAATGCTGCATGGCAAATGCATATATGATGCTACAGTGTTAAGCGGCTTGGCCACTACCACAAAAGAATGAAAATAAGAAATGCAAAGAAATGTATCACACTGAGGTATAATTATCAAAATTCAAGTTTGTAAATGTTTGCCTTTTGTTGAGTAATGTTTATGTATCTATTGAAAAAAACTTGAATTTTAAAAAAGTTCAATGATAAAAAAACATGAAAAAAAGACTCAAATGCAGTGAAATTACATTTTACTGATCATTTTCAATGAGCCAACAAACTTTCACAAAAATCTGAAAAACGTAAAATACTCGGATCAAAAATAATTAAACTTTTACTTAAATTTTGCTCAAACAACACCCATTGACTTCTACTTGAACTTGCCAGCTTTTAGATGGATTTTTTTTGAATATGCGAGCTTCGGAAACTCCAATTCAAGTCTGTGAGTTTTAGTGCAAAAGCCTCAAATGTAAATGTTGATAAATCTGCCCTATAACAAATAGAAATAGACGGAACAAAAAGCCATAATGCACGGAAGAATTTGACTAATAAAATGAGATATTCCCCTTTACATGTCCATTTTTGTAACCAAAAAATATTATTTTTGACTATTAATGATAACTGAATCTGTCCTAATTCGCTTCACTGAAAAAGTCTTGAAAATGTCGCGCAACAAAAAAAAAAGTTGCGCGTGTAATTTTTTAGACACACTCATCAAAACTGACGCCGGCGACAAGGTATTTTGACACTCGCCATTTTTTATGCATGCAAAAATTTTTTTGTCTTGCGTGAATTTCACGTGACAAATTTTTTTCGCCTATTTTGCAAAAAACCCCACCAATGCCGAATGTGGAAATTCGCCGCGAATCCACGCCTTCTGAATTATTTTTCCCATCACTATTCACTATAACTGCAGAAACAATTTTCATTGTATATAAACTATACACTTTTACAGCGAGGGTCAGTTATACTAGAAGCTGCACAGTATTTTTCTTTTCTAACTTTCTGTTGAGCTTTACTGGGGTTCATAAAAAATCATATCCTTTTTAGTTAGCCAAAGTGAAAATACCCCCTGTTCATATTTTTCTATTTATTTGTTTTATAAAGTCTGAGGGTTTTACTTTCCAAGTAAACAACTAAGCTCCACCTCCTATACCTATATACAGTAAATATTCAGTGGAGCTGCCATCAAAAATAGCCTTGCATTCATTTCCTTTTAGAAAATGAATAGGGGAGATCATTTATTGGGATAAATGACAAAACATTTTAGAAAGACAAAACAATTAAATGAGCTAGAATTAAAATACATGGCTTTTTTACCAGCAGAATTCCAGAAATGTGTATTTATGTGAGGGGGAAGATAGATGCATAAATCTGGTCTATGCACTTCTGTCATATTTGTCCAATTTATGTATTTTCGGTGGAATTCTGCAGCCAGATTTCTTTTCATGATTAAATAATTCCATCTGTCTGCAGGAATTTACATGTGTAAACTCATTCTTATGCATTGCCGAAAATACATATACAAAAACTATTATTAAACTGGCAAATGCCTCAAAATCGTGCTTGGAGAAAATATAAATATGCATGGCTTAAAAAATGATGTCCCCTGCTTGATTTTGGACCTAAAATGTCAAACATAAAAATGAGTATAAAAGCTGTGTGCAGTGCCCTGTGTAATATTTTTAGGACAAGTGTAAGTGCCCAAAATACTAAATAATATAGCATAACTTAAAACCCCTCCAAACTTGGAGGCAATAATGAATAATATACGGTTATGGTTTCACCATACCTCCCAACCATCCCGATTGTCACGGGACAGTCCCCCTTTTAATAGCTCAACCCGCAGTCCCGGATTCTTACTTAAAAGTCCCTTTTTTCCCTTTGATCTCCTGCACTAAATGCTTAAAAAGATACAATGTTTCTCAACCTTAATTAAAAAGTGGCTTTTGGCAGAGAGCCCAGAAATCATAATAAGCTTCACCTGCACTTAGGTACAATTGTAACTAATAAGCTAAACAGGTCTCTTGGGGGAACTGAGACTTGCAGCTTAAAGGGCAATTGTAATAACACATAAAATGACCCCAAAACCCGCAGAAATGTGTTCAAACTTTAAATAACCTGCCAAATTTAGTAAAATGGTAGGGGTATTTAGGGGGTGTGGTCCCAAAATGGGCATGGCCAAAAATTTCCGTCCCACTACGTGCAGCATTTCTGTCCCTCTTTACATTTTTCAAATGTTTGGAGGTATGCAGAGGCATATGAGGGGGGATAGCCAATCACAGCCAAGTAAAGAAATGCCTCCATTCCCACTCAGGTCCAGCTAGCTGCTAATTAGTTTATGCTAAATGTTACAGTGCAGTATGCTACGTGCCCCCCTGCACAGCCTGGGAAAGCAGCCAACAGGAAGTGCAATACATGGGTGGGACAGATGGGCATTTTCGGCATTGGCAAAATTGCATCAAAATTGGCGCCATCACGTCAAATTGGGAGGGTGACAAAAAAGCCATGCGACAAGCGTATTTCACAGATTTTTCGCCGTTTTGTGCATTTTCTTGTCATTTCGCAAATTTCACGGCAAAGCGAAACGGGACAGATTCGCTCATCACTATTAGCCACCACTGGCATCTTTTCAATTTAAAAACAAGTTTGGAATAAGAGCTTTTTATCACAATATAAGTTTGTAGAGGTGCCGTTTGTTTTTTATAATCTTCTGAGGAGAGTTGTGGTTATTAATGAATATGTACCATACAGAGTTTTAAAGGATCTTAATAGGATCTGAAGCTGCAGTTTGTGATTATAATATCCCTTTACTATTTATTATCTTTAAAGGAGAAGGAAATGTAAAAACAGCAGGTCTATGTAAATATAGCCATAAGCACTCACAGAGTCCTCTATCAAAAGAAACACTGGATGTCGTCTCCTTTTTTGTAAACATTTTCTTGGGTATCTGACTTCCTCTCTCACAAAAATCCTTCATTCCCGGGGCCAGAATCTGCACAGCTCTCTCCTCTCTCCCTTCTCCTGCTCCCCCCTCTCATAAGAATTCATAAAACTCACTCCCCCCACCCTTAGGAATGTGTAATCTGAGCTACCAGTCTCTAGATCTACAACATTAATCTATGAACCTAATCTAAAATGGCAGCTGCAATCTTAAACAAACAGCTTCTAGGGTTCTTTACTATGGTACTATGGTAATGCTTTCTGCAGAATAACTCCCCGATTGTGCCTAATTTTCTGCTTATAGACAACATGAGTCCTGTCATTGACAGGAATCTGTATTCCCTTATGCAACAAAATTATTTTCAGCATTAATTATTAAACAATAGACACTATTCCTCCAAATTACAGCGTTGCATTCAAGTACCGTTATATAAAGACATTAGTTTCAGGTTAGATAAGGGCAATGTGATGTACAATAAAGAAGATATTCCTAACAAAGGAATTGAAAGAATTGACAAACAAGAGATTACATGCTTTTTAGAAAGAAAACACCATTAACCTGTTTTCCAAGATATGAGTCTCAGTATCATTGCACAGTGTATTTTATAATAACATGTTTCACACTTCTTTTGTTTCTTTAAATGAGTTCTCCATACAAAAAAATGTTTTTTTTTGCAAGAATGAAAGAAAATTTAATTCTTAGCAACTTCCCCCCCATTAATTTCACATTTCCAGTGGTTATGACTCTTGAAACAATTTTCCTCCAGGTGGCTTCGGCTGCATTATTTCAGGAGTCAGAGCCAATAGTGCATAGAATATAAAATAGACAAATGTTTTAAGAAGGAAGTACATTTACAAATAATTTTAAAGTCATTGCAGAAAAAAAGTATTTATGTATATGGGAAACTACTTATATTACTGTAATATATACACAATATATAATTGTGCTGGAGATCCTCTGTAAGAAATCTATTTTAATGTAGGGTTTACTTTACTGTAATGTCCATTGAAAAAGCTCAGTTTTGCAGAATTTTCTTAAAAACTAGGTACATAATGAAACTAATCATTGTTTTCATGCTTAATATATGAGCATCTAGATTCTGTATACATGTATACATTAAGGTCCCCTCTGAAACCAGATTAAATTGGTCCATTTCATCAAGATAAAAATGAATAAAGTAAGTATGCAAAATATCCAAAAATAATACTCAATAATACTAAACAGTAGTGATGAGCGAATCTGTCCTGTTTAGATTCACTGGAAAAACAAATGACACATTTGACTTTCTTTTTTCTGCGCGGCAAATTCTTCCATTTCGAGAAAATATCCACCTATGACAAAACGCGGAAATTTGCTACGAATTCATGCCTGCCGAATTATTTCGCCCATCACTACTTAACAGATATTACTTAATGGACAATGAAAGGTTAATATAAATTAAAAGTAAGTCTAAAGGCATTCTTTTTAAGTACTTACTGCATATCTAAATTCCCAGATCCCTGCTTGCTTCTCTGAGATATGGTGCTGGCAGCCTACAGCAGTGTGAAGCCTACAGTGACATCACTGAAATCTCTCTCCCCTTCCTGTAGGTGCCAGCGGCAGCCTTCCTATTCTCTGAGCATGTGTGTAACTTGATCCTGTCTCCTGTTCTGAGCTACACATGCCCACCAGCCAATCAGAAGTGGATCTGGCAGAGGGGAGGGGGGGGAGGGAATGAAACACATGTGCAGTATGAAGCAAGGAGGGAAAGGAAGGGAGAATACCTTTTTAGAGATGGCTGCCTGTTCTAGAAAATGGGAAGTAAGTGTGACTGAGTAAATATTTGATTAGGTGAGCCAAGAGTGTGGTGTTTTTACTAAACAATAGGAGGACTATTGGGCAGTATGCTTTTTAAATTTTGACTTGCATTCTCCTTTAAAATACGTTTTTGCCAGGAAAATGTATACTTTGTATAAATGTCGGGTTATGTACACATCAACAAATTTGTTAACGAACAAACGACCTTCCTCGCACACCCTTGACTCTCCAAACAAAATCAGCGCTCGGTGCACACTGCTGGGGTGATCGGCACCCTCCAAAAAATTCCGAATAGCGACAAAAGCACTGGCACTCAGAGCCACAAACAGGACCAGCCCTTCAAAAATCTCCATTGCAGAGGTGCAACTCCTCGGGGCAAAGCGACCCCTTTGTCAAGCATGTCAGCCCTTCAAGAGCTGGTCCTGTTTGTGGCTCTGAATGCCAGTGCTTTTGTCGCCACATCAACAAATTTGCCATAGGAACCTTATTGGTTAGTATTAGTGATGAGCGCATTTTTTCACCAGGCATGGATTCGAAAGTAATTTCTACATTGTTTTATGAAACTTCAGAGAAAATTAGCCACGGAAAAATTTGTCACGTGGCAAAGTAGGCACGGTCGGCAAAACAGGCACAGTTGCGTCAAAAAAAGTTGCGCGATACCTGCGTTTCCCAAATTTTTTGCCATTGTGTGAACTTTTCTTTGCTAATTTTTTGGCAAAACAGGACAGATTCGCTCATCACTAGTTTGTATGTTTGTAATATTAGAACAAATGCTGCCTATATGTGTGCGCATAACCTATATTAGTAATGAATAAGGAGTGATACTGTCCTAAAGACCTTGATATGTGAGTGCTATGCAAGGTAAGAATCTATGTACTTTTTTACTAATTACTGCAAGTTGATGCCCCTTTATCTGAAGAGTAAATTTGAAGAAAATATAAACATCCATTGCCTGTTGTATAATCTTCTGTTGCGTCTCTTGAAAAGTAGTGATTTTTTATGATCTGACATTATAACACAGGTTAACATCTTACATTTTTTAGCATTTATTAATGTTAGAACAGCACTCATTTTAATTGAAACTGCAATTCCCACTCCATTAGCCCAAACCTTAATTAACTTAGAATTATATTTCTTAATTAAAACCCCAAAGGCTTGTCCAATAAAATGGACTTTGAGTAAAAATATCCTAATGTATTAAAAAGTTAGTGGAAATCTCATTTAAATACTTAGCGAATTAGTTTTCCATCCTCTGAGCCCTGATATCAATATGTATTATAATGGAAAAGAGGATATTTACAGCTTCAAGTAGATCATGGTCTAGCACTATTTTCTTTTACATTTCCATTTATAAATATAATTGAAGCAGGTACTTAAGGCACCTGATAGAAGAGGAGGGTGATAAATAGAAGGCTTCCCAATGGAGCACTAATCATTATTTAAGAATATTTACCAGTTGATCTCTTTTTGAGAAGGGTAAGCTTCCCTAAATCTATGCATCACATAATGAAATGTTTTCCTCAATGTAATACACTAATATACAGTGGTTGTTGAAAAAAAAAAAACACATTCATCAAGTTTTTTTTTCAAATAAACCCTACCTGATTGGTAAAAGAACTGAAAATTCTGTATTTCAAATGTACATATAATTTTAGTCAATGTCCAATGCCACCCCTACTCAAATATTATGTGAACCATGTCTTTTATTTCATAATAATAGGGTTTTAGATGTTGATTTTTAAGGCCCCCAGAGCGCCCTTTTTCAGTTCTTGCTCATGAGATCCAATTGAAACTAAGGAATGTCAGGCAAAGGGGTCACCAATGTCCATCGTATGATTCAGATCACACAGGTTTACACATATTCATGCTTTTATCTTAGTCATCATCAGTAGGCATGGATTCGCGGCAAATTTCCGTGTTTCGCCATTGGCGGATTGTTTCGCGAAACGGATGAAAAAATTAGCCGCAAAAAAAATTGCTGCATGTCCAAAAATTGTCGCCGGTGTCAACAAAGAATAGTTGCGGGCGTCAAAAGAATAGCCGTGCGACAAAATAATAGCTGCAGGTGACAAAAGAATAGCTGTGCGACAAAATAATAGCCGCGGGCAACAAAAGAATAGCCGTGCGACAAAATAATAGCTGCGGGCGACAAAATAATAGCCGTGCGACAATTTTTTTTGCCGCAGACATTTTTGCTGTTATGCGAATTTTTCACCGTTTCGCGGATCTTTTCAAAGATTCGCAAATTTTTCGGCAAGGCGAAACGGAACAGATTCGCTCATCACTAATCATCAGTTTCTTCTAAATATTAAGACACATTAAGACCCATGACTGCTCCTTTGTACTATTATTACCTATAAGCAAGAAATGAGCTAATTTGAGTCAATGTTTTGGTCCTCTTTGGCACCTTTCCCAAGACCAACAAAGTGTTGCCTTTTGTTGTTTTGGACTGAAATGTCAATTTAATACATTTAAAGTTTTGTTTTTCATTAAATAACTAAACCCTAGCCCATGGCTTCTACTACAATGCTCCTACAAGATCTATATTGGAAAACTGACCGAAGAGGATCTGAAAACAGGGGAAGACAATTTTTGCTGTTATATTTCCTTTAATGATAGTTCCACACACAAGGAAACTTTTGAATGGAATAGATGCTGCAGGGATAAAGCTTGAAGGGGGTGCAATGGAAGCGGTCAGATGGGGCTGAGGGTGCGTTAGGGCTTAGTTCTCCTTTAAGGCACAGTGACATATACATTACACATTATTTTATGACCTAACTCTTGTTCCTGGTATAATATAAGTATATAAATGTATGTAATGTATTCATCCTTTTACAGAAGGCATACATAAGGAATATTACCTTGTACCTAGCACTGTTATATAGAGTCCCATTAGCATTCTTTCATATAATTTTCTATTAATTAAGAGCATTATACCCTGTGAATTCATATGAGTTAATATTGTACAAGAACATTTCTTATTTTTGTGTGTTTCTGTAACACAGGGCCAGAAACTGCTAACACTGTTATTTTATAGCACACAAGGTAAATGCCAATGTAAAACTATACGGTATTTAAGATGGGAAACAGATTTTTGCTGATACTTTAATATACTGGAACAATATTGTAGCTTGGCAGCTCCGAAGGGCTGGAAATGTATTTTAGCTAACAGTGCTATAAGTGTGGCTGGAGGTGAATAGCAGGTCAAGTAGCAAGACAGATATCCATTGATTTATTTGTGTCTGAAATAACCATGACCCAAAGTATCAATAACATCTACTGCTTGAACTATAAATAATTGAATCAGTTGTGATGAGAGAATGAATTTGGTTTTGAGTACAAAATAACTTATTTATTAGATTATTACATATTCATGCCCTCATGATGTAGGTCTCTCCTTCGGAAAAATAAATCTAAAAAATATCAACAGCAAAATGATTAGAACGCAATAAAACATCTCTGCTACAACAGCCACAGCATTAGTAATGATGATTTCATATTTTGGGGGGATTGTATCATTATTATAAGAAAAGACTTGTGGTTTCCACAGCACATAAATACATTTATTTTATATGGCTTCTGTATAGGAACTACATGCCCGTTAGCATTTTTGCTGCATGAAAATAGCAATACAGCACAGCCTAAACTATGCATAAGGGCTAATTTACTATGAAAGGGTTAAAAGTGTACATTTTTGCCAATACAATGCCACCTCTGAATTGTACCTGGTGCTTTAAGTTACAACTAATGATGAGAGAAGTGTTTCGCTATCAATAGTGCCAATGGATTGTATTCATCTAAATATAGGAGAAATGTTACATAGTTACATCGTTAAGTTGAGTTGAAAAAAGACTGAAGTCCATCAAGTTCAACCCTTCCAATTCTGGCTGCCTGCTTTACCAGGAAAGGTCAGCTAGGCTGACCTGATAGGGAACTGAAACCTGTCTTTGCTTGTGTTACTTCAGGGCTGTGATTGGCTATCCCACTGCTTCTGTGCTTCAGGACACGCCTACCCCTCATTTGAAGAGAGGATCTATAGGGAGTTCCAATAAAGGGGCCATTTTTTACAGACGGTATTAATTTTTTGGCCAAAGTGAAACCAGCACTATATATTATTTATAATTGCCTACTATTTTTTTTTAGTTAACATACATGTCTTTTTTAATAGGGGGTAGCACATTGACAGGATGAGGACCTTCATGGTGTACCACTAAATTGTGCTCACCACTCAATACATTCCTCTGCATATATTTTAGCAATACCCTCACTCAGTACTACCCAGCTTTTTCCATGTAATCGGCCTATATTTCACAATATAAGCCATGTTTGAGGGGAAGACTTTAATAAAATGATGTAAAACAAAGAAATCTATGACATCTTTGGCAATTTAAATCCATAATATTCCATGAAGTGCTATAAGAGATTAGTTCTGAGTATTAGCTTGGCCAGCCTTGTGTGAGCTCATATTATTGTAGAGACAATGTGGCCCCTTCACTAAGTGCAGAGCATGGTGCAAAATGCAAAACTTTTGCATTAACTTCCAGGGTCGGACTGGGGGGTGCAGGGCCCACCGGGGCTACCCCCCCTGGGGCCCCTCACCCCCCAAGGTGCCCCTCACCAGCCATGTCCCCTCCCATGTTCCATCTACCCACGTGCCCCGTAACCCCCTGCAGGGGCCCCCTCCCAATGACACCGGCGGCCGGGGGGGCGGTAACAGGCATTGGGTCCGACTGGGTTAACTTCCATTTTTTGCACTTTTGCTCCAAGCCCCATACAATAACAATAGCCACAGGCCTTTGCCTGTGACTAGAGAGACAATGAGAGACTATTGTCTAATGGCAACAATGCTGTGGTATCAGCTATTTAACTAAAATAATGTTGGAAATCTAATTTTTTTAAAAAATAAGATTTAAATCCTGCCATTGTAAAAGTTTCAATATTTTAGGTCATATGGAAACAAGGACATCAGATGTTGTAGGTGTTAAGGTGTAGCTGACTGCATTCAATTTAAGGAACAGGATAAAGCTATTTCCCTTTAGTAAAGTGAATCTTTAATCTTTACTGCCCACTGCAAAGTGGGCGACAAATTGGTCTTATTTGACCTTGAGTAACTGATTAGGTTTCTAAGGAAACGTATGGCCCCATGCAGTTTTGGACTTGCTGATTATTCCATAAACAAGTTGATGAGTAGTCATCAGCCTTTATGGTTTTGCCTCTTGGTGTGATTACCCCAGTCTTTGATCAGTCATTAGTGGACCCACTAAAGGACCAACAATCACGACACTGTTTCAAAATCAACCTATTTGTGATCACCTTAAGGCTACACAACAGGAAATTTGTCTGCGAGCTCTCTGCTTTGATAGTACAAAAGTAATTATACTGCTACTAAAGCAATTATATCCACTCTCCAATAAGTGAATTTCTGAAAAAAAAAACATGACAATTACACATAATATATTCTGAAGTGTTCCAGGGCTACTTTACTGGTATATAGCAGACAGACAATTTTAGGTTCGTTTTCTATGTATTTTTTGCCTTTTACTGGATTATTTCAAGGATGAATAGAAAACTTTCTTTTTTTTAACAGCAGTTACTATTTTAGAAAATGGTTGTATAGTTATACTACTAAAATTTATTCAGAAAGCTACTATATTTCTTCAGAAAGCATTATAGCTATGACATTCTTCACATTTGTTGACATGGTTCTTTTTAAATAATGGCTTCTTTTGTGCCACCGTACTTTGCAGGCCAATATTATACAGAGCTTTTGATACAGTTGATCTAAAATTGCAGAGAATGCAGCATTGGTAGCACTGTGCTACATTATGGGCTTGAACATCTTGAACATCCTATCTAAAATCCGCCAAGAAGGATCATCCACAATCACTCACAAACAGTGTGCAGAGTTGCTGTGTGCTTACCCCAAATGATACCCAATTGTAACTGTCTATGTTTTTTTGCAACCAGCAAATGTCTGCTTTTTTGATTAACACCAAATATGTTGCACCTTCAAAGAATTGCTGTTTCTATCAAATCCCAGTTTTATTCTGTTTAATTCTAGGTTATCCAACACTTATGCAAGGTCTAATATATTTAATAGCTAAACATAGCACAGACTTGTTAAAAACCAATGTATTGGTTTAAGAAATGCAGCGGAATAATTAATAATAAAGTCCACAAGGCTGCGTGTCTTACTGTGTAGCGCTTTAAATATTAGCCACAGTTTTGTAATGAACTGCTATTCAGAAAATGCAAGTAACTTATTTTATTAAACAACGCTGTATTCCACTCCTCGCTAACCTCAAATGAACAAACTAAGTATGAAATGTATAGCTAATTCTATTACAAATACTTGTTGGGAATACATTACCCAGACAATAATGAGCTCTTCTTGTGGTGCCTTAGAGACACGCAGCTTCCTGAAACAACAATTCAAATGGCTGATTACAGTTTGATACTGTTTCATGAGCTCTCCTGGGGCATCAATTAATCCTGTGAACTCATCCTATCCCAACACTTATTTACCAAAAGGGCCTGCAATTAATGGCAGTCTGAGAGCTTTCAGTCCCAGAAAGATGATCCCTGCCTCCTTATGTCTGTCTAAAAAGGTGTTTATGGCTCCACCATCAATTAACATTAATATATTTGTGCAGCTATTAAAACAAGGTTATCGGTATTAAACTTTCCAATCCTTCCTTGTAAAAATCCTTCAGTGTAATGTATGAGTCAGTGACATTTGGAGGTTCTTGCAATCACAAAAAACAGAGTTTATTTTTAAGACATACCTTTTTGAGCACGTATGCACTATTTGCTGGCTGCTTGTTACACTGTGACTACTGTTTTGTTAAATTTGCAACAAACATAGAGTACTTTGCCTGGAGAAGACCTCTTTGCAGGTACCAGGTGCTGACCATCTGACCCAATTTGCCTGGGGTCAATTGTACATAAAGTATATTGCAATAAATATCCAAGTTACTACTGAATCATTCTCACCCGGAGCCCCAGGCTGAGTTTTCTTGTTTTATTTTGTTTTGTTTGTACCAACAAGGGGGTGCTATAGGCAGTTGCCACCTAAGGCAGCATCCCCATTGGCTCCTTCCTCTCCTTCCTTAATGGACAGATATAATAAAACTGTGTCTGTGTAGGTATTCCCTGTTAATTTGTACTGCCACAATAGCTCCAGGCACCCCGAGGTGGCCCCCATTCATCGACCCCCTGCGCATAAGCAAACACCCCCACCCACCAAGCGCACAAAAGCAGACACTGCTCCATATGGGAGCAAAATGTAAACATTTGTGCCACCCTAGGCCCGGGCCTTTATGGCCACAAATCCGGGCCTGATACCATGACCTGGATGAATGAAAATCTTCATAGTCAAATAATAAAACAGATTGAATGTTGACAATACAAGCTCTAGTTGTTGCCTAGTAGTTATAGAAGCTTGATAGGTTCCAGCTGGCAAATTTCATTGGAATTTGACATTTTTATGAACAGATTTTCAAATTTGGGGGAAAAAATGAGATTGCATTATTTCCCTGCAATTTTCTTGAATCACAGAGACACATGAATTCTTGAATTTTTATAAATAGGCCCTGCAGTCTTGCACTTTGTCCATCTTATTAAATCAGTAATGATGAGTGAAACTATCCTCACAAAAAACCTTTGCAAAATTTTGCAAATGCATGGGGTCAATGGCCATTTTGTTTTACGTGTTTTTTCCTTGTTCCAAATTCAAAAGTCAGTGGTTGTTTTTTCACCACTTTTTTTGTGTGCACCAAATGCATTGGAGTCAATGGGTATTTTCCTTGGACTAATGCCTTGGAGTCAATAGGTTTTTTACTCACACTGAAAGCATTGGAATTAATGTGCATTTTTTTCTATTTATTTTTAATGTGTATTTTTTCTATGTATGTTTTTTTTTCTTTCTTCTGTGAAAAATCAGCCCTAAATGTTTCCCATTTTTTTGTCAATATAAGCCGTTCTCTCTAGCAATAGATCTGCCCATGGAATAATTAAAGTAGTATGTGACATTTTGAACTACAGTTATAGGTATCAAATACATATAATGGAAATCATTATCGGAGTAAAATGCAGTGACTCAAGGCAAAATAAATCAGCAGTCCATCAGCATATAGAGATATACACTTAAATGTTTACTGGAAATCAATTGAATTTTCAATTGCATAGAAGATATATATGTATTTCTACTAGTCCTAGAGGTTTCATAAACACATGGTACTTTTAAAGTTATCAAGATGACAATTTTATCATTTTACAAATCAGTGTTAGCATTACTTGGATTATTCTGCAGGTCGACAAATCCATATTTATGTTTGCTTTGTTACACCCATTACCTTCGGTCACATTTGATCTGTTTACAGTTTGATCTATAATATATTTGTGAAATGATACTGCAAAAGGGCAAGTTAACTGTAATATTACAACCACCTTCCACCACAATCAAAGTTGTATTTCTTTATTCTCCTACCAGTATGGGACCTGTTATCCAGAATGCTCGGGACCTGGGGGTTTTCTGGATAAGGGATCTTTCCGTAATTTGGATCTCCATAACCGAAGTCTACTAAAAATCATTTAAATATTGAATAAACCCAATAGGATTATTTTGCCTCCAATAAGGATTAATTATATATTACTTGGGGTCAAGTACAAGGTACTGTTTTATTATTACAGAAAAAAAGGAAATCATTTTTAAAAATTAGAATTATTTGATTATAATGGAGTCTATGGGAGACGGCCTTTCCATAATTTGGAACTTTCTGGATAATGGGTTTCCGGATAAGGGATCCCCTACCTGTACTCTCAACACAAGTGAATCACTTAAACTCAATATTATTTATTAAATACATTATTATTATTATTATTATTATTATTATTATTATTGTATTATTATTATTATAAAATGTATTAAATAAATGATAAAAGCGCAATTATATGGAATCTAAACTAAGGTATAGCATTTGCATACAACTAGTGCAAAGGGCCCTGTATAAGAGATTATGCCGTTCATAACATCTTTTTATTAGACAAGAATAATTCTTAATAATGTCAGCCTTAAGGTCTGCCATTTCTGTATACTGTTAACCTAGTTGTAGGTTATTGACATCTAGAGATTTTCTATTACTCATAAAATAGAAGGCAATAAAAGATATTCTTCTTTGACAGGATTATAGGTTTCTAGTTTCACTACTTGTTCTTTATTTTTTGCTATTAATGCAGCAAAAAAAAAAAAATGGAATCTTGGGTTATAAAACTACAATATTAAATACAATATGACCAGCTATTGAGTTTAACAAGGTCTTTCAATGATTCTCATTTGTCTGCTTTATACGGTAGAAACCAGTCTAGTTACTGAAGTTCCCAAGCTCTTGTTTTAACACACACACACGTATAAATTCTTTTTTGTGTGATTTCTATGATGCTCAATTTAAACCCATGTAAACTACTTTTCATGAGAGTGGCACTAATTTACCATTCAGAATATTGAGGTTCTGCTCATTCTCAGCATTTATGTTCTATTTTTTAAATCTTTGCCCTACTTCTGTAGTTAGGCAGGTAGTTAGGCAGGTTATATATAGGCATTATGGTTGAACTTGATGGACGTATGTCTTTTTTCAACCCAACTTACTATGTTACTATGTTCTGTGATATTTGCCAGGTTTGCCCACTAAGAGACACGCCAGGAATTGAACACTTTACTAGCTCTTTACTAGATGTTGATGTTGAGATAAAATGAATTGAATGCAATGCAACTTACATGTGCTGTGGCAGATTCCTTGACTGCTAATTCATCTGATATTTTAAGAAGAAGCTTAATTAGGAAACTCAATGTATACTACTAGGATAATTGCCTCTTGAACTTAGCTCTAGTGGGTGCTTATAGAAGGGAAGATTGAAAGATCCTGTGGGGTTGATGTGAATCATTCAACAATCTTTATAAAAAGCTGAATAGTATGGTTCAGATACTGAAATAATATAATGCCATATCTAACATTGTTTCCCCAAGTCCTAATTTCTCACATCAATTACTGGCTGTAGAAAATTTATCAAGAACTGTCCAATAATAAACATTAGAGTGGAAAAGCAGGTTTTTCACATAACACATGAGAGAGTAAGGCAAACTGTCAATACGGAGGGAGACCTTACTATCAGTAAAATACATCATTATAATTGTCACTCACATTTGACACCAGAGATATAATAATATGTTGGTTAAGGCTGTATGTATTTCTATACGTATACTAGGGATACACCAAATCCACTTTTTTGGGATTCGGCAGAATCCCAAATGATTTACAAAGTATTAGGATGAACCCTGAACTGAATCTAAATGGGGAAAAAATGTAGCCATTTGTTCAATCATGTAACCCAAATTCATGTGGTTTTAAGGGTTGGATTCTGCCAAAAAAGGCTAGGATTCTATTGAATCCAGGATTAGGCGTAATCTAATGTATACCCTACAAATTCTCCATATGACTTGTAAAGGTGCTTGGTCTCCTTAATGGTAATTGTGTACAACAGAGGCCAAAACTTGAGGAACCCAATAAGAGTCATGAATTAATTGTCTGTGCTTTTGCCCCTATTTTTTTTTTTTTATATTGCCAAGAAACCTCTAAAATAGTCTTGATTTATTTCCACCTTAAAAGAATAAACCCCATCTGCTTACAATTAAAAACAGGTGACTTTGCATAAACCAAGCAAAATGCATTCTATAAACAATAATAGCAGCTAGATACATGAATATTTATAGTCACAATTTTTCATTTCTCATAAATGTACTTTCTACGGGAAAGATTTTTCATTAGAGACTCCCTAAAATGACTAGAAATCCATGAGGCTTTTGCAGACTAGAGACAACAAATATTAAACTAAAAGGGTAGGTTAGGGTTCAAGATAAAATCAATTAAGCCAAACATTTCATAGTAATGGGAATAATCCATAATATATCATGTGTGCACATACTAACATAATGTATTTTCAATCTTTTCATGCAATGGTGGTTGCACTTTAAGTTTATGCCCCACTGAAACAAAGAGACTTTAACACATGAATTCTTGGATTATTATAAAAAGGGTAAAAATGAATTGTCTTTAATCATGACTTTGTTATTAACAAATGTTCTGCCCTTATGAACACTAAACGTATACTGCACCACACAGTATCACTGCCGGTAACAAGCAAGAATCCTTCCAAAGAACGGTATGATCTCTACCCCAGCCCTCCCTAGTTCAATAGCTGTATAAAATATATAGCATTAAAAAGGTTCAAAAGTTGGTGGTTTGAAATAAACATCAATTGTATAATGCTCCAAATGCTCAACTCTCCAGTATTGTTGAGAGAAAACCGGTAATTATACCCTTAATTGAGTGGGAACAGGATCATGGCCAGGGAAAAACAGGGGTCATGGTTGGGTAGAATGATTGGGGTATGGTTAAGAAAAACACCAGGGTTCAAACTGAAAGATATTGATAAAGCTAATAAAACCTTTTCTTCCAAAAAAGACTTTGTTATTTATAAACATATGTACCATTCCTTTCCATGTAGAAAGGACAATATTTTTGTGTTCACAGTTTGTACAATTCTGACAACTAAAATCATTTTGTAATTATTACTGTGCTAACAGCTGATTTGTAGCTACTGACAGTAGTCAGGGTAATTCATTTTACCAGAACCCCAAATACTCTTGGAATAAGGACTTCATGTCATCTTGTGTTTCCAATGACTAATACTTAGCTCTTATCCTTGATTAATCTGCTTGTCTTCTCCTTGATCCCTATTTAAACAATCATGAGATGCTTGGACCATCTTCTTCAGTGTTACACGCTATGTTTACCTAGTCATCTCAGCCTATTGCTTCTTTTTGTTTCTCATCTTCATTTTTTTATATGTATCATAGTGTCTTTTTTCTTTAACCAGACCCCTCTTCCATTTGTGCCAGTTTACATTTATTTCTAGTTGGTTTTGTCCCCATATTACATACCGGCAAAGTGACTGATGTGATATAAATAAACAATAATACTAATAATAACGTTTAATATGTTTACAGAGAACAAAACCTCCTGTAACACAGCTATACTTTATTTTCTAAAGTACCTTGTAGTGAAATTTATCATCCAAAGCTATTTGTGGCCTTAACAGTTGTACGATTAGAGTTCAATTTTTAACAGTGTGAAATTATTACAGGGAGAATAAAAGATACAATAGAATAATGGAGATAAGATTTTAGCACGCTGAGAAAATGGGTCTTCGATTCACACTGGGTCTATTGTAAATATACCTGTGAACAAATATTAAAAATGTGAAAAATATTTCTTTGTGCTCCAACAATTGGGTATTTTAAAGTGTTCCTTATAAATTGCAGTTCTGTTGGAAAACAGTGCTAAAATGTCACTTAATAATAAAGTCTTGACACAAGACTTAAAAGAGCAGTCATCGTTACTTTGACTTTTTCTTTTTTTAGTAACATATACTATTCTTCTAAAATTGCCTGAGTTTTAAAGATTGAACTTTAAAGTACTTTAGAAACTACAAAGAACTACAAAAAACAGGTACATTATAGGACCCATTATCCAGAATGCTCGTGACCTGGGGTTTTCTGGATAAGGGATCTTTCCGTAATTTGGATCTCCATAACGTAAGTCTGCTAAAAATCATTTAAATATTGAATAAACCCAATGGGCTTGTATTGCCTTCAATAAGGATTAATGATATCTTAGTTGGGATCAAGTACAGGTACTGTTTTATTATTACAGAGAAAAAGGAAATCATTTTTAAAAATTAGAATTATTTGCTTATAATGGAGTCTATGGAATATGCCATACCTGTACCCATACCTGTACTACACTCCATGTTTTTGCCCACAACACACCTGCCTCCCCAGAGTTGTGCCTTTTTGTGTAGCACAGCTTGTGTCTGGCAGTTCGAGATGAAGGAGGGGCGGACAATGGGCAGCATGTGAGTGGGATATGAGTGTCGCCCAACAAAGAAACCCCAACATTAATTCAGAAACCCTTCCAACCCTTCTTTAGAGGTAGACAAAACAATAAGATGACTGATGCTCGGTTTCAAAATCATGTTTTGGGGAAAGGTTATTTTTCCCCTATTGATTCAGAGCTTGGAGTTGGCTCCAGAGTCAGGTTTTTCTGATCATTTAACCCAGTCCACAAGACCCTCTCATGATACATCTATTTCCTTGACATAGTAGACCTACTTACTTTGGAGAGTGGTGTAAGACCTATTACCATTTTGTTTTAATATGATCATCCATTCATGGTTATATAAGTCTGTCTTGGGTTCACTAGGAAAAAAATGTCAATTTCTTTGTAAGTCCATAATCAGCACAGTGTGTCATGTTTACGCCTTATAAATAAACCATTAGAAAATTAAGCTATGAAAGGTTTAAAAACTGAAAATACTGGGATTAACATTTCAGCTCATAAAGAATTAAATATAATCACCTACAGGTGTATCTATTGTCAAGGTAATGATAATATATGAATGAATATATATATATATATATATATATATATATATATATATATATATATATATAATAGAAAGAGTGCTGCACTTACAGGGACTTGATACAAAAGAAAAAGTGTTTTTATTGAAAAAATTCCAACGTTTCGAGCACAACCAGTGCTCTTCCTCAGGAACAAACCAACAGACCATATCCCAACACCCACAGTAAATACCCCCACCACACAAAATGGCACCAAAAAACAGCCATAGTTACCATGGCAACCAGTGTAAACAAGCCCCACACACACCAGAGCAAGGTAAATTCAAATGTTAACATACACAGGCAAATAGAATGGGAGTGCAGTGCTAGAAAACAAGGTTAAGTTTAAAACCATGTAGCTAGTAGGCAAATGGATACATGTTGCAAAAGATATATATTGCAAAAAAATGTCTCTGTACAGAGAATGTTCCCAGTCAGAGACGTCAAGCATTTAACTGTGCTAAGTAATCACTTGTGTTTTTGCGTTGCGTATAAAAAAAATCAATTTTCACCTGCGTCAAAAAATTTTCAAAAAAAAGTTGCGTTCATCAAGTGCAGGTATTGGTTGTTAACTTTGCTGGGGTCTCTGCAAAAAGCTACTTTTTAAATTAAGTTTGAGAAACATTGTATCTTTTTTGGTGTTCAGTGCAGGAGATCAAAGGGAAAGGAGGGACTTTTCAGAAAGAATCCAAGACTGCCGGCTGAGCTGTCAAAATCGTGACTGTCCTGTGAAAATCGGGACAGTTGGGAGGTGTGGTATCAAAACATATTTAAGCTATGACATTACTGACATTGCTATAAAATGATATGACAACAACCAATTTGTTTTTAAAATATAAAATATTTACTAATATGTGGGTAGCGGTCTATTTAATCATTTCTGCATTTTTATATTAGCCTTAGACTGCAATATCTATTTTTAAGAGAAAACATTGCAATATTTTGCAGCAACTAATGGGTTAAAACAGGGGAAAGCTCCGCACCTTTAATTATCTGTCTATATTGATTGAAAAGCACTCAGAAATATTAAATCTAAGATAACATGTAAGTGGTATCCATTAAAATTAACTAAGGTGAATCAGGGTTCATTAAATTTGGCAGATTTACACACACGTTTTATAGTTTTTCTTAACTGAAAACTGATTATATGTCATGAGATGTTTTATTCTACATATTCTTTGCGTAATATGAAAAATGCCCAGGGCTTCAGAGTCTTTCTAGTATTTCTCTGTAAATGTCTGGTTTAACCTGTGCCAATGTACCAACTGCAGAATGAGCAGAACAGTGGTTAGCAGGGCCGGAACTAGGGGTAGGCAGAAGAGGCAACGATTGGGGGGCGCCAGACAGGAGCCTCTCCTGCCTACCCCTATTGCTACTTTGTCATTGCCTCTGCCGCTTAACATTAGCGGTGGAGGCAATGACCGATCGAATCGCACCTCCTCCTGTGCTTTGGCGTGCATGCGCCGTTCGGGGGGGCGGGGAGGTAGCGGAGTTGGCCAACCGGGTTGTCTAGGGAGACCGGTCAGCTTGGCCCGCCCCTGAGTGGTAGCTAGTGATGAGAGAACCCAGGCATGGGCTTGCAGCAAAATTTCTCATTTTGTCACTCTTTTCACAAAACTGCACAACAATTCAGCTTGACAAAAAAAGTTGTGGTTGCATAAAAAAAAAAATCATGATTGCATTAAATAAAGTCATGCGGTAACCGCTGCAAATTTTTCACCGTTTCATTAATTTTTCAACAGTTTCACTAATTTCGCAGTGAAGCAAAACGGGAAAGATTTGCTTATCACTAGTAGTAGCTTAATTAAATGTATAAACAATAAGAAATGAGGAAGATATGAATCAATTATGGGCAATATCTCTTAATACTAGTTGATCCAGGGACTGGTCCGATCTTGGAGTCAGGAAGGAACTTTTTCCCCTCTGCGGCAAATTAGAGAGGCTTCAGATGGGGTTTTTGCCTTCCTCTGGATCAACTAGAAGTTAGGCAGGTTATATATAGGCATTATGGTTGAACTTGATGGACGTATGTCTTTTTTCAACCCAACTTACTTACACCTTGCACACTCTCATAAGCACACCACATGCACACAAACACTAATGTATTTATATATTCACAACTGACACTTTTTGCACTTTTATGTGATTGTCAAAGTGACTAGTTGAGGGTGAATTTGGATATTTTAAAAACATTTACAGTTTCTGTACTACTGTTGGGTTCCATTATCCATTACACTTGACTGCAAACCACATTAAATGATTCAAATGTAACTTATGTTAAGTGACCTATTAAAGAATCTCGCCAAACTGGAATATATATATCAGTAAATATTGCTATTTTACATCCTTTCCCTTGAGCCCCCATTTAGTGATGGGCTGTGTGCTCCCTCAGAGATCAGCTGACAGGAAATAAGGCAGCTTTAACTGTAACAGGAAGTAGTGTGGGAGCAAAAGGCAGAACTCTGACCATTAATTGGCTGATGGGGCCTAGCATGTATGTGTGCCTTGGCTTGTTTGTGTGCACTGTGAATCCTATGATCCCAGGAGGCGGCCCTTAATGCTTATAATGGCAATTTTCTATTTAGGATTACCCAATAGCACATACCATTTCTGAAAATGGTTGAATTAGATGAAGCAGGTTTTTACATTCAGTATGAGATTGTTTATGCAATATATTTTTATAGAGACCTACATTTAAATTCAGTTAAGGCATCAGAAGCTTATATAAGCAAACACACAAATATGGCTGTCAAAATGCAAAATGAATAATTCAGAAAATGGTTTGTGAATAGGATTTAGTATAAAGGGTAAGTATAAAGGATTGATTTGATGAATGAGCCACCAGTCAGCGGATATGGTGCCGTCAGGCTTTACTCCCTTTGAATACTATCAGTATTAGTTAAACCCCTCTCCCTGTTACTAATCATGTTCCATATTCTTTATGAAATCTCAGCAAAGATACATTTTCCCCAGTCGTTCCAAAACAAAAGAAAGATTAGTCACCGGTGCAGGAAAAAAAAGATTATTGGAAATGTTTTAAATAATGCTGCCACAATTTCAGGACTGAAGTCCATCCATGATAATCTATGATCATTTAATTATAAATGCTAATTACTGTATGCTAAATGAATTTTTAACTGAATATGATTTTCACAATTTAATTACTGGCATAATAAACAAGAAGGTATCTTTTTGCCTTTCAGTCATTTGCCCATAATTAACAACTTGGCCTGAATCATTACAGCTTAAAAGCGGAGTTGAGCGATTGTTTTGGAAAAATTATGATTGCAATCTAATTGTCTGAGCATGGCCATTCATTCAGATTTGCTCTGCACGCTGGATAGATAATCTGCAAGCCTGTATTCTACTTGCATCTATTTAGCATTCAATAAGACTATGCAGTACATTTATTTAAAGGGATAGTATAAACAGAAAATAAAGTACAGGTATCGGACCCCTTATCCGGAAACCCATTATCCAGAAAGCTCCGAATTACGGAAACAGGGGCAGATTGCAATTGCGCTCTCTGCACTAGTGATCTCACCGCCCCCGGACCTGCTCCTGCGCTCAGAAGGTAAGCGCTGGGGAGCGGGGGGGGCGGCATCCAGGAGCCGCCTCAGGCGGTGATATGTCCAGATTCGCCCCTGTACGGAAAGCCCGTCTCCCATAGACTCCGTTATAATTAAATAATTCAGAATTGTAAAACTGATTTCCTTTTTCTATGTAGAAATAAAATGGTACCTTGGAATTGATCCCAACTAAGATATAAATAATCCTTATTGGATGCAAAACAATCCTATTGGGTTTAATTAATGTTTTATTGATTTTTTAGTAGACTTAAGGTGTTGAGATCCAAATTACGGAAAGACCCCTTATCCGGAATACCCTTGGTCCCGAGCATTCTGGATAATGGGTCCTATAGTATGTATTTGTTCTTGAAATCAATGTTATGTCTAGAGTAGAGTCTTTATGTTTGTGTTTGCTCCAACAAAACAGCAGATCTGTATAAATTTATGCTCACAACATTACCCCCACAGCTGTCTGAACAAATAGAAACATAAATTGACACTACAGACGCTGATAAAAACCTTAGGTGCTTTAGGTTATCAGTGCTGACTTCCGCTTGAGCGCACACAGGAATTTAAGCTACCGTCACCTTTTTGCCTTTTTTGCTACTGGGCATTTTGCAAGTAAAGTTCAAGCTGAAGATTCAAAAAATCCAAGGGGAAGTAAGTAGTGATGGGTGAAATATTCGCCAGGCAAACAATAACAACAAACAGGAGATTTGTGATTTATAAAGAAAATGATGTACTATAATATATCAAGAACATGGAATAAAGTATATCATTAACTTTGTGAAAATCTTTTAAAAAGTGTCATAAAATGTAAACATCAATTATTTTCCCATTATTCAGCTGAAGACCACCAAAAGATTACAAATTGACTGCACAGGAACCATAAAATCCATCCCTACTTTACCTGCCTTAACAAACTACTACCACTCCACCATTTATATTTGCTTATCCAAAGCCACAGCACATTGCAAAATTACCTAAGTAAGGGAGAAAACCTTACAATATGCCAGTTAGACCTTTATGTATAATGTTTGTAAGGCACTGGTAGAATTTTGAATGCATCGACAAAATATCACCCTACTGCTTGAAAGTGAGAAAGTAAAAGCCCAGTGCCATTTGCTTTCTGCCAAATATAATACGCTACTCTTTTTTTTACCAAAGTGCTGCTTTAATTTGTTTTTTCCAATGAAAGAGAGAAGACGTGGGGGTACCAGACAATCTTGAGGTACTAAATTGTATTGGATCTCTATTAGCTCAGATGTTTAAAAAGTCTAATCCATATTTATACAAACAGGTATAAGACCTGTTATCCAGAATGCTCGGGACCAAGGATATTCCGGATAAGGAGTCTTTCCGTAATTTGGATCTCCATACCTTAAGTCTGCTAAAAAATCAATAAACCATTAATTGACACCAATAGGATTGTTTTGCATCCAATAATGATTATTTATATCTTAGTTGGGATCAATTACAAGGTTCTGTTTTATTATTACAGAGAAAAAGGAAATCAGTTTTAAAATTCTGAATTATTTGATTAAATGGAGTCTATGGGTGACGGGCTTTCCGTAATTCGGAGCTTTCTGGATAACAGGTTTCTGGATAAGGGGTCTGATACCTGTATTAGTTATATTTATTTATATTAAAACAACAATGCCAGCCCTACAACACATCACTATAGATATAGGTCAACCATACTAAGGGCTTAACTCATAACTCTGACCTTTGCAGAAAGTTGCACATAAGAATTAATCATAAAGGCATGTCTGGAGTTTGTCAAAACACATAACCATGTTTTGTGGTCATATGGGTGCAATATAGAGATTTCTAGAGAAAGTTTGAAGCAATTCATGAGGGGGCAAATCAAACACTGCCCAGACAGCAATAAACACCACAGCTCAATCCAGTTGAGAATCCATGGCACAGTTTGAAAATGAAAGTGCAGAAGCATCATCGATTTAAATGAACAATGCGGAGCAAACTTCCTGCAAGAATATAGGTCAACATGACTCCTGCTACCATAACTGATACCTACTTACCCCAAGAAGATAGGGCAGCCCATTTATCAAGATTCAGATTTTAGTGGTTTTAGAATTTTTTGAATCCACGAAAAAACAAATTTCCACTAAAGTCAAGAATGTCTAGTCATTTATTAAGAGATCTGAATATTAAAAGCACAAACTAATTAAAAATGCGGAATGAACAGAAACAGAGAAAACATTGAATTTATAGTAAATCTAAATATTATTTTTATATCATTTATATATAAATTCATAAGAATTTTTGGGCACCTACAAGAGAAATAACCCCTGAAACCCCTTGGACAACTCCCATTGACTTCTACATGACTTCAACAGCTTTTTTCATGTTTTTTTCTTTTTTTTTTTGCTTAATCACAAATCTTTCGAGTTCTGGTGTAATTAGTATAATCTATGATTTTTAGCACTAAAAACCACGATTCATGAAAACAAACAAGCAAAAAATACATAGGAATTGGGCTCCCAACAGTCGTTTATTATTTTCTGTAGATTTCTAACATCAAACAATGTCATATTAGAAATGAATATACATGTAGCACTTGAATAAATTGTTCCCTTATTTATAAAATGCTGGAAGACACAATAAAATGAAATAACAATATGCAGCCTCTTTCAGTCAGTAGGGGTGGATCAATGCCCAGTCCTCTAAGCTATGCACTGGGAACCTGACAAGGGCCCTTATTTATGGATTTTAAAGCTGTACAGTGCCTACTCTTTCAACCTAATTGCTATAACCGCTGTCAGTATAGTATGTACACTCCGTAATTTAAATCTGTCGTGTCATGCCTGCCATGTTCTGCTTCATAACCACTGCCTGACAGCAGCAGCTCCAGTCAAATCACTGCAATATGTCAGAGAGCTTTTGACTATTTTTCCAATTAATCAGAGGTTTGCTGAGACGAGCGGCAAGCTGAGAGATCAACTTGACTCCCCATGGATGTAGTTTAAAATGACAAAATATTCAGAAAATTACGCAAATGGTGATTCTGATGCAGAACAAGTAGAGGCTCGTGACTATGGGAGAATGTAGGAGACCACATCAAAAGAGTGGGAAGTATGCACTGTAGGACCTGTGCCCATCTGCAATATTACATCTCCACTAGTGATGAGCAAATCTGTCCCGTTTTGCTTCGACATAAAATTCGCAAAACAGCAAGAAAATTCACGAAAAGGCAAAAAATTCATGAAACACATTTGTTGCACGTTTTTTTTTACACCTGTGTCTATTTTTTGTTGCCCGCCTCTACTTTTTTGTCACCCGCACTTTTTTGACGCGACCATGCCTTTTTTTGACACAACCGCGCCTTTTTTTTACGCAACCCAATTTGATGTGCGGCAAAAAAGAAATTCTGCGCTACAAAATTTTCAAGGAAGTTTCGCAAAACTATTCACCAATGGCGAAATGCGGACATTTGTTGCGAATCCATGCCTGGCGAAAAAACTCACTCATCCCTAATCCCCACATATCTGAGTAGGAAAAATGAACAATGTGTTTTAAATTTGTTAATTTTAATTCAAATCATTTATTTAATCTCTTTTAATATATTTAGTAATACTCAGAATTATGTTAATGTAATCTTACACGATTAGTGAGGGAATTGGGAAGCCATTTGGCCTTTGATACCAGGTCTGAATGAAAAAGATGGGTTCACTTAATTAATTGAATTCATACTGAACGCTTGGTTGCTAACGGAGATGCAAAAGTACATCAGTGCAGTAAGTGAAATATGCCTCCAAGTTTGATTCCTGTAATGGTGTTAGAATATTAGGTGTAAATGCTTTATATCTGCTCTGTGTTATTTCCCTATGGCACATTTGCACCTATGCTTGTAAATGTCCATGGACAATGTTTTATTTATTAAACACCCATTAAGTATTAAGAATTCTCTTCTCTAGTTTATCTTGATAAATTCTTGGCAATACATAACAGGGATGACACAGTAAAAGCCTATCTTGTTTGCCACTATTTAAATGAATTAAAATTTCTTGAATTCTTTGAAATAAGAATTATTATTATACAATATAGAATTATTTTGATATAGACACTAGTGAGGAGTAGGGGATGCACTGAATCCAGAATTCAGTTCGATTTTCGGCCAAGATTCGCCTTTTTTCAGCAAGGGTTGGATTCGGCCGAATTCACGGTCTTGGTTGAACCCAATCTGAATCCTAATTAGTTTATACTACTGTATATACTCGAGTATAAGCGTTTTTAGCACCCAAAATGTGCTGAAAAAAGTCACCCTCGGCTTATACTCGAGCCGGGTGCCATGGGTCCCTCTAGACTAGCACCCTCTCTCCTTTGTGTGCAAATTAGGCCACCTGCAACCAGACCCACCAGTGCCCTGGTCTAGGCTCCCAGTCGCGATACTTATTTCCCCTTACATCTCCTCCAGAACTGGGTCTGCTGCCAGTTTGCCAATGTGCAATGAGCGTGGGGTAGTACTCATATTGTTTTTGTTGACCCTCTTCTCCGCTTACAGAGCTAGTTTACTGTTTTTCTTGGAAATAAATATTGAAAAACATATACCCCACTGATGCCTCAATTAATTTCATTTTATTGGTATTTATTTTGATTATTAAAACTTAGCAGTAATTGCTGCATTTCCCACCCTAGGCTTATACTCGAGTCAATAAGTTTTTCCAGTTTTCTTAGGTAAAATTAGGTACCTCGGTTTATATTCGGATCGGCTTATACTCGAGTATATATGGTAATTAGGATTTGATGGGTTAAATGCCAGTGTGTGAACACGATAGTGGAAAATTTTACTCTTCCTATCCTAATAGGCATATGCTAATTATTATATTTGGCCAAATCCCTTAAAATGGATTCAGGGGTTCGGGCAAACCCGAAAAACTGGGTGTAAAAAAATATTGGGTAAATTCAAGCATATGCATTGCCAGCTGGTGAACTAGAGCCTTTGTTTATAGGAGGTCCAAAGGTTAAGTTATAATTCTTTTAAACACAGCATCTCTTTAAGGTGCTGATTTATCAATATTCCAATTCAAATTATTGCTGAAATTGAATTTTTTTTGTGCCACAGCTCATTCAAATGGGAGTTATCCTAGCCAAAATGTAAGCGATTGTTCAATTTGAGTTTTTCAAAAAACATTTGAGAATATGTAGATCCATTTAAAATGATAACTAGAATATGAATTTGAAACATTCAAGTTTTTTTATGGTTTTATTTCATCAAGTTTTCTAGATTCAATTTTTTTTAAAAAATAAGTAAACATTCAAGTTCAAATTCACCAGAAATTTCCAATTCAAGTTGGAAAATTGCCTATTTCCTGTAAATATGAGACTTTATTACAGTTAGTGATAACACTTTTAGCTAGGTTTTGCAGCAAAACACACCCATAGACTCTGATGGCTGCAAAAAAAGGAAAAACATTTTGGTGAAGTGAAAAGGGACAGATTCACTCATCACTAATTACAGTTAAAACTCGCAGTTTGAACATTAGTGACAATGTTGTATTGGTTATTTCAGGGGTGGCCAGACCTTTTTCATCGACGATCGACCCAGAATGCGAAGAATGAGAATGAGAAGGCTTCATCGCGGTCCACCAGAAATCCACAGGGGATCAAATGGTGGACCGCGATCGACGTATTGGCCACCCCTGGGTTATTTGGACACATTTTAATATATCATTGTGCATAGTATCATATTTAGCTGTTTTATTGTGTATTAATTGCTCTCCTTTCCATAGCTAAACATGCACTACTTCATTTACAGAGCCTATTCCTTGAAATGGATGGGACCTTATTAAAGACTGCTTACTTGGCAACAATATCCGCTGCAATATATCTTTCACCTCAAGTCTCATTAATAAAGGGATATTACAATGATTTGATGCATTATTTTTTCAGATAAAATCTGCTTTCCGAAACTCTACATTTTCATAATCTCATCCATCATCACAATCAACATTATCTTTGATTTGTAATTGGGAAACTGTGAAAAACAACATATAATACAATGGCAATTCATTATAGCTACAACTGTGACAAAAACATTGTTTTTCACTGGGATAATTTAAATGACCATTCTTAGAAATATATACCTTTGTGGAGTGTAATTTGCACAATAATGAATAGGTATAGGAATAGGTATAGGAATAGGTATGGGATCTGTTATCTGGAAACCCGTTATCCAGAAAGCTCCAAATTCTTTTTAAACCTATTGGGTTTAGTTAATGTTTAAATGACTTTTTCAATAGACTTAAGGTATGGAGATCCAAAATACGGAAAGACCCCATATCCAGCAAACCCCAGCTTCTGAGCATTTTGGATAACAGGTCCCGTTGCTGTACTTTTTAAAAATTGTCATGCTGCATAAATGGTACCCTTACATTACTTTACTTAATGGTCCATCTCTACCATGTAGAGTGTAAAAAGACTATAGAATGGAGGTGGTATCAGGATAGTGTATACCTTTTAGATATACGGTCTGAATTTTGGATTGGTAGATTCACTTGGGAAGGGAAAAGGCTTTGGGGTAGATTGTGGGCATGTCTGCATATAACCAGCTGTGGGCAATTTGGATCAAGGCGGGGCCTAAAATGTAAAATGTTAGTGTTAATAGTGTTGTTGGCAGGAATGGAATATCAGCAGTAAGATGTTATAGAAGATACATTCTTACATTTGCAATAAAATACATTTTGTCAATAACAGAGAATTTAAGTACAACTAAAACAGCATAATTTGGCTTAATTTAACTGAATTTTGTATCAGAAAGCAAAAAATGTAAATCTGATATGTCACTTGCTCTGCATCTCCTAAAACAAGAATGGCTATATCAGCAATGTTACACCTATGGATCTTCAGGTAGTTCCTGGTCTAAAAGTATAAAACAATGCTGGTTAGTAAGCAACAGATTCTACATAACAAAGATGTTTCTTAGGTTTTCTTTACTTTTCCCCCCTCTCCCTATGCTCTTTATCATGAACAATATGGTGTCAAAGACTCAAATGCATGGTATGTTTAATTCTTGTCCACTAGCAGAAGCTTTTCACATTCCATTTATAAGAGTAAGTGCTGCTAACCGGCAAAAGTGACTTAAAAAAACTGCAAGGAACTACAGCTAAATGGCAGCACCAGAATAAAGAAGGCCAACAGGTTATACTCTAATTGGACTGGAACCTGGGTTGTAAGTGTTGCAATTTGCAATGCTGTTAAGTTTGGCATTAACTGTGCTACATAGTTGTCGTCAGGAGCCCAGGATCTGCCCCCCTGTTGGGAAAAAAACATAGTTTATGTGAGTCCAAAGTTGAAATCCTCTATGTAGGCTGCACAAATGCGGAGACAAAACTCTAATACTATCAGCAGTGTGCAATTTATTTTACCCATAGAAAATCTTTGCGAATAATATCACAGCTGATGCAACATTTATTGTCTCTATTCTGTCCACATGAAAATCGTTTCTACAAACCATACAGTGATCTTTGCTACAAACCATACAGTGATCTTTGCTACAACCCATACAGTGATCTTTTCTACAAACCATACAGTGATCTTTGCTACAACCCATACAGTGATCTTTGCTACAAACCATACAGTGATCTTTTCTACAATCCATACAGTGATCTTTTCTACAAACCATACAGTGATCTTTGCTACAAACCATACAGTGATCTTTGCTACAAACCATACAGTGATCTTTGCTACAAACCATACAGTGATCTTTGCTACAACCCATACAGTGATCTTTGCTACAAACCATACAGTGATCTTTTCTACAATCCATACAGTGATCTTTTCTACAAACCATACAGTGATCTTTGCTACAAACCATACAGTGATCTTTGCTACAACCCATACAGTGATCTTTTCTACAAACCATACAGTGATCTTTGCTACAAACCATACAGTGATCTTTGCTACAACCCATACAGTGATCTTTTCTACAAACCATACAGTGATCTTTGCTACAAACCATACAGTGATCTTTGCTACAACCCATACAGTGATCTTTTCTACAAACCATACAGTGATCTTTGCTACAACCCATACAGTGATCTTTTCTACAAACCATACAGTGATCTTTGCTACAAACCATACAGTGATCTTTGCTACAACCCATACAGTGATCTTTTCTACAAACCATACAGTGATCTTTGCTACAAACCATACAGTGATCTTTGCTACAACCCATACAGTGATCTTTTCTACAAACCATACAGTGATCTTTGCTACAAACCATACAGTGATCTTTGCTACAACCCATACAGTGATCTTTTCTACAAACCATACAGTGATCTTTTCTACAAACCATACAGTGATCTTTGCAACAAACCATATAGAGCCCATAGGCGGCTCCATTGTTGTTGGTGCAAAGAGAAGCATAAACAAATATTGGGTTTTTTGTTGCCTACATACAGATCTATACAAACATTTATTACATTCCTTTATACATCAACATAACTTGGGTGTGCAACAAAGGCAGCAAAAAATCTACATATAATAAGCTGTACTGATACTCACTGTCTTTCTTCTTCTCTTTAAGGTCCTCTAAAGTGAGAACATTTTGAAATTCTTGCTTAGTTCAGGGAAATAACATGCTCTTATAATGTCTTTCTTACTTTGTGTTTTTTTTTTCCATTTCAAGCCATTCTTTAATTCAAAGCACTTCAAATTGTCTCAGAGCTAAATGCCATATTGATCTTAATACATTTTTAATGTTGCCAATCAAGAAATAACACAATGGCTGTAAATTCACCAACCTTCAGGGAATGTTTTGCATTGAAAGACACTAGGCTTTTCTGCACTAACAAAGTGCAGCTTATGAGCTCTTACGGAACCTGCATCTCTTAAGGCATTATAAATGGGTGGTGATCAAGTTGTAGTTGACTGACTGCTGGAAAGCCTACCATTGTATTTATGGGTTTCATAAAAAGCAAGTCTTTCATATGTCTAAAAACAGCCACCATGGGAATTTCTGTCAGATCAGGTCATCTTTCTTGATGTCGTAGAACTGATTAGTTACTCTTAGGGGATTAATTTCTCGTTATTGTGGCTGCCATCAGTATTAAAAATGCCTGACAATGAAGACACTTTAGAGCTAATTTACTATGTGGGTGTGTATGGTACAAAGTCAAAAATGGCACAAGACACCATGTTTGTCATTCACAATGCGCCTTCCCTCCAAGAACTGTGCCTACTGCTGGGAAAATCAACTACAATAGAGTTGCACATATCTTCGCTTGCCCCTCCCTGAGTATTATACATGGCAGGTGGAATGTGGATGAAACTCTAAGGGGCAGGGACCTCTATATTTATCTTTAGTTACATATTTATTTAGTTATGAAAATGTTTTCTTCCCTGTGTGCCTACATTAGTGAAAAATTCAGTCAGGTAATTATACTTCATGGACCTCTTATCAGACCATGGCTACTGTGTTCTACCGATCAGGGGTGTTCTATATGTACCGATATTGTATAAAACTTTGTTTCGTATGATATCTGGTGCGTATAGGGTGTGAGACGAGGTGACCAATATCAGTAAAGGCCTTTGATATCGGTCATCTCATCGATCAGGCTGGACAGAACATTTTTTGAAGGCCTTTGAAGGTGCCCAAGCAAAGGCCACCATAAGGATTATTGTGCCCCTGTGAATCACAACCTCTCTGATTGTTCATTGAACATTGAACGCTTCTGCTTTTTCATTTTTTGCCCAGCTCAGTTTGTTTTTAAGAATGTGGCTGAATTAGGAACAATTCCCAATGTCAGCTCACACCCAATTAGCCTCTATAATTCACTATGAGCAAGTAGATGAAATAATGAGAAGGGAATGATGGAGGAAGTCACATCATTTAATCATCTTGCTGTGGGAGTCAAAATATTTTATTTTTGGACTTTTTTTTCACTGGGTGAAAAGTTTAAATTGTGTTATGTTAATTGTGTTTTATTTTTATTATATCAGTTGTTATTTTCATTGACTTTTTATGACAATTCTTCAGAGGAAATCATAAGTAATACACATAAGTGGTTTATAGTTTTAAATTTGTTGATTGCACTGTACATGAGGTTCTTTGGTACCCTGTGCCTGCCGGTGCTGTATTCATCTCCATAGTGCGAGTCCTCTCTGGCCATAGCAGGAAATGGTGCAAAGCTTGTAAAACATGGCACCTTGTGTCTCTTTTTTATACTTTACACCAGTGATCCCCAACCAGTTACTCAGGAGCTACATGTTGCTCACCAACCCTTGCATGTTGCTCCTAGGGGCCTCAAAGTAGGTTGCCATTTTTAAATTTCTGGCTTGGAGACAAGTTTTGGCTGCATAAAACCCAGTGTAAAGCCAAACAGAACCTTCTATAGGCTCCCAGCCCACATAGGGGCTACCAAATAGCCAATTATAACTCGTATATGCACCCCCGGGAACTTTTTCCATGCTCGTGTTGCTCCCCAAAACTTTTTCCATTTAAATGTGGATCACAGGTAAACAAGGTTGGGGATCCCTGCTCTACACCCTTCCCTGACATTTGTAAATGAGCCTTTACTTGTCCACAAAGACATAAAAAGCAAAAAAGGAACAAGGTTGAGGTCAACCCCACTTTTCATTCTTTATGTACTATTACAAGCTCTGCTTTTCCCCAAATACAGCTAATACAATCTAAATATAAATACATATATATAAATATATATATACACACACACACAGAGGTACGTACTGTATCTCTCACTCACTAACTCTCTCTCTCCATTTTGTATTAAATTATGAGGATTTAAAAAGAAAAAAAAAGTACGCTGCATCTATAATCTGTTTTGCAGGGACAAAGGCTTTCACTTTATACATCACTCTTTACTACTGGAGGTGAAAATTGCTCACACTATAAATGAAATGCTATATCTGTAAAAATAAAAATAAACTAACCACAGGTAATAAACAATTTATGATTAAAATATGTTCCTTTATCAAAGCTTCTCATTGCGTCATTTCATTGCCCCCATTCTTTTTGCCTGAGCCCATAAACCATTTTGGTAACTGCACAAAACAGATAAAATGCTTTCGATTATGCACTTTTATTTACATTCCCGACACCGCTAGCAAATAAGGATGCTGAAAAATTCCCCTTCTCTGTACTATTACTCTGCTTCCTCAAGGAAAAAAAACAAATTACATTTTTATAGTACATAAAATTGTTTCTGCCTTTTATTTGAAATTGCGCAGAACACAGTAAATCTTAAAGTACTATGTGTTCTCTGGTCTCCAGCATCCCCACTAAATTCAAAAGCCTTAATTACTCTGTAGCACAGAAGGGGAAGCCATTGGTAAGGCAAAATATTAGTTCTGATAATAGTAATAAATGTTAATAGTATACATGCATATATAGAAAATACACTATATATAAAAAAATGAAATAATGATGAACAATAATTAAAAAGGAAAAAAAAACAATTTACAAGGCTATGCAGAATCTTTTGTTTGTGTTTAGGTATGAGCACATTTTTTTGCCAGATACAGTGAAATTCATGTTTTTTTCTTTGCCAGAAAAACACAGCAACAGCATTATTAGAATTTCTCCATTCATTGTTATTGCTGGAAAAAACACACATTTGTTTGACAGGAAAAAATTCACTCCAATGCACTTGCCAGATTTTTTGGTGCAGGTATGGGACCCGTTATCCAGAAACCCATTATCCAGAAAGTTTCCAATAGACTCCATTTTAATCAAACAATTCAGATTTTTAGAAACAATTTCCTTTTTCTCTGTAATAATAAAACAGTACCTGTAATTGATCCCAACTAAGATATAATTAATCCTTATTGGGGCAGAACAGCCCTATTGGGTTTATTTAATGGTTAAATGATTCCCTTTTCTCTGTAATAATAAAACAGTACCTGTACTTGATCCCAACTAAGATATAATTACCCCTTATTGGGGGCAGAACAGCCCTATTGGGTTTATCTCATGGTTAAATGATTCCCTTTTCTCTGTAATAATAAAACAGTACCTGTACTTGATCCCAACTAAGATATAATTACCCCTTATTGGGGCAGAACAGCCCTATTGGGTTTATTTAATGGTTAAATGATTCCCTTTTCTCTGTAATAATAAAACAGTACCTGTACTTGATCCCAACTAAGATATAATTAATCCTTATTGGGGGCAGAACAGCCCTATTGGGTTTATTTAATGGTTAAATGATTCCCTTTTCTCTGTAATAATAAAACAGTACCTGTAATTGATCCCAACTAAGATATAATTAATCCTTATTGGAGGCAAAACAATCCTATTGGGTTTGATTAATGGTTTAGTGATTTTTTAGTAGACTCAAGGTATGGAGATCCAAATTATGGAAAGTCCCCTTATCCGGAATACCCTTGGTCCCGAGCCTTCTGGATAAAGGGTCCTATAAATGCAAATAATACATATCAAAAGAACAAGAATAATAACAACCATAAATAAAAATCATTTTAGGTTCCATCCAGTAGACAGACAGTAATTATAATAAATGATAACATGTTTAGTTGAATATGTTTATTATCTCCAGTGCATTTTGGTACTTTTCCATTTGACAGAATAGCTGTAGGCACGATGCCTTTAACAGATAAATAGCAGTCGTGGAGCAAAGAGCCAGACATTTTTTCAGGTTGCTGCACCGTCTGTCTGTTGCATTTACGAGTTGGATTAAGTCACAGGAGATTGAGACAGAAGCTCTGCACAGTGCATCTAGCAGGCAACAAAAATTAAATACTGCGGTTGGCAATAATGTCCCTTGTAAAATCACAAATAGCGGATTGGCAAAACAATCATTTTGTAAATTGCCACTAAAGATTGTGATTATTCTTCCGTATTTTTAAGACTTAAGGTCTCGGTGGTAAGAAGGCACAGCGCATTTACTCACTTAGAATTCTGACAGGGAGGCCATTGCGATGACAAAGCTGGGTAATGAATGCAGACACAGATTAGAAAGAATTAAAAGTGACAAGTAAAATCCATTAAAGGACAGCCTTTAGCAACTGTAATCAAGGGATTATTACTACCATTGTCAAGCAATGGCTATGTTCTTGTTTTGGTAATCCATTGGAAAGTGTGTGATAAGTGCAACATACTTGTTCAAGCAAGTTCTGATAATTCACCTTGGGCTTGTAGCATATTTTTTCAGACAGAGTTTCCAGAATAACATTTCTAGACACATTCTCCACTTGTTATAGTCTAGAAATGGTAGAAAATATTCACAGATCTTTCATTACAACAAGGTTCCACTATCTTGTTTCTAAACCAAGGACTATAGGATCATAGAGTTCCACTCACTCGTTTCTAAACAAAGGAATGCTTCAAGCCATTACGCTGCCAGAGGTGGCACAGCATGGCCCCTCCGCCCCATTACTTGTCCTACAGCACAACAGACAAACCTGTTACCATTTCAGCCCAAATGTGGGCGTTTAACTATACAAACAACACATGATATTAACAAATTGGCCGTAGCTTGGACAACCCAGAGATGGAAAACGATTTCCTAGAGTCTTCAGCTAGACAACATGACAAAGCAATGGTTTTCTTTGTGACATATATATTAAACTAACAACACTAAGGGGGAGATTTATCAACAAAGTTTTCATTTTTTTCAGGATTTGAGATTTTCAAGCTAAATAAACTCAAATTGGGGTTGTGGTTCAAAAACTTGAACGTCTGGTATTTATTAAATGCAAAAAGCTTGAAACTCATCATCTAAAAACTTGCGAGTTTCTATAGAAGTCAATGGAATTGACCTCGTCAAAGTTAAGCCATATTTTTAAACTTGGGTTTTTCGAGTTTGTAAACTCAAAAAAATCAAGGTATTTAAGTTTTTATTCGACCAAGTTTTCCTTAATAAATAATAATAATTAATAAATAATCGAGCATTTGATATACAAGTTTATTTGATTCAGAAAACCAAACACGAATTCACAAACTCGATAATTGAAAAATAAGCCCATTAGTCACAAGCCCATGGGCTAAAAGATGCTTGTCACTGACTTGAGCAGTAGGAAAGCACTAGGAGCAATAAAATGTAATTGGTTACATGGATGATTCATTGCAAGCTTTCATCTGACCTATGAGGCTCTGTTATTCTCAATTAAGGTGCATAAGCGAATGCAGTTTCTATATGTAATGGGATGAGAACAAGGTAGACTTATGGTCTCCAGCTTCATAAACATCCCTGACAATAGAGAAAAGCAGGCACCATCACATAATACTGTGGCTCAGTTGAGAAGAGTCATAACCCAAACAACTGCTCCTCTGTAAGGCCAAATACTGTACGTATGCAAGGATCTCAATGTAAGTGCTGCACAGGTCAGTTTCTGATCTCTGAACTCACAATGTGACCAGTAGTCCAATCATCCCAGCATACTGGCCCAGCCAAAGTGAATTACCTGGAATTGAAATGTGTTAAAACTTCGAAAAGTCTAAAGACTTTATGAGGGAAAAATTCCTGCGCACTATTATCCATCTGAACACAATGGCCTAAAAAGTCCCCAAGTTCCCAAGTTCCAGGACAGTTATACATTTTTTGTAATTATTTGCATTGTCTCTTTATTTATTTGTTTGTTTACTGTTTATATTATATATATATATTTTTTTTTTTTCCTTTATACATTGACATTCAGGCCAAATGTGTTGCTAAAAAACAATGTATTCATATAATATTTGTGTGTCAGTCTGCCAGTTGACAAAATAGTAAAAGAAAAATTGCACCGCTGTTTGTTTTGGCTAATAAAAAAATATTGCTTTAGTTTTAAAGTGCTGGCCTAGCTCTTTTGAACTTGTCTGTAGTTTTCTTTATGCCATTTTCTATTTTTGAGATACAGAGCCATAAAAATGAGGCCCGGGGGAATGATTTAAGTGGCTGCGGCGACTGCAGGGATCTGATTCATAGCCTTTGACAAATATAAAACGACACCGGGAATCTTTAGAGAATAGTGATAGAGATGCATGGAACATTTGCATGAATTCATATTACAACACATTCTGAAAATTGCCAACTCTTACAATAGTTACTGAGAAACTTTGTAGCTCTTTGCCCAGCCAAAATTGTACTGCTTGCTATGTCTTAGACCCAGATCTAGGCCTTTTGCGACCATTAGATTATACACAAAAGTAGCTGGAATGACTATGTTAGCAAACATGGAAGTTAACACCAAGTTGCACAATATAAGAGATTGATAAAGGTTTGGTATATTTATACTATTTAGAACAGGTAGGATTACTTTGCACAATTTGTTTAGTGTCTGTTTCTCACATTATTTCAGCCTATTTTTCTATGACACAAGAGAGCTGCTTTACTTTTGCTACAGACCCAAGGGAATCACTGGTTATGGAGGTTCTCTGTACTTCGATCCAGATTAAAACTCTGGCTCAAGGAGTAGAACGCAGTGCTTCTGGGTTCAAGGCACAAGGCAACTCTCTATGTATCACTTTCCATAGGTAGGCAGAAAAAATAGGGTTCTCCTGCATTTTTTGGACTTTTATGCTCCCTAACTTGAACAATTGAGTGAAGTGCAGGATAGATGTGTTCCCTCTGATTGCCGTACTATCAAATGTATTTAGAACACAATAAGCTGCTCCTTAGGGTGCAATTCATTATTCAATAATTTCATCTGAGGACACTGATCTGAAGCACAGCCATTTTGCTTCTCAATGCTACAGCCATTTTATACACTTTCAGATATTAACTTTTGCTTCCCTGCAAATGCCACGCAAGGACACTAACCCATTTTTAAAAGATCAAGAGACCAGAAAGATGGAAAACCGCTAGAACTTTTATCTAATGAATGGTATCCCCTCTTTGAAACATGTCTAAGTATAGTATTAGCTAGCCTTGCTACTTCCGTTTTTGTAGGCAAAGTAATACCGATGTATTAAGGTATAAAAAGAGCACTGCCTTGAGCTATTTCATTGCTATTTCAGTGCTTTGCCCAATGATATCACCATCTACAATAAACCACAGCCAAAAAAATTCACGTTGCCTGCTCATTGTCTACCAGATATTTCAGTCATATCATTCATTTCGTGCACTACAGGCCTGGCTTTGTAAATAAGTCCTAAAGTCTGTGCGCTTAAATGTCATTTTATAGGAATAAAAGTAATTATCAAAGTGATTTAAGAATGTATAATATAAACAGCAGAACAAATATTAGACATCAAAATATGTAATAAAAGGAGAAGGAAAGTAATTTTCACATTTTACTGCCAATAGATTTGCCACATTAGTGCCACCTAGAATAATATATTTATCCTGCAGAAACTATTACCATACCTGTGTAAACAACTTTTCGAAGCTTTCTCCCTTTGCTTAAGATTGCAGCTGCCATTTTAAGTAGCTTCCTGCCTGCAGTCTAGCCGTTATAGCTCAGATCACACATTCCTAAGGGAGGGGGGAGGGAGTTCTTAGCATTCTGGTGGGAGGGGGAGCAAACTCTGCGTAGACTCTGGCCACGGGAATTAAGGCTGTTTTTGAGAGAGGAAGTCAGACACTGGAACATCATGTTTACAAAAAAAGAGACAATAAATCCTGTGTTTCTTTTGATAGAGGACTCAGAGCATCATTATTGTAAGTGCTTATGGCTGTATTTACATAGACCTTACTGATAAAGCTTACTTAGTTTTTACCTTCTCCTTTAAAGTGGCACAGAGGACAAACTGCCCACTGGCAAGATACAACTCACTAAGTTTCCATAATCTGAGTTTCTTACTTAAAATATGTTTGGCTAAGGCAATGTTAATTTTAGGAGTAGAAATATATTTATAGCATGTGGAAAATCATACTATTTACCACTTAATTTCATTGAACATTGCATATCGCATTCACACATTTTTATGGGTTTTTTTCCATTGCTGCCGGCTGTTTTTGTGCTTGTATAATAAGCCATGTTTATCTTCAGAATAAAACTGCCGTTGAAAAAAAAGCTACTGAATTCCCTGTATGTAGGAAATGCTAAGATAAACATTTTATTTATATCATTATTTGCATAATATCTTCATTTACTTTATTCCTGAGTATTTAATGGAAGAGCTTTTTTTCCTTAACCAATTCATTGTAGGAACTTTTAGTTGTAAAGCAAACAGTAAAGATTTGCACCAACTGCCGTACATCCAGTATGTACCATATGCAAGGGGCAGTTTGTAATATGGATGCACCAAATTCAGGAATCGGCCAAATTTCATCCCTTTTCAGCAGGATTCGGCCGAATCCAGGCTCCTGGCTGATCCAAATCCAAATCCTTAAAATCATGTGACTTTTTGTCACATAATCACGGAAGTTGGTTCGGTATTTGGGCAAATCTTTTACATGGTCTTGTTACGCCACTAATCTGAAATGTACTGTTATAACTAGTGATGGGCGAAATGTTTCGTCAGGCATGGATTTGCTGGGAATTTCCGCTTTCACCATTGGCGGATTGTTTCGCGGAACGGATTAAAAAATTCGCCATGCATCCAAAAATTGTCGCAAGAATAGTCGCAGGTGTCAAAGGTATAGTCTCGCGTCCAAATTGTCGCAAAAATAGTCGCAGGAATAGTCACAGGCATCAAAAGAATAGTCTTGTGTCCAAATTGTCGCAAGAATAGTCACGGGCGGCAATTTTTTTTTCCGCGCAACATTTTCGCTGTTTCGCAAATCTTTTGAAAGATTTGCGAATTTATTGACGAAGCAACACGGGACAGATTCGCTCATCACTAGTTATAACCGATGTCCCCTAAACACTGTCTATGATACAGGTCAATGTACAGTGCAGCTAGGTTAAGCTTTAGAACCCTCTGTCCCAAGATACAGAGACGAAGCACTGTCAGTACTGGTGTCCCAGATGTTCTTATAGCACCTGTAAGAGCAGTGACCATCACCACATAGCATATTAAAGATGATGAGAAACACGGCCACAAGGGCCATAGTTAGGCATGCAAGACTTATGGGTAAAAGTGCTAGCTGTGATATACTGTAATCTTGTAATTGCCTAAAAAATGATGACATGCTCTGTTTGTTGAGAGCACAATGAATTATGTGCTTTAAATTGTCCTCCTTCTGTCTCACCAAATGTAATATAAATATTGAAGCAAGATTTGGCAACACAAATAGATCAACAAAATACAGTCAAGAAACAAAGGCACTCAGGGCTTCGTTGTACAATCGATGTGAGAAGCGACATCCTTAGAATAAAGTCTGACCAATAAATCAGTAGTTACTTAGCTGAGAAATTTCGCAGTTCTATGCCCAACCAAGATCTCGCTGTAGTTTTTACTCACAAAATCTAACTCTAGACTGTTTGCTACCTCTAGTGTATACACAGAGTAGCTGGAATGGCTGTTACTCTATAAAGAATTCCTATCCTATAGCCCTGCATAATTATTCAAAAGTTACTTGAAGGAAGCTCAGAGCTCTGCGGTTTATGTGTGTTTTTAAAAGGCTGAGTAAAACAGGTGTAACTGGAACACAAGTTCCCAGAATAAAAAAATTCAAGCAGTAAATCAGATTACTGTTCTTGGTTTGTCAAGAAAACAAGATACAATTAAGGCAATTTGCCCTTCATATTTTAGTTGTTTTGGCAGAGACACATTTGGACTTGCCCAGTCCCTATCAACCTTGCAAACCAGGTTTGTCCCTGAGGAAGAGTACAGTCAGTACTCGAAACGTTGGATTTTCTACAATAATTTTTTTCACTATTTGCTAAGTCCTTGCGTGTGCGGCTCTCTGTCCTTATATTTCCTCATTTTTTGCCAGCACCCAGGGCATTTGAACCCTCATAGGGTGTGCTCCACTCTCCCTTGTGTATATATATATATACACAAAGACATATCATTGTCCAGATGTAGACTTTTAAACTAGTAAGCAGTGACTGGTAGTGGTAAGTTCCTATATAGCTTTGTGTGATACACCACATCATCTGTGTCCATTAATGCTGCAAAGCTGAGTTTCTAGTTAGTACTTCAGCAGCCTGGGATGTGTATCTATCTTTTAAGATGCCCATAAACCTATTTCCCTTGGCTGCACTACCAGTTCCACTCAATTTATATGTTGTTAATGTGTCCCATCGGTAAAACTTTGCTTAATGGAACAGCTTTATATATTTGCAGTTGCTGTTGCACAAAGCACTGTTTAATACAATTACAGGAAACATCTCTGTCTTCCTTCCACCTTTCTTCATATGGCATGGACATTTTTTTTAAATAATTTTTTTACAGGCCGAGCAAGTTCAAACTGGTATATGAAAGCTATCATATGAATAAAAAACATGAGGCCACATTTGCGAAAGCTGGGGGTGCAAGTGCAAGAACACTAAGGGGTGCAAGGGTGGGCCTCTTAGTGCTCACTTACTGGTTACTGGAACCCCTGGGGTTGGTGGTGTTGTAGTAAGGGGAGATGCAGGTCTAGGTGCTCCAAAAAGAAGCATCACACAGTATGCAAAGTGCAAAAAAATGGCACATTTAGGCCATTTTTTGCACTTTGGACACTGCATGGTGCATTGCATATAAGCCCAGTCACACTTACCCTGCGCAAGCTGGAACCTGCGCACACATTCTGACTAAACAGGGTTGGGTAGGATGGGCCAACATGCGGAGTGGCCTCTGGGGCCGCAAAATGAGAAGAGGCTGGTGGAGAGACAAGAAACTGGACTAAGGGTGCAGAAGAGGTACACACCTAGTGCCCCCCACCTCTACGCCCTAGGCATGTGCCTTTTCTGCCTACCCCAATTTCTAGCTCTGCCTATGAAGTTGTAGCAGATATTAGATAAGGTTGTCTGCTTTGATAATCAGTAGGGTCATACACATTAGACATTCTACCCCTAACCCCAACCGTAGCTGGACGGTCTGTACCCTGTGCCACAGTATGTGTATGGGGACAGACCATTTAACGTGGGTCCTTTATATCAAATTGTTCAGAGCTCTAGGTCATTGATAAAGGGTAAGTTAATAATGTTCTTTCTCATTTTCAGCTGCTTGCTTTAATGAGACTGCTAAGTGGGCCTTAAAGGGAAACGAATGGTAAAGTCACTTGGGGGTGCCAAAATGTTAGGCACCCCCAAGTGACTTTAACCGCTTACCTCGTACCCCGGGCTGGTGCCCCTGTTGGGAGAAAACAGCACCAGCCCGGGGCACCTGGAGCGCAGCGCTTCCGTGTTCTGGCTTCCTCTTCCTGAATGCCAGCGGTGGGCGCATGCGCAGTAGAGTGAAAAGCCGACTTTAATGTTTAAGTTCGGCTTTTCTCTCTACTGCGCATGCGCGCGCAGCGAAACAAGAGGAAGGAAGCGCCTGCAGCTACCCCGGGCTGGTGCTGTTCCCTCCTCACAGGGGCACCAGCCCGGGGTAAAAGGTAGGTGGTCAAAGTCACTTGGGGGTGCCTAACATTTTGGCACCCCCAAGTGACTTTGACTTTCTTTTCCCTTTAAACATTGTACTTTGTCCTAACATAGCAGAACAAAGCAGATCTCCCTCCAAGAGATAGTAGAATCAAAGACAAGTGTTTCAAGCCCTACTCACCCATCTGAACCCTAACACCAAGTTGCAGGAGATACATTTAGGCCCTGACTTCAGTTGTTTAGGTTGCACCCGAGGTTTCAAATGATGCTCATTGCTAATTACAGCACAGCAGTGAGATTTTGGAGAGAGATAGTGCCCCATTCAGACCCTTTCAGAAGGAAACATTACTCCTATCTTAGCATATTTATATCAATTCATATAATTTTCATTCTAAATACCAAATATTACATCAAATTTATACCAAAAAATATTGTACATAAGCTAAATATTCTGTTTACTTGTTTTTTTTTCTAATTATATTAGGTCAATTCAGTTTCCCTTTTACTTGTTATTAGTGATGAACGAATCTCTCCCATTTCGTTTCGCCAATAAATTTGTGAATCTTTCAAAAGATTCGCAAAATGGTGAAAATGCTGCGCGGAAAAAAAATTGTTGCCTGCCACTATTCTTTTGACGCCTGCAACTGTTTTTGCGTCAATTTTTGGACGTGCGACTATTCTTGCGTCAATTTTTAGACACGCTGCAAATTTTTTCGCCCAATGGTGAAACGTGTAAATTCGCTGCGAATCCATGCCTGGCGAAACATTTCGCCCATCAGTACTTGTTATTTCTTTATAATTTTGTGCAATAATATTCTCAGAACAAGTCTTCACTTTCACATAAACCCATGATTTTCCTCTGTTAGTAAACACTGCGTTATACTTTCAAATATGGAATAATGTAATCTAATGTATAATAATACCTGTGTTTATGAATCCTTACACTGCCTTAATAAATGGTTTTTTAACGCACAGATCTAAAGTCCTTGTCCTTAAAGGCTTCTCCAAAATGTAATACTAGCTGAACTATAAAATTTAATAGCAACTTAGAATTGGCTGTGGTGCAAAATAAATTCAATTTTCCAGACTTGGCTCACAGTTAGATGGTTCTGAAACAATTCACATTCTTACACATACATATATATATATACACAGTATACGTCTTGTTAAAAAATAAACTGCACAACTCTCTATTAAAAATCAATGTCCTAATGCCCTAATATTGAGATGCCTTCTACGTCACATTCAGTGAATGAGGCTTCCCTATCCCTGCTAAACATGAGTCCTGAGTCAATGCTGATGCACTCTAAGAAGACATCATTAATTGAGTTTATTGTACAGGTATGGGACCGGTTATCCAGAATGCTCGGGACTTGGGGTTTTCCAGATAAGGGGTCTTTATGTAATTTGGACCTCCGTAGCTTAAGTCTACTAAAAAAATGATATAAACATTAAATAAACCCAATAGGATTGTTTTGCCCCCAATAAGGATTAACTATATTTTATTTGGGGTCAAGTACAGGTACTGTTTTATTATTACAGAGAAAAAGCAAATACTTTTTTTAAAAAATAAGAATTTTTTGCTTATAATGAGAGATGACCTTCCCTTAATTCAGAACTGTCTGGATAATAGGTTTCTGGATAACAGATCCCATACCTGTAGTAGCTTGTAAGAGTATCTGTGCTTGCTTTTTAATGTAAGCAGAATAACAGATAGATACATAAACAATTTGGTGCTAGATGGTACTTAAAGAACAAGAAAAGGTTATAATGTAGGAGGGACTTGGTTACTGGGTTTTTAAATTTTCGGATGTAGAGCTGGGGCTTTTGGGGATAATTTATTTTTAATAATAAAATAATAAATTTGTGCCCTTGTAGCAAAGTGATACAGGCTCTGGCTAATCCAATATCAAGCGCAGTGACCAGCACTTCCTCCATGAATACAGTGCCATCTGCATTTGGCAGCACTGTATTCATGAGCAGAGGCCAGGGGAGGTTACTCTTAACCAGGAATACCCCAGGTCCTGAGCATACCTGTATAATATATGTGTGTGTATGTCACTTTACATATTATGTAAAGCGTATTTTGTGTACTTATCTCAAACAGACCTAATAAAAAAAACCCAAATCCTATAAAAAGTATATTAAAAAGTAGATTAGCTGATAATATTTTTTTTTTTTTTAAAGAATCAAGGTATGGAGATCCAAATTATGGAAAAAGCCCTTATCTGGAAAACAGGTCCCATACCTGTATATAAAATTACAATATTTAATCCTTTAAAGCTTTCAAATGCTCTGATGAAGACCAAGGGTTAACCATGTCTGATCATTTCACCAGACCATGTCTGATTGTAGTTCAAAATTCAATTTGTTCTTTGTTTATCCCATTATTATTCCTCACTGAACAATGGCATTAAGCAGAAGAAATGTCAGCTGCAACTGAGCATTCTTTCTGGGCATTTTATATAAATATATATTTATCGTATATATAAATCCTATCATAAGACAGTTCTGCTCCTGCAATCTGCCCTTGATTAGTTAAACACTGTCCTTTGTTCTAACCTTAGAGAGGTTAGTTGTCAGCTGCAAATTCATAAAATGTATTGGTCTCTAGGAAACCAAAGCAAAAGGTCTGAGAGGATAGCTGTTTTATGGTTTATTTTATTAGTATTTTATCATTTTCTGTCTATATATATGTGTGTGTGTGTGTGTATGTTTAGAAATATTTTGATTTAATCAATTAATTTTATTCAAAATTAATTGTGAAATTAATTGTAAAAGTGAATTCAAATTGGAATAGTTATAACAACCACACTGGTTAACCACCCTGCTGTGATAAAACAAAGGATGTTATCAAAGGTGCCCATTGTAGTTCCTGACCAATATCATTGGCTACCGGGAATCTAAATTCCCACTGGATTGGACATGGATGTGAAATGTCATTGGATACTGTCATGGGAAAACATGTTTATTTCCAAAGATCAGTTAATAGAGCTTCTCCAGCACTATATTGGATTCCGTTTTTCAAAACATTTTTTATATTTAATTTTGAAATTAAATATAGTCATATTCTTCATGTCCCAGGGTGCCAAAGCCATGTGACCTCTGATACACTTCAGTCACACTGCAAGATAGCAGCTCCCAGTAGGTATCAGAATAACACTCAATAGTAAGAAATCCAAGTCTGCCTTGGGACTCCTCCAGTTACATGGGAGTAGGAGAAACAATAGGTTAGCTGAAAGCAGTTCTAATGTGTAGCGCTGGCTCCTTCTGAAAGCTCAGACTCAGGCACAATGCACTGAGATGGCGCCTAAACACCAATATTACAGCCAAAAATACATTTGTTTGTTTAAAAATAAAATGTTAAATGGTAGAGTGAATTATTTGCTATGTAAACAGTGTAATTTAGAAATCAAAAATCATAAAAGCCCAGCAGGTTTTACTGTGTATCACAAACTTTAGGTCTTTCCTGCCCACAATAGTGCAGCTTTTCTACCTAAAACTACAGTATTTTCCACAACATATCACATCATATTAAAGCCTAGTTTATCAACCAATGTTACAAATATCCTTATGGCTAAATAAAGCAGAAGCAGAGGGTACATACTGTCTGTCTAGAAAAAATATTTTTATATAATTTTTCCTAGTAAAGCCCACACACAGCCTCTTTGAAATCTTTCAATACCTGCCACACTGGTTGTCCAGAGGTTAATAGTAAGGCTGCAACATCCCCTTAATCACTTATATTTCCTTCTCCTCCTGTAACCTACTTGTCCCCCCCCCCCTAGGGAATTGGCGTTTGGCTTGTGGGCATGCTCAGTTGTTCTAAGCTCAGATTACTAAACACGCCCCCCAGTCTAGCAGCCAGTGAAGAGATGGCATTGCTGGTTCCCATAGAAACTCAGCTCTAGCTGTCTGCTTCAATTTTTTTATCCTAACCTCCTCTCCTGAGCTCAGCTCAAACAAAGCATAACTTTTATCAGAGACAGTTGTGCCTGTGTGAGCCTGTATTCTTGATGAAATGTATGCTGAATAAGGGTCTGTCTGTGTGTGTGTGTATGCTGTTTGCAGATTTAAATGTATCTGATTATGTATCGGAGGGAAAATGGCCACCGGGTGAAAGTTACTATTTGCTTTAAGAAAATGTGATGGTGCTGGCAAGCAGAGGGGATATTTGCAGTACAAATGATTCCATTTGGGTGGGGGAGATGTGCCCAACTGATATACCTTAGAAAATGTAGGCTTTACATGTCCTTTAACAACTTTGGCATCAAGCCAAATTGAACTTCAACAATTATTATTTCAGTGACATTAACACTTTTAGCAATTACTCATGGTCTGAAATATGTGGAGTTTGGTTGCCACCACTTGCGAGGGGTGATAATTAATCTAACAGTCTGGCTGAGTGTACTGTAGGTGACACTGGAGCCTTTGTGCTATATTTACTGCAACTTTCCCTAAATGAATGTGATACACGACCATTCCTGTTGCAGTGATTTCCTATAAGAAAATATGTGGGGCCGAATTTGAGTAAAATCAGCCTTTCAGGACCTGACTTTTATATTATTATATAATTAACATATAACTACTGTGTTTCCCCGAAAATAAGCCCTACCCAAAGAATAAGCCCTAACAGGATTTCTATGCATATGTTAAATATAAGTCCTACCCCGATAATAAGACCTAGTGATGGGCGGGGCTATGCAGCGTATCTATATAGCCATGCTATGCATTTCGGCGCGGAGTGGTAAGGGAGACTGGAATACCTTTTATCTACCACAGCTCCTTTCTCCGAGCCATTCGCACTTGCGCGGGTGGTAACCGCATTGCTCCTTTCTCCTAGCCGTTCACGCATCTGCGGGTGGTAACGGCGGTTGCAGGCATCCTATTGCGCATGCGCGAACGGAGTGGAAATGGAGCCGCAAGAAATTCAGGATGGATTTCCGGGTCTGGAGAGTTATAACGATGTTCCAGAAGAAGATGACTTAACTGTATTTCAATAAATATAGATTGTTGTATTATACTTAATAAAAACATCCCCTGAAAATGAGCCCTAGCGTGAAATATAAGACAGTGTCTTATTTTCGGGGGAAACACGGTATGTAGATATGGATCCGTTTTATTTACTAGCATCATCTTGCAAAGAACATACTTCATCAACCCTTGTTGTTACATTTTAATACTGTTTTCTAATTGCTCCTTTGTGGAGGCCCTGACAGTTAGTTTAAGATAAAGTTTGCACTTTATGTGGAATTGCTGCACTTTTTTTATTATGTACTTATAATAGACATAGTTGTTATTTTTTGCCGCTTCTCTTTTTTATTATCGTATCACTATAAAATAATTCCAGATTACAACTGAATACGGCCAAAGTGTGTTCTGTGATATAAACGTGACGTTCAGGCTTTGCAATGAAATGTTCTTGTTTCCTCTCTTGTTTTTATAACATGCATTGCATCAGCTCCCTGCTGTCTCTCTGCTGGATCATTTTTGGGGCTTGTTTTAAAATCTCTCCTCTAAAGCCTGCCAAGAGAACACACCTGTTGTTAAGGCCATCAATAAATAAAGGTTTTTTTTGTGTTTGCTGTGATGGTAATATTGTTTATGGTTTTACCTTCTCATTCCTTATGTCCTCAGATTTCATGGCTGTTTGTTATTAATTATGCAGCACGTTAGGTTTCAATGACACGTTGTCAAAATATCTAAATAGGTTGTAATATTCTCAGCTATAATTTTTGTAGGAGTTGCTTTTGATGTCTGTTTGAGTTAAGTAAACAAATACACTTTACATAATATGTTAAATTACATACACACACACATACACACACATATTATACAGGTATGCAGGACCTGGGGTTTTCCAGAATAAGGTACTTTTTATAATTTGGATCTATATACCTTAAGTCTACCAAAAAATAATTTAAACATTAATTAATAAAACCCAATAGGATTATTTTACCAACAATAAGGATTAATTATATCTTAGTTGGGATCAAGTACAAGGTACTGTTTTATTATTACAGAATACTTTTTATAAATTTGTATTAATTGCTTATAATGGAGTCTATACGAGATGACGTTCCCTAAATTTGGAACTTTCTAGATAACAGGTTTCCGGGTAACAGATTCCATTCCAATAGGAGTAATAAGGCGTGCAACTCATAGATAACTTCTGATTCTATCATATCTTGACATCACGAAGTGGCTAAGATAGCTTATGACACTGATCAGTGCAGGTATATTTTTACATGATATTCATACACAATGAATTTTTTTGAATTTTCGCTGTTTCACGAATAATTCTTGTTGTTTCGTGAATTTTCTGGCGAAACAGGACAGATTTGCTTATCGCTAGTCGACACTCTTGATGTGGGGTGCAATGTAAAATATTAATATTGTAGAGCATAAGCATACTGAGCTTTCAAAAGAAGTGTTGGCCCTACTGAGGTTTACCTTAGATACATAGGCATACAGATGGACTTTGACATCACTGTGACATGTGTCAACCAAGGCAAAACACAGCAGACATTTTTATGGAAAAAATAAATTACAGTGATCTGCCTAAATGGAATGAAATGAGAATGAAAAAGTAAGAAATGCCGAGGCTCCAGTGACAGATTCTGGATATTTACCGCAATAACGCAATACGACGTATGTAAATAATAGTTATTCTATTAGTTATTGATTTTATATTTTGTATACAATTTTTAGTCTGATATATATTGCATATACTCATTGTACAATATCAGGGTCGGACTGGGGGGTGCAGGGCCCACCGGGGCTTCTGCCTCAGGGGTCCCGGCACCCCCCAATGGCCCCCTCCACCTCACCCCAACCCGCAGGGGCCTCCAACACCCGTCCGACCCCCTCCAGAAGTGCACCTAAATGAAACTTACCTGCAGCACGTTGGGGGAGGGAGACCGGCGGATCAGTGGAGCGCCCTGTGGGGATCAGGTCCGATGTTGTACAATACTGAGGTCCCAATTTGCACACCCAAGCTATTCTACTTGGTGCTTGGCCTAAAAATGCACCCAGCAGAAATGTTGCCAGTTATGGACAAAGCTACAAGTGCAGCCCCATACTAATTACCATACTGTCATTCCCATATTTAAAAAGGGAGTAAGATCTCAGCCTGGCAATTATAGGCCTGTAAGTTTGACATCCGTGGTGGGCAAGTTATTTGAAGGCTTGTTAAGGGATCACATTCAAAATTATGTAGGGGAGAATGGCATTATGAGCAGTAATCAGCTTTTGCCAAAGCATTTGATACCGTTCCCCACAAACGACTGCTTTCTAAGCTAAGGCATATTGGTCTTAGTGAAGTCGTTTGCACATGGATAGAAAACTGGCTACAGGATCGGGTACAGAGGGTGGTTGTTAATGGTACATTCTCTACTTGGAGTAAGGTCCTCAGTGGGGTCCCTCAGGGTTCTGTACTGGGTCCACTTTTGTTTAATTTGTTCATAAATGACTTAGGGGAGGGTATTATGAGTAATGTATCAGTGTTTGCAGATGACCCAAAACTCTGCAGACCAGTCAATTCTATCCAGGATGTGACATCCCTGCAGCAGGATCTTGACCAACTGGCAATCTGGGCAGCTAAGTGGCAGATGAGATTTAATGTGGATAAATGTAAGGTCATGCACCTGGGATGTAGAAATATGCAAGCCCCGTATACCCTTAATGGGACTGCACTAGGCAAATCCATAATGGAGAAGGACCTTGGAGTCCTTGTAGATAATAAACTTGGCTGTAGCAAGCAATGCCAGGCAACAGCTGCAAGGGCAAACAAGGTTTTGAGCTGTATTAAAAGGGGTATAGATTCACGGGAGGAGGGGGTTATTCTTCCCCTTTACAGAGCGCTGGTAAGGCCCCATCTAGAATATGCTGTTCAGTTTTGGTCTCCAGTGCTCAAACGGGGGGGGAATTCCCTCCCTGAATCAGTCGTGCTGGCTGATACATTATATATCTTTAAGAAGGGGCTGGATGGATTCTTAGCAAGTGAGGGAATACAGGGTTATGGGAGATAGCGCTTAGTACAAGTTGATCCAGGGACTGGTCCGATTGCCATCTTGGAGTCAGGAAGGAATTTTTTCCCCTCTGCGGCAAATTAGAGAGGCTTCAGATGGGGTTTTTTGCCTTCCTCTGGATCAACTAGTAGTTAGGCAGTTTATATATAGGCAATATGGTTGAACTTGATGGACGTATGTCTTTTTTCAACCCAACTTACTATGTTACTATGTTACCACCTCTTGGTCACTTAGAAGCTATTTTTCATAAGGCATTACAATAAACCTAATTCCTAAAGTGATCAGTTATTTGAAAAACATTTGCAAAAAGCAGCACAAAAATACAACTATAGCCCACCAATTATAGTGTTTTGGGTTTTTTTTTCAGTGTAAGATTTCTTAGCTATTATATATATGCAGAATGCACATTTCTGATTGCTAGAGAAAAGGTAAAGTATGTCTGAAAAGCTAGGGGCAAGAATTTCAATATTTGTTTATATTTCTGGCTCCAGTAAGCTAAAGAACGTCATCTTCAGCTTCATATTAAAATTACAGAGTGATCTCCTGGCTTCAACCTAAAACATCTCCCTAAGTACGGCATACTGTGAAGAGATGATATTTACATATTTATATTTGTATACTATATCAAAAAAATGTGTGAATCGGGCATAAGTAATAAAAGCAATATATGATTTTATATTTATAAATTTGCTGTAGGCCATATGCAATGAAATATTCAGATTCCACCTAGTAAGTCAAAGCTTTCTGCATTCATGAAATGAAATAAGAATTATTCTTAGCCCCTGAAAAAAAAAACTCTTTCTGACTTGGGTAACATTTCTCTATGGACAAAATGCACAGAAGCCAAAAGCTAAATTCCATGAACAATGCATGAACAAAGCAATCTACCTTTTTGTTGAAGACCTCCCAACATCTTCTCAGGGAGATTCTGCAAAAAAAGCAATTTCATTGGTTGGTTCCAATGAAATGAAATATTTCTTTGACTGATTAACGGTAAACTGCCCATGTAATTCTGTCAGGATTTATCATCGTAAGCATTCTATTCACATGCATAAGCAGCTGCTAATTTTCTATCCAAAACTCCAGTGGAAACGGTTTCTCAATACATTTAGATAATGATGGATAAAGTCAAAAGATCAACATGTTCGTCAATATGTTCAATATGGTCTTTTACAGTGTAAGAGTAATGTGACCTTCAACAGGCACTGATCATCCTAGACAACTTAAGAAGACATTGGTAAACTGGCCAGAATGCAAATTGTGGTCAAGCAAGATGTGTCCTTTAAGCACAGAATAAGCCTGAGTGCAATGAACTTACACAGTAGCAGGTATTCCAGAAACTGGATGAATAATTCATGATTTAGTGCTGTGTATATAGAGGCAGCTGCACAGGATAAGTAATCCTTTTATTTTTAAATTCCCTTAAAATACTCTAAACAGTCCCCAGAATAAGATACTTTTCTCTCTGCACTCAGTCTTATGTCCTTTTTAAATCACAAGCAGCTCAAATGCAGCTCTTTCAGGTACTTCCTAGTCTAGAATGAAGCCTGTTCCCTTTCCTTTTCTGAGCTCTTCTTCTTTCTTTGACTGTAAAATCAGTAAAAGAGGTGTCTACTGCACATGCTTGCTGCCTCTGCTCCAATGGAAATCAATCAGGCATGCGCAGTAGACACCTCTTTGACCATCTTCACAGTCAGAGAGAGGAGAAGCAAAGAAAAGGGGGTGGAGATTCATGTTAAACTAGGAAGTAACAGAGAGCTGCAGTCGAGCAGATATAATACAGAATCTACTAGAGACTGAATGCATGGATAAAGGTATGTTATTCTGAGCACTATTTAGAGTAATTTTAGAAATAGATAACAGCTTATGAATAAAGCAGAAGTCTTTCTATAGGCCAGGGATCCGCAACTTTTCTTACTTGTGAGCCACAGTCAAATGTAAAAAGACTTGGAGAGCAACACAAGCACCATAAAAGTTCATGGAGGTGCCAAATAAGGGCTAAGATTGGCTATTAGGCAGCCTCTATGCACACTATTAGCTTACAGGGGGCTTTATTTGGCAGTAAATCTTGTTTTTATTCAATCAAAACTTGCCCCCAAGTCAGGAATTCAAAAATAACAACATGGTTTGGGGGCACTGAGTGCAACAGCCAAGGGGTTTGTGAGCAACTGGTTGGGGATCACTGCTATAGGCAATACTTTCATGCAAAATATACACAATAACATCAGCAAAGGTGCCAGTATTAATCAATAAAAGTAAATTCAAATAAAAAAATAAAATAAAGAAATTGAAAACATATACGGCATCATTAAACAATACAAAGCCTTTTGCCAATTTAGAAAGCTTTTCTGTATATAAACTGGTACATTGCCCACTCTAGTCCAAAGGAGATTTTTTTCCTATGTAAAATATAGTAAAAATATAAAAATCTGTTGAAAATTACTTCTAAGCTTTACGGGGCAGGGTCTTCCCATTGTTCCTCTTACATCATGGCACTTAATCTCAGTATATTGATAGCTAAATATTTATTATACTGAATATTATAGTGCTTGTGTTCCCTGTGTGTTCTATTCTCAATCATACAATTCTACATTGCTGTGTATCGTTTTTAAATAAAGTTGAACATTCATACAAACACATGTTTATGGTTTATAGCTATATGAGCACATTTGCTACTGGTTTACTGTATCTTAATTCCTTGAAAATTGGAGTATTTTATGTCTTCAAAAAATGAGAATACATTTGGAAATGGCTAAAGCCAGCACGACACATCCAGATAAGAAGAAAGCCGTTCAAGTGCTCTCCGAGTCGCCGGGAGAAGCGCTAGTTAGACTAACATTTTTCGAAAGAGCATCACAAATGCATTTACTAGAAGAAAGTGTTAGAAAAGCTACAATTTTCCCCTGAATTTCACACATTTTCCCCAGTTGTCATGTTATTTTGTTCTCATGGGAAGTTTGTAAATGTATTTTATTTTACTTGATGGAAATGTGAAAAAGTCTTTAAGAACCACTGGGGATTTTTTTTTTAAAAAAATGTTAGAATAAACTAAAAGGCTATAACCAGCTAGATCATTTTTTTTGCTTCAACACAGCTCCCAAGCTGTAAAAATGATTGACTGGGAAGCCGGCATGCATAGATGCTTTCATGTTAGCACTTAGCAAATATACAGCGACAAAGTCATTTTGATAAATAAGTTATAAAGGAAGTAACATTTGTCCAATACATGTTAAAAATAGGAACGTTTTTTGGTCTTGCAAAATACCTATGACTATAAAAACAAGGCTGAAAAAAAGTCAGATACAGTCTAATAAGGAATATTGCATCAGACTTTGATAAATAACAGCAGAGTGAGACTCAACAGTTCCAAGACACTGTGGCACCTGTATCTAATTGCTGTCGAACAGAGAACGCTATACATTTGGAAAGAAGAAGAGTAGTAAAGAGGGATTAGATAAAAAGTAGAACAGTTAAAAAGAGGGTAGGAGGAAACTGTAGATGCAGGAGAATTGGAAAGAAAAGATAAACTCTGAGATACAGATCCCTAGAATTCCCTAATAATACTGGGCGATGCTCTGAGGACTGAATTTTGTAATATAAAAAATAAAATAGTAAAAAAATGTATATACTACACATCACACAAACCAAATATCCATGTAAGTTGTCACTGTTTGCAATTAAGATGAATGAAAGATTCTATCCCCCATAAGTAAAAAAGGCACAGCGTTATCCCAGGAGCAGTAACCCATAGCAACCAATGAAATGCTTACTTTTAAACAGGTGACCAGTAAATGCTACCTGCTGATTGGTTGCTGTAGGTGATAAGAAGTTTACTTCTGATATTACATAAAAATAAATTCTTATAAAATGACAGGGGTTCATTAGCCAGCAAGCCGAAAATTGGCTCGAATGCAGTAACCAATAACACCAATGTAATTACATTTCGGTAGTGTTCTCAAAATTATCATATGCGCACATTTATGAAAACCACATTTGGGCCACTCCTGCCATGACGCAATGAGCCACCTCTGGTAACTTTAAGAGCCAAATTTTTATTATGAAATAAAAATTTGGGTCTCTGCACTAGTGATGTGGCCCCCTCTGGATCTGCTCTGACGCTAAAGTTGTAAACACCATGCGGGAGATGGGGGGGTGGCATCTTGGCACACTTATTGTTCACAGAAACATAGGTGGTATATTAAGTACTTACTAGACAAATATCCTGTGAGTACAGTGTTTATGATATTTTATATGTTATATTATATATATTATACAGGCAGTACACTCTAGATCAGTGCTGTCCAACTTCTGTGGTACCGAGGGCCAGAATTTTTCCGACCTACATGGTGGAGGGCCACACCCATGTTATCACATGACCATACCCATATTAATGGTTGTAGTACAGCAAAAACCTGCCATACTCTGCCTGCCCTACCCTGCCTGTGTGAGTGCCATACTCTGCCTGCCCTACCCTGCCTTTGTGTGTGCCATACTCTGCCTTCCCTACCCTGCCTGTGTGTGCCATACTCTGCCTGCCCTACCCTGCCTGTGTGTGCCATACTCTGCCTGCCCTACCCTGCCTGCGTGCCATACTTTCACTGTGTGCCATTCTTGGCTGGTTTGTGCCATATTTGGCCTGTGTGTGCCATACTCTGCCTGCCCTACCCTGCCTGTGTGTGCCATACTCTGCCTTCCCTACCCTGCCTGCGTGTGCCATACTTTCACTGTGTGTGCCATTCTTGGCTGGTTTGTGCCAAACTTGGCCTTTGTGTGCCATACTCTGCCTGCCCTACCCTGCCTGTGTGTGCCATACTCTGCTTGCCCTATGCTGCCTGTGTGTATGGCACACACAGGCAGCCTACAGTGACACAATGCTGGCACTGCTCCTACAGTCTGCACAATAACTATATATTAAAAAACTTTTTAATTGCAGTACCACCTCAGTATATGTTCTTTTTGTAGTATGCAGGGATTATTTGTGGGTTTCTATTGCTCCTGAGGTGTGAACAGGGGAACAATGGGGGTGATTACAGCCTGAGCCTGAGGTGTGAACACTGCAGGGGGTGAACAATGCAGAGATTAAAAGGTGTGAACAACACAGGGGATTACATATTTAAACAATACAGCCTGATTACAGCCTGAATCTGAGGTGAGAACCATGCAGGGGGGGCAGTTAATCACAGTACTGATACCATTTTAAGCTTACACAAGAGTAAGCCATCAAAGCAGCCAGACAGGTGGGGGGCCACACAGAGGGGGGTCGCGGGCCGCCAGTTGGACAGCACTGCTCTAGATCAAAAGAAAATAAATGCCTAGGAGCCACTGTGGGGCTTTATTATACTGTGATAAATCAAATTTTTGTGCCAGTTTTGAGACAAAAATTCACCAGTGGCAAAATGCGGAATTTCGCAGTGAATCCATGCCAAAAAATGTTTCTCATCGCCATTGCCTAAACAAAAAGCAGTATAGATTCATGGGTGAAAGAACCCTTATGAGCAGAACTGCATAACAAAATAGCTTATTAGGGTGCATAGCACAAAGACATAAATCTCAGTCATCATTAATGTAGCAAGTGACTGCTCTGAGCCGCGCCATAGAAGTCTGTGTCAGCGTATCATTACGGCAATGCTGGTATCAGTAGTTCAGTAGTGTTAATGTACCCGTGCATTGTCCCAACAATTTGTCCCATTTCACACACTGTACAACAGGTATTATAGAAACACCTTTTAAAGACCTAAAGAGGGAGCTGATGGCCCCAATTGTTTTCCAAATTTGGGCAACCAAAGCCAGTGATGTATGTTTTGTTGGTTGTCCAAGTTAAAAAAGAACATTTTAAAGGAGCGGTTAACCTTTATTGCAGTTTTTATTTTTCAAAATAAGGAGATATAGTCAATTATATGATATTTAAAAAGTTATCATTTTTAATATATCTACCAACACTGGTAATGCTGCATATATACTTATCACTCTGCGAGCCAAGGGAATTACATTGGATGGAGGCAAAACATTGCTCACTACTGCACATCAGATACATCCGAGATGTATTTAAAAATAGAAGTAGTCAAAAAAGACCAAGAAAACCCTTTTATAGATTTGCTAGTAGATTGCTCATGTATTTCCCGTTCCACCATATTAGTGTAAAAGTCCTGCAGGAAGATTTAGTAAGCATGGGAGTAGTTATACCTGTCTAGCAGGGTCGGATTTACAAACATGATCTACGTAAAGAGTCATAAAAAAGAGATCAATGGTTTTGATCTCATAAAACATCTATGTTTGAAGTATGCAATACATCACATTATATGCCCCATTAATCTTGGTCATGTTGAACCCAAGAGTATATCACCACTTTAAAGAACTGGCAGCCTAGGAATGATCGGCCTTGTTCTAAACAGTACTAATTTACAAAGCCTACAAACAGCAGTTACAATAAAAAGGTTGATTGATATTTTATTTCCACTGCAAAGCATTCTATCCCCTGTGGGTCAGATCTGCATAATCAAAATATGGTTGCAAATTAGTGACCTTATTCATCCCCTATTACAAACATGTCATTATATAATTATCAATTTCCTCTATAATAGGTTGCAAATGAAATTATGACTTGCATTATTAATAGTATTTATAACATTTCTATGTAACAGGAATCAGTTTTTCTTTTAATTAGTGCAGTGTTGTGAATGAATATGTCGAAGCACTTGGCAGTAAATTACTTCTACATTGGCACTCTATCCGGCTAATTGACATAGTGGCTGATTCCCAGCTTCCCTTTTAATGCTTCTGGTAGGAAATAAAATTACAAGAGCTAAAAGAAACAGACTTTGTAGTTTTTAAACACTCCAAGCATCATAGGTGCAATAATGTTATAGCACATCCTTACTGTCACACAGAGACTGCTCAATTATCCTCCCAGTTCTACACTATAGAAAGATAAGAACAGTTATGGCTTTGCTTTGAGAAGGGTCTTTTATAAATGTAAGAGGTCTATTTACCTTTATATGTGATGAAACCAATAAAAAGGGGATGTGGGAAAATCTCTGGTTTACCAGTCAAATAAAGGGTAGTGTATAGTGACAAGCGAATCTGTCCCATTTTGCTTCGCTAGTAAATTTGTGAAACAGAAAAATTTGCGGAATGGTGCAAAATTTTCCAAATATTTTCGTGTCCATTTTCCCGCACTCAACTTTTTTTTTGACGCAACACCAACTCTTTTTTTGACACGTGCCAAATTTTTTTGCAACAAATTTTCACAGCAGTTTCACCAATTGCGAAATGCGGACATTCACTGTGAATCTATGCCTGGCGAAAAAATTAGCTCATCACTAGTAGCGCAGCTTTTTGCCTGAATTAACTTTAACCCCCATATGAAATAAAAGGCTTTAAAGGGGACCTGTCACCCTAAGAAATAATTCCAATTTCTTTTCTATTGAGTTTGTTAAGCAAAATTAACTTCACATACTATATAAATGATATAAATCTTGTTTCCTTCAGTCCTGGAAATACACAATCACAGCAAATAGGCAGGTGCCATTTTGTGGGCACTGTTAGTAAGGCAAGTTTTGTATCACCCCAAAATTTTGTATATGTGCCAGAATGGGGGACCCGATGTCCAGGCCCATGCACTGGCTACACAATTAGACGGTTAGAAGGTAGGTAGAATGTGCTGAATGGAAAGTTTAAGTAATTGTCTGCCCCGCCTTTATGACTAAGGCATAGAGGCAGGGCAGGCAGTATATGTTTAACAGCAGGGATTTTTAAATGCATTTATAATGGGTTTGAATGTGTTAATATAAAAATGAATTTTAGTTTCATGTTTAATTTGAAAAGGACTTTTATTATGCAGCTTTTCATGTCTGGGTGACAGGTCCACTTAAAGTTTGCTCAGGAACAGTAACCCATAGCAACCAATAATAAGTTTGCATTTAAACAGGTGACCAGTAAATTCTACCTTGCTATGGGTTACTGCACCAAGGCAAACTTAGTTCCTTTTATTATAAAACCCTCTCAGTATCATGTAGACAGTGATATTCTGAGACAAATTGCATTTGGTCTTTATTTTTTATGGATTTGGAATTATTTAGCTTTTTGTTCAGCAGCTCTCCAGTTTGGAATTTGAGCACTTTCAGTTCAGACAATGCAAACAGATCAAAACATTTCCAAGCCTATCTGGAGGCCTCTCTGATACCCATCATGTGAATAGTGTAGAGTATCAGGGATCAGAATATTTTATTCATGTAGAAAATGTTCCCACCCAATCAGTGTGTTATAGATCATCCGTGCACATTTCTCAGTGGATGAAAAATGAAGCTATTAGTCTCAAAAATGTAATATCATGTTGGTAACAAATTCTAATTAGGTCTTTTAGGTTCCGTCTGCCTTTGGTTTTCTACTCCAAGCAAATACTGTAGTAGAGCTGCAACCATCTGGTCTATGTAACAACTTATGTAATAGCTGAGAGCTTTCTTGCTTTACACCCTGTGTTTGAAGCTACGGCTCAAAGTGTCAGGTATAAAAATAGGCGTGTGAAATTCAATAGAAAAAAAGAAGTTAGACCTCGTAAAGCTGGTACAAGTATAGTTTAATTCAGAGTTTTAAGCAGAAGAATAAATCGTTCTTACAAAGATACTGAATTAATAAAAATAAAATTCGGTTTGTGACAAAATGATTTGACTTGTGATATTTTCTTTTGGCTCATTATCTTTGGGAAAGACTTAAATGAAAAAGGAATCAAAACCCAGTCTCTGTTAATGCCCTTGGAAAGAGATTTATCCACAAGTAGTTATTTCTTTGGCAGTTTCTATCACAAATAGTTTGAAGCAACCCAATCAAAAAATGATAAATTGCCGAGTTACGAGAATCCTTCTTCAAACGGTGACAGTCTTGTATGAACATTTGATTCTCTCTAGCTAAAACAAGAACAATTCTATAACACTGTTTAATATATGATCATACAGTTATTGATGGAACATAAAATATATATCAAGGAATCAGCTCCAATATCAAATATGCCCTTGAAATATTCATGATACCTACAGGTTAGTAAATATTTTATATTGCCAATTTAATAAATGTCACCTTAAGTTTAAGTTATTTAATACTGTTTTACAGAGACTATCTGCACTTTCATCTCTCCAAGCTGCCCTGCAAAACATACGAGGGAATAAAGAAATAAAGACAAGTAACCTGCGATCTCTGAGAGATATGTGGAGCATCTTGAGACCAATGATTAACTGGGCTCCAGAACATACTAACTGAAGACTGAGGGGGTTATGGTGTGTTAGGTAAGTTTAGCCTAACCTGTAGTTTATACATAAACGCGATATATATATTGAGGCACAGAAGTAGTATATCTCTCCCAGAATGATCTTTGAGAAAAGCTAGTAAAGGGGTTGGGGTTGATGTGATGAGTAAAAATCTGTGGAAAAGAGTAGGGGGGTGTGAATGAGAACTTTACCCTCTGATGTATTTTTGTGAACCAGCCTGTTCAGATGGCAGAAGAAGTTCACTTTTTTTCTACAGTATGGGAATTGAAAACTGCCCTGTTTGTGGACCTTGAAATATAACACAGGCATAGACCTGCTTGAACATTACATTGTGTCTCTTCCTTTGGAAATGTCATGTCATCATGTCACAGATTGCAACAAAACTTTACAGAGACAATCCTCCAATCAGAAATCTAGTTTTACTTACAAAACATTTGTCTGCCCCAACCTACATGAGCCCACCAATTATTATTAACATTTATTTATAAAGCGCCAACATATTCCGCAGCGCTGTACAAAAAGTGGGTTTCATACATTGGACATACAGAGTAACATATAAAGCAATCAATAACCGATACAAGAGGTGAAGAGAGCCCTGCCCAAAAGTGCTTACAATCACCAATCCATCTGACCAATCAGATTTAGCATTTGCAACAAAAAACTCAAAAATTGATAGTAAGCCCAAAAGTATCTATACCCAAGTCTTTATTACAGATTTGACTAATTATACTACTTCTTGGAATGTAAGCTATAAAAGTATTATAAAAGTGCCTTTGCAAAATTGTAATATTTCATGTTTTACGCGTGGTAATATTATAATCCACTCTCCGGTAATTCTTGATGTCACAGATGTTAAAAATGAAATGGCAGAAAAGTACATTCAAGCAGAAATTGTAGACATATGGTAGAAAGATTGTAGAAATGCATAATTACTGTATTTTATAGTTCACCATCTAGATAAATGCGATGAGAGATATTTAGGTCACAATTTGCTATACCGCACTTCCTTGCATAAATTCTCAAAGGGTCAGTGATATCAAATCATAACAGGGCTTTATATACAGTGAAAGATAATCTTCTTGTGGGCTTGTCTAATATTATTATTATAATATTACATTTTAAGCTAGCGCAGTCTTTAAATCTATCTGTATACAAGTGTGTAGCTTTTAAAGAGGAATGCTTGGGACCTAAAATTCTCTAAATGTGTGACGTTTATGCAGTTTGATGACTGTGCCTAAAATTTGACATATGTAAGTACAGGTAAGGGACCCATTATCCAGAATGCTCGGGACCTGGTGTTTTCTGAATAAGGGGTTTTTCCATAATTCTGATCTCCTAACTTAAGTCTGCTAATAAAATTATTTAAACAGTAGTTAAACCCAATAGGGCTGTTCTGCCCCCAATAAGGGGTAATTATATCTTAGTTGGGATCAAGTACAGGTACTGTTTTATTATTACAGAGGAAAGGGAATCATTTAACCATGAAATAAACCCAATAGGGCTGTTCTGCCCCCAATAAGGGGTAATTATATCTTAGTTGGGATCAAGTACAGGTACTGTTTTATTATTACAGAGAAAAGGGAATTATTTAACCATTAAATAAACCCAATAGGACTGTTCTGCCCCCAATAAGGGGTAATTATATCCTAGTTGGGATCAAGTACAGGTACTGTTTTATTATTACAGAGAAAAGGGAATCATTTAACCATTAAATAAACCCAATAGGGCTGTTCTGCCCCCAATAAGGGGTAATTATATCTTAGTTGGGATCAAGTACAGGTACTGTTTTATTATTACAGAGAAAAAAGGAAATCATTTTTAAAAATGTGAATTATTTTATTAAAATGGAGTCTATGGGAGACAGGCTTTTCGCAATTTGGAACTTTCTGGATAATGGGTTTCCGGATAAGGGGTCCAATACCTTAAAATATAATTGCTTTGTTATCTATAGGTTCTGCTGTTTTAATTGATTAATACAATTGGAGCCCATTTAGGAGCAGTGATAAGGCTTAACAAATATGTGTTCTTAAAACGCCAGTAATTAGTAAGTCCTTGCACCTAGTTCTTGTAGAACTGCATCTGCACTTTACCCTGGATTAAAATTCTTGCTCAAGGTAAGGAGCTCAAAGATGTTCGGCAATGGAAGCCCTACACTTACTGCCTGCTTTCAATGACCTGCAAGCTAGTCATATTCTAAGGGACACCAATGTGCCACTCAACTCCTGCCCCTTCTGAACATAGAGTGAGACAACTATTTGCACACCATTTTACAAACACAAATACAAACACAAAAATCAGTAGGGCATCTGCAACACTTGACTAAAAAAGGGTTTTCCCTTTTCCCGATTTTTTTTTCCAGGGTGATTTCTCACCCAAACAACTCGGAGATTGCAAGAACCATTCAAATTAATGTTCACAGAAGAAAGTGGACTTCCATGGATCTTCTTAACATGCATCTCAACAACAAGAACAATGTTCACAGGTGTTTTTATGAATGACTAATTTGGCACCAGAACCATCAGAAAATGCAAAAATGAGTGCTTTAGTTTTCTCATTGGTCAGGTTAAAACATTGAGAAAGTTATTCTCATGCTAGTTTTTAATTTTTGGCAGGGCATATTTAACTTTTTTTTATAAATGTGCTTCAAATTACATTACTAATTCACAGTAATGCATTTGATTCCCTGTGCCACTAGCGAACCTTTCAGCAAGAGACTTATTTTGTGTGATGCTGGATAAAATACAGTTAACTGATGCTGGGTGCTTTTCTATCAACAAACATGCAAATGTAGTTCTAGAAACAAAACATGCCCAGATGCTAAAGCTGGCCCAAACTAATGGCAATCTGCCACTCAGCTGCTGCAGCCCATTCCAAATAGGTGCACGGAAACAGTGGGTAAGCACAGTAAGTAGCGCTCTCATCAGGTTCCGTGACAGCAATTATTTCATTTCATGAACAGGAAAAAAATACAGTGAAATAATAAGTTAAAATTTAGAAATGTATGCAAGCTTTTTTTCTTTTTTCAAAAGAAATCCCGGTGTTCTTTTTAATACTATTGGAACCTTTTACCGAGCACCCGAGGTATGTTATGTAGCGGTGTGCCATCCTTTGTGTATATGTATATATATAAAATAGTCCATAGAGTGCACACCATTTACAGCAACAAAACCTGGGTGCTAGTACAAAAAAATGCACTGGAACAAGGACAGCACACCTAGGATTTAAAGAATTGTGAGCAAAATATAAATGCAAAAATAGAAAGGTTTATTACTCAGCTGTCCTTGTTCCACTATATATATATATATATATATATATATATATATATATATATATATAATATTGGGACTTTTTTGTAAGAATTGAGAACAAGAGAAACAGAGAGAGTTTGCATCTATTTATCTATCTATCTATCATCTATCTATCTATCTGTCTGTCTGTGTCTATCTATCTATATATCATCTATCTATCTATCTATCTATGTATCATCTATCTATCTATCTATCTATCTATGTATCATCTATCTATCTATCATATATCTATCTATCTATCATCTATCTATCAATATACATTTTAAACCTTATCTATCAAAACTTGAATCTGTGAAATGTTCAACTTTTTTTCTAACTCAAATAAACTTGAAATATTACAAAGCTGGAATGTTTGCTTATTTATGAAAAAATAGAAAATATAATAGAAAAAACATGTTTCAATAAAACCATGGAAAGAAAACTCAAATGCACCAAATTCATATTTCTACTTATCATTTTCACTGGGTCTACAAACACAAAACATTTGAAAACTTGAAAATCTTGAATTCCAAAAATTGCCCAGGACAACTCCCATTGGCTTCTACATGAACTCACAAGCTATTCGATGCTGCAGTTTTATATTCGGGTTTATCATGCTTAATAAATACTGAACATTTACATTTTTGAAACTATAATTCAAATTAGAATTTTGTGAGATTAAGCACAAAAAATGTAAATTGGGACTACAGAGAGAAACCATCAATGAACTGGACAATTTAAAAATATATGAAAACATATGCCTTTTATATTAATTGGTATATATGGCTAACTTGGGTGTAAGAAAACCTAGTACATTTTTTTACCTAGCTTTGCAGTAAAATTTGTGTTTTCGTGAGAAAAACTTTATGAATCTGCGGTACAATTCCATGCATTTTGTTTCACCAGAAAAATTTTTTTGCACCGGAACAAAAAGCAAGGAAACACTACCAATGCATCTGGTGTGAGAAAAAACTCCCATTGAATTCAATGCATTTGATGGAGAAAAAGATGCAAAAAAGGCACATGTTTACTCAAATACATTTGATGCAAAATTGACTCCAATAATTGACTCCAATGCATTTGGCAAGAGAAATTTTTCCATATGTGTGGGACACTGCTCTTCACATTAAATTCTTACATTAGAATTTACAACCACTAGCGTGTTAGGGGCCATGAAATGTATAGAGGTTGCAAAAAAACCTGTATTATCAGAAATGTTAACAGGTATAGGAACCTTGAAGCAACTGGACTTGTTTAGTAATCATTGAAGACGTTTCACTACTCATCCGAGCTGAAGAAGCTGCTCGGATGAGTAGTGAAAACGTCTTCAATGATTACTAAACAAGTCCAGTTGCTTCAAATTTATTTATACTAGATATACCATGACCTGGATGAATGAAAATCTTCATAGACAGGTATAGGAACCGTTATCCAGAATGCTCGGGACCAAGGGTATTCTGGATAAAGGGCCTTTCCATAATTTGGATGTCCATACCTAGTCTACTAAAAAATAAAAAAAACATGAATTAAACCCAATAGGATTGTTTTGCATCCAATAAGGATTATTTATATCTTAGTTGGGATCAATTACAATGTACTGTTTTATTATTACAGAGAAAAAGGAAATCCGTTTTAAAATTCTGAATTATTTGACTGAAATGGAGTCTATGGCAGACGGGCTTTCCGTAATTTGGGGCTTTCTGGATAATGGGTTTCCGGATAAGGGATCCCATACCTGTGTACATATATATATATAGAAGTCCAAGAATTTGGTGCACACCAGGATATTTTTTCAAAAATTAAAACGTTACTTTTATTTAAACATGCTGTTAAAACAGGCCAACGTTTCGGTCTCCTCCTAAGACCATTATCAAGACCACATACACAGTTAAAATCAGCAAATAAATAGATAAAACCTCTAGACACTCCCCCAAGCCCCACACTCCCATCCCAGTCACATGACTGAATAGTTAACCCTGTAGGCTAAAGCATAACAAAGTCATTGTTATGCATAAGGGAGCATGTAGTGCAAGAAATACCAAGTTAAAAAAGTTCATACTTATCTACTGACAAATAATGCAGAAAATGTAACCATAGATGGTACGGGAAAATACAGAAAAGAAAAAAGGAAACAAAGACATTAAATGCTTAACCATAAACTGGCAAATATTGTAGCCAGTGTAGCAAACTCAGCAATACATCTCCTCACCTTTGCTCTAGAAAACATAGAAAAGAGCAGTGTTCATTTAACCCTGCCGGTGCCAAAGTACCTAGTTTTTTAATCCAAAACACCTCTCTTTGGAGAAGTAGCCTGGCCCGATCACCACCCCTTGTAAGGGGCGGCACATGATCAAGGCTTATTGGTTGTACCATCCCTGAAGGCTGTCGTTCGGCCATAAGCACAGCCTTCAGGGATGGTACAACCAATAAGCCTGTTGCCAAACATTTTCTAGAGATGGGGCACAGGTTGCCCACCTTTCATTACATTGCAATTGATCATGTGCCGCCCCTTACAAGGGGTGGTGATCGGGCCAGGCTACTTCTCCAAAGAGAGGTGTTTTGGATTAAAAAACTAGGTACTTTGGCACCGGCAGGGTTAAATGAACACTGCTCTTTTCTATGTTTTCTAGAGCAAAGGTGAGGAGATGTATTGCTGAGTTTGCTACACTGGCTACAATATTTGCCAGTTTATGGTTAAGCATTTAATGTCTTTGTTTCCTTTTTTCTTTTCTGTATTTTCCCGTACCATCTATGGTTACATTTTCTGCATTATTTGTCAGTAGATAAGTATGAACTTTTTTAACTTGGTATTTCTTGCACTACATGCTCCCTTATGCATAACAATGACTTTGTTATGCTTTAGCCTACAGGGTTAACTATTCAGTCATGTGACTGGGATGGGAGTGTGGGGCTTGGGGGAGTGTCTAGAGGTTTTATCTATTTATTTGCTGATTTTAACTGTGTATGTGGTCTTGATAATGGTCTTAGGAGGAGACCGAAACGTTGGCCTGTTTTAACAGCATGTTTAAATAAAAGTAACGTTTTAATTTTTGAAAAAATATCCTGGTGTGCACCAAATTCTTGGACTTCTGGATAATTAGACACATGGAGGTAGCACCCAGGTGATTTATATTACGGGTTTGGTGTGCTGAAAATTTTGTGGACTGTGCATATATATATATATATATTAGTCCCCAGTGTTCTCACACTAACCCAGTTCAACTTTTAGTTGCAGGGTCAATGCTGAATTATAAATGCATGAAGAAGGACCAACACTCCAAACTTCATTATATGATAATTTTCTAACAGCACGCCCTTCTTCATACATACAGATATCTAAGCATAGACTTTCCCCTAAATCTAAATAAATCTGAAGGCTAGTAAAAACATTTAAATAAACTCTGATGTTCAAATGATTTGGAGAGCTATAAAATGATATTCGCATTTCTACATTCTCCAGAGCCGCAAAGTAAATGACTTTGCTTCTTGTGTTTAAATGGCATATAAACCATATAAAATGATGTATGGATTTCTCCAAGCTTTGATCCCCATGAGTTTGCCCTGACAGAGAATCGTATTCATGTTCCCTGCAAGTTTAATACAATTATTTAGACAATATATGCAAAATTATTCCCTCTCTCTTTTCCTCCTAGGAGTGAGAGAAAGTACTGAATCACAAATAATATCCCAAATGTATATATTTCACAGCATTGTGATGTGATAGATCAACAGACCATCTGCTAAAAAGAACTCCAATTTGGTCTATCCATTTCATTGCCTTTTACGTTGGCTGGAAAGAAACACCAAAGACTTTGACAGAGACAGAAGAGAGCAAAACATGTAGATGTGTAGTTGGAATGGCGTACTAATATGTCCTATTTTATATGTACAGCCCTGGCAAGTCATAAGGTGGTTCTCTAATACTTTTACATTGTTAACCATGTACCTCATACAAACGGACACTAATCTTTTGAGCTAGGGGCATTTTTATATAATATGCAATTTGAGTCTCACAATTTCCCATTCAACTGGTTAAACCATTGAAAATTACTGTGACCTATTTATAATGAAAAGAGTAATACATCCAGCGCCGGATTTGACTGTAGGGCGCCCAAAGGCCCTAACTCCAGGAATGAAGTTTGTAGGGGGCAATGTTTCCTATTTAAGGTACAACAATAAAAGGTCACATAGCTTTATTCATAAATACAAGAAGACTCCTGATGCAAGGCCAGGCATGTCTACACTGGGTAACATAGCAGAAATGTCTAACTTCTGAGCTGTATTAAAAGGGGTTTAGATTTGCAGAAGGAGGGGGTCATCCTTCCACTTTACCTACCTAGAAAAGTTTTGGTCTCCAGTGCTCAAATGCAATATTATTGAAGAGAGTCAAATTAAAGGCAACTGAACTAGTAAAGGGTATGGAAAGACTCAGTTATGAAGAAAGACTGGCCAAGTTGGGTCTTTATGTGGACCATAGTGAGAGCTGATACTGGCTAATACATTACATAGCTTTAAGAATGGGTTGGATGGCTGTGCACCGAATCCAGGATTTGGATCAGGATGCGGCCAAAATTTGTCCCTTTTCAGCAGAATTCAGATTTGGCCGAATCCATGCCTCTGGGAAAACCAAATCCAAATCCTTAAAATGATGTGATTTTTGTCACATAAACAATTTTACACCACATGCTTCATGCATGCGGTTGTCCTGAAATTCAAATTAGGATTTGGTCCGGTATTCGGACAAATCTTTTCCAAAGCATTTGGGGTTCGGCCAGATCCTAAAATAGTGGATTTGGTTCATCCCTACTGTTTAGCAAGTAAGGAAATGCAGGGTTGTCTGGGACTGCTCCAATTGCCATCTTGGAGTCAGGTAGGATTTTTTTCCCCTCACTGAGGCAGATTAGAGAGGTTTTAGAAGGATTTTTTGCCTTTCTCTGGATCAACTAGCAGTTAGGCAGGTTTCATAAACCCTATACTTGGGAAGCACAAGGAACAACATACAAAATAAGCCATTCCCCATGGTCCTTGGCAGAAGAATGTTTAATATTTTTTTTCCAAATCCCACTTCTTATAAATAAATGTTAATGCAGGTTGTTTACATTTTTATTACTTTCTGTACTTCTTTAATATTTCATCAGTCAGGTAAAATACACAGGAGCCAGTTCTGTGAAGAATTACAATAATGCAAGTTTTATTAAGCACTGTGCCGCGCGGATAAAACAACCCGTGGGCAGTACATGACATTCTGATGACGTAAGGAACAAAAAAACGACAATGTCTTGACACCAAGGGTATATTATTCATTCCAAGAATAAGCGAGCACCGTCACTCCGCATTAGAGATTCACCTGCTTTGTTTGTTGATATAATATTATGACACGGTACTGAGATAGCTGGAGCGCAAACAGTTTGCCTCAAGCCTTAGGCGGTCTCACAAAATTTCAAATGTACTGGGAATGGGCACTGATGGGGAAGAGGTGCAGATGCTGTACTCGAGCTTGTACTCTTTTAAAAACATCAAAATCAATACATAATGATGGCCCACGCTGCTGAGATAGAATAACAGCTGGCTGGGTGAATCTGCTGCTTTTTATCTTTTGAAATGAGACCATATTATACAGGGAAATGCCCAGGAAGACAATTACTATTTCCATGACTGACCCTGCTGCTTTGGATGATAATCTATAAAAAATGTGAGACTAAAGCAGCACTGCTGTAGTCCTACCTTGGCTAGAAACTATATAAAGCTTTATCTGTTAAGAAATGCAACAATGCCTATTGCTTAGAAAGACAATGTTATATTCTGAAATATAACTAAATTAATAAAGTTTTTGACCATGAGCAGATTTTTATTGCAAACTCTGGCAAGTATTTGTACTATATTTATAGTATGGTACCACTGAATATCATACAAGGTAACAGAGGGTCACAGGCTGCCGTTTCACATCTACAGTTACAAGCACAGTAGGCATTATAGAAAGAAATGTATGGCTGCAGCCCATAGAGCTCCATGTATATGCTCTTAGACCTTTAAGAGCTGCTTTCCCATTCTGTGACCTGTGCTGGATTATAAATCAAATCAGAAGAAAGGGTGCTCTGTACTTACAGTCAGTTCTAAGATCTATAGTTAAATAACTGCTGATTAAAGAGTGGAGCAAGGGTGTTGTGACTCCAGAATTAAAAATGTAAAAGTGGAAGGGAAGTGGAACTGTATCAGAAAGGAACAGTTATAAGTTTTATAACTATACATACACACACATATATGGAGACTCCAGCTTCCGAACCAAAATTTGTGAAAATTTCAGTTCTTCTCTTTCTGCATCATTTCAAATCCTGGTCGGGGAGGAGGGACTAAAACATTGATGTTACATATTGTGACAATTTCTCAACAGCTTACAGACAGCATGCAGGAACTACATAACCCACAATGCATTGCACTGCATTCTTTATTTTCTCATTGACATTACATGTGCAGGGAATTGTGGGATTTGGAGGATGTAGGCTAAAGGCAGGCTGGGGATAGTTGACTACTGGCTTAGGTAACTGTTCTAAACCGTATTATTATTATATTATAAATCATGAAAAGGCTGCATATTTTTTAATTTATGTATATTGCAACGTTGCTTGAAATTATGTTTACTCCAAAAAGCTCAGTTGTGTTTGGGTGAAGTTCCATTTTAAGTTGTAGGTTGTGCTTGGGAAGCAGATATACTGTAATACATAGCTTACTAAAAGCTTCTCTCCATCACTTCATATGTGTAAGATGTTATAAGCACTGTGCATAGGTAAATGTCTTAAGGGTTTATGTTCACTCTTGGTCTAGTACCCATAGCAATCAGATGCTTTAACATATGTGGCCACTAAATTCAGCTGACTGTTTGGCTGCTATGGGTTTTACAAAGCAGGTACAAGCCGTTTGTAAAGTGCTAATAAACTGAAATGTAAGGAACGCCAGCTGCAGGTCAGCTCTCCTGACCAACCTGACAGTCAGGAGAACATGTTTGTAGAAGAAGAAGAAAGTGTTTTGATGTTGCTCTGCTTAGAATGTGTTACATGACTCCTCTCTGTTCTTTTCTTTGCAGAGCAACATCAGAACAATTTCATATTCTTCTGAAGCGTTTCCTGTGACTGTCAGGCTGGTCTGCAGAACTAAGTAGCAGGTGGTGGTTATATTACCGGTTTAAGAAGTATTTATACCTAGAAAACTAGAAAAAAATGTAAAACGAAAAGTGCTCAGAATAGCACTCTGAGCAATTTGACATTCATTTGTTTTGAGGCTTTATATTTTCTTTAAAGGCACATACTATTAGCCCCACAAGGAGCTTGCCACAGGAACGGCCAAAGATCAACTCTGAAAAAGAGTTTCAGTTGTAAGCGGAAGGGCTCTCTCATCCTATGTTAGTGAGACGAGACTGGAATTTCAATTGAGAATATTTACAAGCAGTCAGTGCAAGCTTGGCTTGACTGTTAGATCTAATCCTTTTGTTTTGGTTTTATAATTTCAGAAGGATAATTGACTGAAAACTGCCAGCTACCCAGAAATCTCACATCTGCAGGATATTTCTAGGCTAAACCAGGTAAAACTGAAAACAAACAATAAGCACAATTTACAGCTCTGTTACCTTGAAGCCCATCTGAGCTATAGGAGCTACACAGTAAAACACAAACTCACTAGAGATGCAGCGAACTGTTCGCCGGCGAACTAATTCGCGTGAACATCAGGTGTTCGCGAACGCGCAAGTTCGCGAACTTTCCGCGTATGTTCGCAATTTGGGTTCGCCGCGTTTTTTTCGCTGCGTTTTTTCTCTCCGTTTTTTTGTCAGCCTAAAAAACGCCACACATGGCGTTTTTCAGCCTAGTACTGGTGTAAGCAAATCCCGTTTCCATGGTGCCAATAGCGCGAAATAGCAAAAAATTTCCGCTAGGTCTGCACGTTTTTATGCAACGCTTTTTCAACAAAGTATTTTTTAGAGAAATTTTTGGCCTTGATCCCCCTTCTGCATGCCCCTGTCCAGGTCGTGGCACCCTTTAAACACATTTAAAATCAGTTTTCTGGCCAGAAATGGCTTTTCTAGGTTTTAAAGTTCGCCTTCCCATTGAAGTCTATGGGGTTCGCAAAGTTTGCGAATATTCGCGCTTTTTGGCGATATTTCTCGACACCAAAACAGAATAGGGAGGAGCACAAGGATATCATTTTTATGACAATTTGATTGATTTCTTGAATTATTGATTGATTTGATAGATGTATAAGTGGAAGAAAGTTATGTGATGAACTTCTGCCACTCATAGGGGCTGATTTATCAAAGTACAAGTTCGAATCCTGAAATGGGTAAAATTCGAATTAGATACGATAATTTCTGATGATCGCAAATATCACGAAAATGCTTAAAAAAAAATCATATTAATCACGATAATATCGTATTGGCGATCCAAAACTCATGAAATTTTCATATCCGAATGATCGTAAATGGCGGGAAAACCTTTCTGACTTTGATCCTTCAGTGCATGATTTTGGAAGCCTCCCATAGGGCTCAATGGCACTCTGCAGCTTCAACCCGGCCCAAGGAAAGTCTCCCATAGGGCTCAATGGCACTCTGCAGCTCCAACCCGGCCCAAGGAAAGTCTCCCATAGGGCTCAATGGCACTCTGCAGCTCCAACCCGGCCCAAGGAAAGTCTCCCATAGGGCTCAATGGCACTCTGCAGCTCCAACCTGGCCCAAGGAAAGTCTCCCATAGGGCTCAATGGCACTCTGCAGCTCCAACCTGGCCCAAGGAAAGTCTCCCATAGGGCTCAATGGCACTCTGCAGCTCCAACCTGGCCCAAGGAAAGTCTCCCATAGGGCTCAGTGGCACTCTGCAGCTCCAACCTGGCCCAAGGAAAGTCTCCCATAGGACTCAATGGCACTCTGCAGCTCCAACCTGGCCCAAGGAAAGTCTCCCATAGGGCTCAATGGCACTCTGCAGCTCCAACCTGGCCCAAGGAAAGTCTCCCATAGGGCTCAATGGCACTCTGCAGCTCCAACCCGGCCCAAGGAAAGTCTCCCATAGGGCTCAATTGCACTCTGCAGCTCCAACCTGGCCCAAGGAAAGTCTCCCATAGGGCTCAATGGCACTCTGCAGCTCCAACCTGGCCCAAGGAAAGTCTCCCATAGGGCTCAATGGCACTCTGCAGCTCCAACCCGGCCCAAGGAAAGTCTCCCATAGGGCTCAATTGCACTCTGCAGCTCCAACCTGGCCCAAGGAAAGCCTCCCATAGGGCTCAATGGCACTCTGCAGCTCCAACCTGGCCCAAGGAAAGTCTCCCATAGGGCTCAATGGCACTCTGCAGCTCCAACCCGGCCCAAGGAAAGTCTCCCATAGGGCTCAATGGCACTCTGCAGCTACAACCTGGCCCAAGGAAAGTCTTTCATAGGGCTCAATGGCACTCTGCAGCTCCAACCCGGCCCAAGGAAAGTCTTCCATAGGGCTCAATGGCACTCTGCAGCTACAACCTGGCCCAAGGAAAGTCTCCCATAGGGCTCAATGGCACTCTGCAGCTCCAACCCGGCCCAAAGAAAAGTCACTATATCGAAGCTTGAATGAATCCGAAACTTTTGTACTTGGCGCAATTTTGATGCACAAATTGCTTTTTGTCGCAAAGTACGAAAAAGTTGTACAAATTAACGAAAAAATCGCAAAAAATACACACAGTATGAAAATTGATTTTTTTTTTTTTGTATTCGGAAGCGAAGTGAAGAGCGAAATGCCCATATTGGTGTTAGCTGCCTCCCACACCCCACTTCCAGTCTCATTAATGTCCTGCCTATACAAGATGGGACTAGTGGGGCTATTCTACATACATAGCCAACTATTCCAGCCAATGCGTTTCACTTCTACAAGAGTTTCATTAGGGGCATGAATTAACACTAAAATTTCCTGAGCTGGTCCAAAGGGAGAAAATTCAGGGGGTGCTTAGATGTATTGTTTACTTCATTACATTCAGTTTCTTTATATATACTACTATTTACCTATATCTACACTACCAAACATAGATATGAGGAAATATTTTAGTTCCTATTAAATGGCATACAGTAGTTAAAACTGAGATATGACTTGATGGCATTTTAAAAAGAAATAATGAAAAAATAAAAGGTTTATTCAGAGAAGCTTGTGCAGGTTTTAGGCCTCACTCCAAACTAACCACATTATTAATGAACTAATGCATTTATGAATTCCCAATCAACCTACAGAATATAAATCAAATCCTCTAGCAAACAGGCTAAAGCTCTAAAATGTACTGACATTGTACTGACATAAGGGTTACTTATAAAATATCCTTTGTAAGTATGGAATAAAGGAACATTTTCTTACCGGAAAATCCTTTTCTCATAGGCCCGTACTGTCAGTGCAGGACAACTGGGCCAGAGGAGATAGAGAAGAACCTAACTAACCTATCTAAGGATGTGCAGCAAAAAATCCCGGCACCCCTGCCATTTGGATGGCATGCTGAGCTGACAGTACGGGCCTATAAGAATCTAATGAACTCCAGGTGGCTGCCTTGAAAATACTGGGTTACTAATTGCTCATTAATAGGTGGCCGTTCCACCAGATGGACAGAGGATTCTCGTTGTATAGCATGCCCCTGAGCCTGGGTGACTAATTTGTGGGTATGCAAAATTGACTCTGGGTTCCTTGTGGGTGAGTGAGGTGAAGGAGACCTGGAGCGGTCCTTACGTTTAAATCCCCTTTATGTGGTTCCCGACCTTGGCCTTAAGCTTGCAGGGCTTATTGGTAATACAGTGTCCTCTATAAGAGACAAAAGCTCCTCCTTGGCTGCTGCTATGTGGTGAGGAACTGGTGCAGCTGAATGAACTGCAGCTTTCTGATATGGATTCCCATCTGTGCTGACACAAGTGTGTGTTGGCAGTTTTTAAGATGGTGCCTGCATATGCACATGTGCGTAATGGTTTGAGTAACAAGATGGCCACCAATATGACTGGAACAGATTCCTAAAGGAGTGTCAAGATGACCGCTGGGTTCTGTTGTATGGCAGGATGGGGATGCTACAGCCTTAAGCTAAGAGTGCCCACGGAACACACAGGGCTGCCTCCAAGGCAGGACAAACTAAAAAAAAACAAATGAGTGAGGTGGAGACACAGGAAGAGGAGGAGAAGAAAGAGTTCTTTAGTCTATCCTGCCTCCAGAGGGGATCAGCTTAACCCCAGATGTCCTGTATTGACAGGTAGGGCCTTACAGAGAAAATAAGATTTATGCAATTTAGATCTCCTTAGCAACCTTGTCTTTTCTTTTCACAGAAATGCAAACGGGAGGTTGTGGGAAGGCTTTTTTTTATTCTATGTAACACGAAGGCTGAATGTTGTATTGCTCTGTATTCATGAAGATGTCGAAGTTAAAAAGAGACTATTGAAATATTTACTGCCTGGAATTCCCTCAGAGGCCGTGAAGTCCCCTTTCCATATTTCTGAATCGCAGAAGCCATCATCTAGGCCTCACACCCATTAATTTACCATGACTTTTCTTTTCATTCTCTCAAGTAAATTGCTGAACAATCATCATTTCCCTCTTTACCTTCTGCCTATAGCTTGTGTTTTGCTAAGATCATTGTTCACTCACATTAATTATACACAAACATGGATTTATGCACCATGTCAAGTACAGGAAACCTCAGCCCCATCCAAGGTAATTCACTTTTTACATTTTTCACTGCCTTGTTATGTGCAGTAAATATAAAAGAAAGTTAGATGATTAGAACTTTCTTTCTTTCTCTTTTCTCTATATCAAATAATTTAGGACTATGAAAAAATAAAAACAAATAGAAAAAAATGTAGGGCTATAAAAAAACTGAAGGGGATGAATGATCTATTAAAAGATCCATAATATTGCAGTTTTCACATATAGTCAATGATGAATATAAAAACATACTTTTATGTAAAAGTTCTAAACATTGGAGGTCTGCACATCTTAGCAAGCCACGATAATGGGCAGGAACATCGGCAAGCCAAGCGAAATGTGCCCCCCTGCATGCACAAAAGCTGCAAAGTAGCCGACCTTCTCTAGAGTTAAAGGGAAGGTTCACCCTTAAGTTAACCGTAAGCATGTTATAGAATGGCTAAGCAACTTTTCATTTGTTCTTCATTATTTATTTTTTTTATCGTTTTTTTGCCTCTTCTTCTGACTTTTCCCAGCATTCAATGGGCGGTCACTGACCCTAGCAGCCAAAAAACTATTGTTTTGTGAGGCTACAATTTTATAGTAATTGTTACTATTTATAATTTATCTTCTATTCAGTAACTCTCCAATTCATAATCCAGTCTCTCATTTAAACCACTGCCTGGTTGCTAAGGTAATTTGGACCCTAGTAACCAGATAGCTGCTGAAATTCCAAACTGGAGAGTTGCTAAACAAAAAATGAAATAATTAAAAAAAAAACATAAAAAATTAAGACCAATTGTCTTAGAATATCACCCTCTAGATCAGGGATCCCCAACCTTTTATATGCGTGAGCCACAGCCAAATGGAGAAAGTATTGGGGAGCAACACAAGCATGGAAAAAGTTCCTGGGGGTGCATATAAGAGCTATAATTGGCTATTTGGCAGCCCCTATGTGGATTGGGAGCCTATAGAAGGCTCTGTTTGGCTTTACACTGGGTTTTATGCAACCAAAACTTGTCTCCCAGCCAGAATTTTTTTTAAAAAAGCGCCTACTATGAGGCCCCTGAGAGCAATATCCAAGGGGTTGGTGAGCAACATGTTTGGTTGGGGATCACTGCTCTACATCATACTAAAAGTACACTTAATGGTGAACAACCCCTTTAAAGAAAATTAGAAGGCTCCCCCATCGCTTATTATGCACGTGTGTAAAGTAGGAGCAGTGGATGCAACTAACCAGCCTACAACACACATAATGAGTTATGGAACTAGCGTGTTATGTGCATGTCTGTCCTACAACATGACTGCCCACCCCGGGAGCCTGGGGCAAGCAGCCTAGAGTTGTAGGGGGCTATTTTTTTTTAACTATTCTTTTCCACAACCAGAAAGATAAATTGCTTTGTTAGATGAAAGCTATGAGTTGCACAGCTTATTATGCATGTTATAGTAATATAGGCCAAAAACAAAGATTTTATAGCACAGCAGTAAGCAGAACTCAAATATTTGTTTTATGGCAAAATTCTTTAGTCCTGGGCATTCATATGGAATATATTTTTTTATATGTTATTATTTTATGTCAAATAAGAGCCCCTTCTGCATCAATTAAACCACTTGAGAAAATAACCTAATTGTGGCAGACATCGCCCAAGAACTAGGAATTATTGGCACTTCATATATTTTACAAAAATGTGCAGAATGCCTTTTGCTCAGAAAATCACTGTTAATCCACAGAGCGAACAATATGTTAAACTGTGTTAAAAGGTTTGGGGGGGGATGGCTAAAAAATTAATTGTATATTCATCAAGCAGAATAATTATTCTACGATATATTTTTGTGTTGCTGTGTTCAGTGACAATATAAGAAGTTGCACTATAGCTTCTGAGAGCTTGGCATTGGACAACATGAGCAGATGGGTCTGTGTGTGTGCGTACACCAGGGAGAAAATGCCTCCATCTCACCTACTCGTTGTGCTTATGTGTCTCATCTGTCTTGCACCTGAATACTGAAAACTCCCCTGATTCACTTTTTCTGTGCAAATGTGCATAAATATATGCTTGCATACATTAGTAAAATGCTAATCACCCATCTGCTGAACACTGTAAGCTTTAGTGGCTTTAGGCTGGCTGGCCAGATTGCTAAAAAGGGAGTCTAGCAGAGCGGAGTAAAGCATGGGATTCAGTGTTAGAACAAAATCTGTTGGCAAATCTTGAGCATAGTTGGTCTAGTCCTGTAACCTACAGCAGCCTCTCATCAGTTTGTGTTCATTCTAAATGCACTGCATTTAGAATGCTGGTTACTAGTGTGGAACTCAGAACCTAGGCAAACTTATATTAAAAATGGAGCCATTAGTGGGATGATTGTCCAACCAAACCAAAGTTTAAACACATTGAACAATTGCTTCTGTTTTGAACTGTATGGTGTGCACAGACCCATAAACAATGTGATGGTATACACATACAGTTTTTATTATAGAGTGTAAGTCAACATGACTGGTGATGTTGCACACAGCAATCAATCAGATCTTTGCTTTTATTTTCTAATTTGTAGGTGACCATTAAATTCTAATTGCTGATTGGTAGCTACGGGCATCATCACCGGTGATGTTGGCTTATACTCTATAATATATGTCCCTAATTTGTCTGAAAGATCAGAGGATGCTGTGTGATATTATTTCTAGTGATGAGCGAATGTGTCCCGTTTCGCTTTGGTGAAAAATTTGCGAATCTTTCAAAAGATTTGTGAAATGGCAGAAAATTTGCAAAATGGCGAAAATGCCGCGACTATTCTTTTGATGCCCGCGACTATTCTTTTGATGCGCGACTATTCTTTTGACATGCGACTATTCTTTTGATGCCCGTGACTATTCTTGCATCAATTTTTGGACGCACAACTATTCTTTTGATGCGCGACTATTCTTGCAACAATTTTTGGATGCGCCGCGAATCCATGCCTGGCGAAACATTTCCCCCATCACTATTTATGTCTCCAACTCAATTATGCTATAAAGATAACAATACAGTACATAGCATTATGCATCAGTCAGTGTTTTTATTGTGGAGCAGAGGTGTGACCCCTACTTCTTCTGGGAACCCAATGACCCGAGTAAAACGGAAGGGAAGAAGGGCATGACTAAGTTAGGAGGACAGCCCTTTCCCTCCCCCCCCCACCGGATCTTAGTTGAATAGTGCAGCAAGAGAAAAGGAGGAACACCCCGGATGTGATCTCACCAGTCCTTTGGCGGGCAGAAGGAGCAGGAGCAGTCAGCAGCATCGGGAGCAGCATGGAAGAAGAAGGCAGAAGTCTGGAACACCTGGTGCAGCGTTTCCGTGAGGCAGCCCAGCAGCAGGGACCGGAATGGATCAGAAGCCAACTCCAGGACCTACTGAGCGGGACCCCGGATCCACCCAGGAGGGCGACAAGGAGATCCAACCCCCCCCAGCGACTCAGCCCGTCGGAAGAGGGAGAGCGGTCCAAGAGGAACAGGCGCCACAGCAGTCCAGCGTCTGGAGGAGAGGGGAGCGCCAGCAGCAGGACCAGGGCAGCACAACGGCGGAGAAGACAGGCGAGTGCGGACGGCACGGAGGAGGCGCGCCCACGCGAGAGCAGGCAAGTAGGCAGAGGCAGCACGGGGCCCAGAGGGGAGCATCAGGCCGGGACAGGAGGCGCCTCAGGGAGCGCGCACGCGCCCGGCGGGGGCGCGTGCGCCACAGGGACAGCAGCACGGAGGTCGGGGCGCGCAGTGGCGCGCATGACGTCATCGGAAGGCGCCAGCAGCGCCCCCGGTGTGGAGGCCCGGACAGGGGAAACGGCCCAAACACCAACGGGGGGGGCAGGCACAGAGGCCACCACCACTCCCAGTCCCAGGGCAGCGGGCAGAAAGAGAACAGGCAGACGAGCAGGGCAGACTGCAGGGACCACCCAGGGCCGGCCTGGAAGTCAGGGCAACACGGCCCAAGCATCAGCTGGGGGCCAGGAACCACAGGCAATCGGTGAGTGCCCAGGAGGACAGGAGACAGAGGGTCAGGCAGGCAGATGCAGCGCGGGGCGGCAACCACAGGAGACTAATCAGCAGGCAGGGCGGTCTGAGCGGGAGAGGACACCCACAGTGAGGGGCAGGACACCAAGGACCGCAGACAGGGCCACAAGGGGAAGGAGCCGGAGCCGGGACGGCCAGGGCAGGAGTCACCGCAGCGGGGACAGACGGGAACGTGCGGACAGGAGCCAGTCCAGGGAAGGGAGACCCCGGGGGAGGTCCAGGAGCAGTTCAAGAGGTCGCAGCAGCATAGTCAACTACAGAGGGCCCACGGGAGGAGCACGCCGGAGGAGCAGGTCCAGGCAGCGGGGGAGGTCCTGGAGGAGGGAGCGCTCTCGTTCTTTCTTTTCTCGCAGAAGCAGCTCGGACGGCTCAGGGCGGGCGAGCCCTGGAGTGCGGGACGACAGACGGGAACGGCAGCGGGGTTCCAGCAGCCGGTCGGTGACGGGGAGGAGGCAGGAGAGAGGCACCCGGAGTCGATCCAGGGTTGGATCCCAGAGGGAGAGGAGACAGTCAGAGCAGAGGCCAACAGCCAGTGGCGACTGCAGATCGGTGAGGAGTGGTAGTTCGACGACGGTCCAGTGTGCCCCAACGGCCAGTGGGCCAGGAGGTGAGCAAGGCACGAGGGGAAACACAGAAGGGGAGCGGGCCAGCAGCACATCACAGCTATTGGAAGGGCTGAGACAACTTCTTGCAGGCTGGGAGGGCCACCAGGAAGGGGAAGGGCACACAAGCTTCTCACAGGTGTGGGCGGGGAAAACGGGGCCAACCGCAGGGCAGGCAACAACCCTAGCAAGACCAGGGACATCTGCAGAGTTAGGAGCGGAGGCGGCAAAGGATCCGCCCTGCGAGACAGGGGCTGAAAAAGGCGGGGAAGCCGAGGAGGGAAAAAAGGAGCGGGAAAAAGAAAGAGAAGAACTTACGAGCAGCATAGCAGAGTCGGCTCGCCAAAACGCCTATGTGGCTTTTGCCGGTCCACTGGGAGTTCATATTAAACAGGAACAAAAGGAAAAAATTTGGAAAGGGGAGTTTGTGGAGATTTTCTCCCTACTTCCGCTAGACGAAGTTATAGAATTTAAGGAGGATGACAAAAAAGACAGCAAAAAGGAAGAGGAAGAGAAGAAAAAGCACTACAGAAAGTTGCCAAAAACCTTTGGCAACTGGCTGAGGGCCTTTTGCATTCTGGCCAGCATTGTCGGTGAAAAAACCCCTGACAAATGCTCAGCACTCTTCTGCTATGTAGATAGCATTTGGGAGGCATTTAGGACTTACGGGGGGCTAGCATGGTGGCGGTACGACGAACAGTTCCGCCAGCGGCTAGCCGCCAACCCCACCATGAGATGGGACCAGATGGATATCACCCTCTGGCTCAAACTCATGATGGCGCAGAAAGCGAGCCCCTTTCAAAGGGGGGCCGGGGGGGGTGCAGCTGGGAGCCACCTCGGCCCCGAATAAGCCGGGTTATTGCTGGCAATTTAACGAGACCAACTGCAAATTTGGAACTTCATGCAAGTACAAGCACGAATGCTCCAACTGCGGAGGCTCCCATGCGTACTCCCGTTGCTTTAAGAGGGGAAAAGGGGCAGGCAAGCCAGGCGAAGCTGCAAAAGGGGAGGACCCCAGTGAGGCTCGGCGCGATGCAACCGTGGCTCGGCCGCTACGGTAGACGGGAGGCTGCGGCCCTACTGATAGAGGGTTTTCGGGAGGGTTTCAGGATTCCATTCAGGGAAAGGGTGGGAAAAATGGTTTTACGTAATTTAAAGTCAGCAGCGCAGTACCCAGAGGTGGTGAGGGATAAGCTTTACAAGGAGGTGGAGCTGGGCAGGATGGCGGGCCCTTTCAGCAGCCCCCCCCTGGACAACTTAAGGGTGTCCCCCCTAGGGGTAGTCCCTAAAAAAGAACCCGGGAAGTTCAGGCTTATTCACCACCTTTCGCACCCAAAAGGTGAATCAGTCAACGACGATATCGATAGAGATTTATGTTCAGTATCGTATACGTCGTTTGACAGGGCGGTGGACCTGGTGCAAAAAGCAGGACACGGTGCGCTGATGGCTAAGGCCGACATCGAGTCGGCATTTCGCCTACTCCCAATTCACCCTGAGTGCCATCACCTCTTAGGTTGCTGGTTCGAAGGGGCATTCTTCGTGGACCTATGCCTACCTATGGGCTGCGCCATATCCTGTGCCCACTTCGAGGCTTTCAGCACTTTTCTCGAGTGGGTCGTTAAAATAAAATCGGGGTGCAGCTCAGTGGTTCACTACCTAGATGATTTCTTTTGCGTCGGGCAGGCAAAATCAGATACCTGTTTCCACCTGTTGGAAACGCTCCAGGAAATCGCAGTTAGTTTCGGGGTCCCTCTAGCAGCAGAAAAAACAGAAGGACCAGCGACCGTGATGCGGTTTCTGGGCTTGGAAATCGACTCGGTGGCAGGGGAATGCCGGCTCCCAACCCAGAAGGTTGTGGATCTGACGCATGAAGTGGGCAGTTTACGCAGGGACAAGAAGGCTACCCTCAAAAGGTTACAATCAGTGCTAGGCAAGTTGAACTTTGCTTGCAGGGTCATTCCGGTTGGCAGAGTGTTCAGTAGAAGGTTAGCACAAGCTACCGCAGGAGCGAGGGCACCGCATCATCACGTGAGACTTACCAAGGAGGTTAAGGCGGATCTAGGGGTATGGGAAACCTTCCTAGCTGACTTCAACGGTAGAGTACTGTTCCGGGCGTCAGAAACCACGGCGCAGGAACTAGAACTCTACACGGACGCGGCAGGAAGCAAAGGGTTCGGTGCGTATTTGGCAGGGCGGTGGTGCGCAGCCCAATGGCCTCAGGAGTGGGTGGAAGCAGGGCTAGTTCGCAATTTGGTTTTCCTGGAACTGTTCCCCATAGTGGTGGCCTTGTTCATCTGGGAAACGGAACTGAGGGATAAACGAATAGTTTTTTACTCAGATAACATGGGCGTTGTACAAGGGATCAATAATTGGTCAGCATCCTCTCAACCTGTGCTCAGACTACTTAGGGCATTAGTTTTACGTTGTCTCAAATTGAACATTAGTTGCAGGGCTCGCCATGTAGAAGGGTGCAAGAACAACATTGCTGACGCCCTCTCTCGCTCTCAATGGGAGCGATTTTGGCAGGTGGCACCAGCGGCAGAGAAGGAGGGGACTCCTTTCCCAAGTCAGCTGTGGCGGCTGGGAAAAGGCGACTAATGGAATTGGTGAAAGCGTCAGTCGCAGAATCCACCTGGGTGGCATATGGTAAGGTGTGGGAAGAGTGGTGGCAGCTAGAAAAATGGGCAGGTGGTTTCAAGACCAGGGAGGACAGACGGGACGCACTGGTATGGTACGTAATATGGTTAGCAGAACAAAGGAAGTCGGTGGCGGTAGTTGAGAAGCGCATGGCGGGACTGGCATTCCTGTTTAAACTGTCTGGGGTAGAGGACCTGACTAAGGAGTTCATCATAAGGCAAGCAATCAAGGGCTTCAAGAGAGGGAAGGTATCCAGGGATGCCAGGCGCCCCATTTCATTTGACCTGCTGGGCAAGTTGCAAGCCAGGTTGACTCAAGTATGTTTTTCAGACTTTGAGGCCCGGTTGTTCCAGACAGCATTTACCTTAGCTTTCTTTGGGGCCTTTCGGGTGGGCGAGCTGACCATCAAAAGCAAAACAGTTCCGGGGGGACTGACAATCACAGACACACAGGTTGACAATGAAAGAGCGGTGATCAGGCTAAGAAGGTCAAAAACGGATACATGGGGAAAAGGCGCCGTAATCACCCTATATAGACTGGATGGGGGGGTGGTTTGCCCAATAGGATGTTTGCAAAGATATATGGAAGTGAGGCCAAACTCGGGTACTTCGCTGTTGATTCACGAAAACGGTAGTCCCCTAACCCGGTTCCAATTTGGGAAGGTATTACGTATAGTCTTGCAGGATGTCGGGGAAAAACCAAACGATTTCGGTACCCATTCTTTCCGGATTGGGGCGGCAACGGAGGCTGCAAGATTGGGACTGGGCGATGATATGGTAAAGAAAATCGGTAGGTGGGAATCCAGGCGTTTTCAGAGTTATGTACGGCCAGCGCTGCTGGTCTAGACACGGTTCTATGGTATATAGATAAAAAAAAAAAAAAAAAAATTAGTTTTTTACGTTGCTGTTTTCTGGTGTCTGTTTTATCTGATTACAGGAGTACGATCCGTGTGGGTGATCGGCCACTCTTACGTGTGTTGGGCCAGACGGCGAGCCGCAGTTAAAAAGCATGGTCTGCAGCTGGGCTTTCCGGAAGGCAAGGTTCGGTTTCACTGGTATGGTGTACCTGGTATGAGGTGGAACGGCGTGGGCCTCACCTTAAGGCAGAATATCAGATCCGGCTGGCGTCCGGACATCTTGGTGATTCACGCCGGGGGGAACGACATGGGCGTCATCCCGCAAAGGGAATTGGTAGAGGTAATGAAGCAGGACTTACAGAACATACGGCGCACATGCCCCGGCGTGGTAGTGGTGTGGTCGGAAATGGTACCTCGACTCGAGTGGAGGTTCGCGAGGGATTGGGCAAAGTTGGACAGGAGCAGGGGTAAGATAAATAAGTTACTAGCCAGTTGGGTCCGGAAATCGGGGGGCGTACCGGTGAGGCACACAGTCTTAGAGGAGCGCCTGCCTGGCTTCTATTGCCGGGACGGGGTCCACTTATCCGACGTCGGTTGGGATCTGTTCAATTTAGACATTGCGGACGGGGTTGAGAAGGCTTTAATCTTGTCTGGTGGAGGGTCGTGCCATGCTTGAGGGGTCAAGCAGCCACTTGGTGGCGGGGGGTGGGGTCGACCTTGAGCCCCAGAGGAAATTAAAAAGGTACAGTTGGAAGGTGAGTGGGTAACTGGGTAGGCCTGGGGTCCCCAGGGAGATGGATAATCCAGAATGGGACTTCGATAGTAGACAGGACACAGGCTCCGGGCCTGGGCTCAGGGTCAGACCTCTTTGGAGGATATAAGTTATTTGACTGTTATTTAATGTTTGGATTTAAAATGGTTAATAAAAGTTATGGTTGTTTATATCTATATAATTGCTGATTATGTTAATCTGCAATAAACAACTGCGGCCTTCTCTCCCCAATTAAGTTGTCCGTGCTTTATTGTGGGCACAGGGGGAGGGTAAAGGGGTACAACGGGCTCGACGCTGCATTAGTCAGGGAACCCAATGACCCGAGTAAAACGGAAGGGAAGAAGGGCATGACTAAGTTAGGAGGACAGCCCTTTCCCTCCCCCCCCCACCGGATCTTAGTTGAATAGTGCAGCAAGAGAAAAGGAGGAACACCCCGGATGTGATCTCACCAGTCCTTTGGCGGGCAGAAGGAGCAGGAGCAGTCAGCATCCCTCCCTCCCTCCCAAATAGGTGAAAACAATAGTCGCAGTGCGGGGGGTGGGGTCGACCTTGAGCCCCAGAGGAAATTAAAAAGGTACAGTTGGAAGGTGAGTGGGTAACTGGGTAGGCCTGGGGTCCCCAGGGAGATGGATAATCCAGAATGGGACTTCGATAGTAGACAGGACACAGGCTCCGGGCCTGGGCTCAGGGTCAGACCTCTTTGGAGGATATAAGTTATTTGACTGTTATTTAATGTTTGGATTTAAAATGGTTAATAAAAGTTATGGTTGTTTATATCTATATAATTGCTGATTATGTTAATCTGCAATAAACAACTGCGGCCTTCTCTCCCCAATTAAGTTGTCCGTGCTTTATTGTGGGCACAGGGGGAGGGTAAAGGGGTACAACGGGCTCGACGCTGCATTAGTCAGGGTCTAACAGATGGATTGCAATGTATCTCGAGACACTTGGTCAAAACTATTTCCCCAAATTCCTATAATAATGCATTGGCAGAAAGGTCAAAATTAGCCAAATGGATGGATCAGATGGATGGGTGGAGTCTGACTCAGAGTGTAGAAGGCAATGATTGGAAGAAATAGAAGCCGTGGGTCGGGATGGAAGAGGTAATATAGAGTCTTCTCTGGGCATGATTAACACTGCTTCAGTGGATGTTTCTTTTACATAATGATTATTGTTATCTTACACCATTGCTGCTTTGATTATTGGCTTTTAAGTGTCTTTTCTCCAATGCATAAGAAAGCCTATTGCTTTGGGTCACTTCTTGCAAGTCCTGACAGAGATACTTTATGAACAAAGCAAAAATGCGTTGATTGATGATTTATTCATTTATTTCTTTTCAGAAGATTTTGTTATACTGCCAGCATCAGCGAAGCAGTGTGAGACAATAATCATTATATATTAAATGGGTTTATAAAAAGAAAAACTTAAAAGCATTACACATCTCTGAAAAGTTACTCTCACAGCATGATAGATGCTATTCAGCAAAGTACAGCTAGGACCGCACAGTAAGCTCAACTGGTTCAGTTCAGAGAATGTGTGTGTCTGTTTAGTGGGGTTGAAAGGAATACATCCCAAAACAATTACACCAATGAACTACTAGTTGGTGTTAAAGCCACAGAAAGGGAAGCCCGGTACAGCAATTGCTAACCAAGGGCTCATGACTGGGCAGGACAAAACTGCCAGGCAGGGGTTAAGAGTTGGGCTTAAGGTGGTCATACGTTGTTTACCCTTTATGTTAGTTGTCACAATTGTGGCCGGGGTTACTGGGATACAGGTTAAGTTGATTTGGTGAGTATTATGGACCATGGTTGGGTAAGGGTTTAAAGGTTCTCTACCCCAGGTACTCCAAATCTATTCATGGATGAAAAAACAATTTCATTCTTAGCACTGAATTGAATTGGTAAACAGAAAATATTTGTTGTTTTAACCCAGAGAGGCACACATAAAAAGACAATCATACCATTAAATTGATGATAAAAAGGAATTTAAGTAAATGTAGAAACTGCAGTTAGGGATTAATGATCCTTGATTCCAATGGCAGTGCAGTTATAAAAATGTTTTGTGCCTTTACCAAATACTGCACTTGTAATCAGTGTATGCACAGCATCTAATATGTAAGTTTCCATGATGTGATGTTGAAAAAGTGCAAATAAGGTATAAGATGCATGTAATGTATTATCATCTCAGAATAGAGAATGGAATCTTTAGGGATATGTTTGCCTATTTGGCCTCAAGTTGCTTTTAGAATCCCTTTACGTATTGGGTCACATTCATAGGTTCAAATGTGCCCAATTTTCGTCCACTATTTATATAAAAATATATTATTTCTATGTATGTACCCACAGCTGTAATGGAGATCTTTAATTCCCATATTACTTTGATGCATTTTTCTCACCTTATCCAAAATTTATTTAAAATTTTTTGCAAGCTCAGACCTGGCAACATCCCATTATTTTCTAAGGGGGCATTAAAAGTTGCTATTTGGCAGTGAGAAAAGTCATTAAATATTTTACTAGTCGTCAATAACCTGGTTAAAGCCATTGAAATGCCATTGACATAATGGGCCTGTGTTGACATTTTACTAGTTTGACATTTCCAGCAGGTATTCCACTTCCCTTTGACCTCTCCGAAAACTTTTAAAGCAATAGAATGAGTTTTCTCATCCTATTAAATCGACCTCTATAAGTTAGTGTTTCTTTTAATTTCACAGCCTGCTCTACGTGTATGTAGGGTTGTATAACATTTATACTTGCTCTTTAAGGTAGTGAGGTAGGGTATGGATCCCTGCTGCAACCCTGGAAGTGGAAGAACTGCACCTCTCCTCACTCACTGCTAACAGCCTGCCTGCCCTCCTACCCTGTAAGTCTGCCACCCTTCCGCCTAATCCCTAACTAGGGTCCTCTATGACTATAAAAAATTAAGGGAATACATATGCTCATAAGAAGAAGGTTTATATCAAATCTCACCCATAGTATAGTTGGGCCCAGGTGCTCATGCCCCAGACCTTCAGCTAGAGGGAGCCATCATGGATACATCACAAACATCAATAGGCAGGCACTCCGGGATTTCAAGTATAAAGAATGGCAGAAGTTCACAAAAAAGTGAAGTAAAATCACAGTATTTTTATTAAACTAACACATGTTACAGCAAGCCTAAGGCTTTTGTGAACTTCTGCCATTCTTTATACTTGAAATCCCGGAGTGCCTGCCTATTGATGTTTGTGATGTATCCTCTATGACAGTGCTGTCCAACTTCTGTTGTACCGAGGGCCGGAATTTTTCCGACCTACGTGGTGGAGGGCCGATAATGGAAGCCAGTTTTGACCACCCCCCTTTTTAAAACCGCACCCACTTGAAACCACACCCATGTTATCACATGACCATACCCATATTAATGGTTGTAGTACAGCAAAAACCTGCCATACTCTGCCTTCCCTACCCTGCCTGTGTGCCATACTCTGCCTGCCCTACCCTGCCTTTGTGTGTGCCATACTCTGCCTTCCCTACCCTGCCTGTGTGTGCCATACTCTGCCTGCCCTACCCTGCCTGCGTGCCATACTTTCACTGTGTGTGCCATTCTTGGCTGGTTTGTGCCATACTTGGCCTGTGTGTGCCATACTCTGCCTGCCCTACCCTGCCTGTGTGCCATACTCTGCCTTCCCTACCCTGCCTGCGTGTGCCATACTTTCACTGTGTGTGCCATTCTTGGCTGGTTTGTGCCAAACCTGGCCTGTGTGTGCCATACTCTGCCTGCCCTACTCTGCCTGTGTGTGCCATACTCTGCCTTCCCTACCCTGCCTGTGTGTGCCATACTCTGCTTGCCCTATGCTGCCTGTGTATATGGCACACACAGGCAGCCTACAGTGACACAATGCTGGCACTGCTCCTACAGTCTGCACAATAACTATATATTAAAAAACTTTTTAATTGCAGTACCACCTCAGTATATGTTCTTTTTGTAGTGTGCAGGGTTTATTTGTGGGTTTCTACTGCTCCTGAGGTGTGAACAGGAGAACAATGGGGATGATTACAGCCTGAGACTGAGGTGTGAACACTGCAGGGGTTGAACTATGCAGGTATTAAAAGGTGTGAAAAACACAGGGGATTACATATTTAAACAATACAGCCTGATTACAGGCTGAATCTGAGGTGAGAACCATGCAGGGGGGGCAGTTAATCACAGTACTGATACCATTTAAAGCTTACACAAGAGTAAGCCATCAAAGCAGCCAGACAGGTGGGGGGCCACACAGAGGGGGGCCGCCAGTTGGACAGCACTGCTCTATGACTATAGCTACAGGTATGGAGCTATACCTTTCTATTCAGTATAAGTATGAGACTTATGTTCGAGATTCATAAGTATGAGACTTATGCTTCAGATGCTCAGATAATACCTACACAATCTCACTTGTCCTTTCTCATATTTCTAAGTAGAAATTTGATTTGTTTTCACAGAACACACAGATAGTAGACACGTGTTATGCCATCGTATTTACACCAGTTAGTAAATGTGTCATTTATTACCTATTAGTTTTATAATCATAATAAAAGAAGTAGAGATCTGGAGCCAGTAAAAACAGAGGGATGAGTGCAGAAATGTATTCAATGTGTTGTTTTCAGCTGGATCCTGGTTCTAGAGTTGCACCCTTTATTGGTGGGATCTCGTGTCTATGTTGCACGCCTAGGTTATCTGCACCCCAACTCAAGAAATCTTCAACCAATGAGTTGAAGTGACTTTCAGTAACTGACTTTCAGTTTCTTTGCTTAAATATAAGTGCCAACAGATTTAGCTTATACATTACTATTTTATATTATAGTATATACACATCATGATGAGTGTATGCCTGTTTTATTCTGACAAATGTACAGTATATACCGATAGAGGGGACTTTGGTTCGACCACCGAGACATGGCGAGACAACAAATGCCTAGATAAGGTTTGCCCCATCTCTATGTATTTCATTACTTTATATTAGGGGTACACCGCACTCAGTTTTTTGGGTTCGGCCAAACCCCCAAATCCATGGTAATTGATTTGGCCGAATACCGAACTGAATCCTAATTTTCACTTCCGTGTTCATGCGACGACATTTAACCCACCCAAATTGAGATTCGGTTTGGAACCCTGCTGAAAAAGGCCGAATCTTGGCTGAATACCAAATCAAATCCTGGATTCATTATTTTTTTTTTTTTCAATTATTTCATTTTATGCATTTTCAAAATTAGCTCTTTATAGCATAATCTTTTCAAATTTCAACCATTTATTTTATTTTATTGTGGCACTTTCCTGTAACTGGTTCTTCCTACTGTATCAGCTGCATTACGAAAGCGCTGTGTCCATGTAATCACATGAGCCAAGCCAATCGTTTGCTGTAAAACTACCTTGTAGAGCCAACAACTGCCTGCTAAATGTTCCTTTACCTATAATTCATGCTGCTGTCTGTTTAAATTAGTACAAGATAAGTGCCTAATGCCTTTTATACCAGAAGAACAGAAATTTATAAGTGACTGCAGACAATTTGTATTTTGGTAGAAGAAAATATGTTTTTTTTAATGTGTTTATTGTTAAAGTGAGAATGAATACGATTTTAACATAGGTACACACAAAAGGATTGTCAGACCACAGTTCTTTCCCACATTCCCTGATTTGTTCAGAGGGATAAAAGAGACTAAAAGCATCTGCTAATTTGAATGCATTCTGAAGTGAAGCACTGTAATTTGCCTTGTCTCCAGTTTACCATTGGCTCTGGAGCGCAGGTAAGGACAGAGGGTTGCCTCTCAAACATAAGGTTAATATGTATAATTCTCAAGCCAACAAAGTAACACAGCAGTGAATAAGTGTTAGGTCTAAACATTCCAACCTATAAAGAGAGCATTTCAGCCCACCACACATTATTCAATACGACTAAATGGCACAGCAAGGAATAAAGTCAAATAAACACATTTCTTCTCTGTTGGCCATTTTAAAGTCATTCAATTTGATGGTTTTATATGCATGTGCATTGTGAAGCTTTAAGGTAAAAGAAAATGTTTAGCTTTGCCCAAGTATTTCCAAAAGAAGTTTTACCCAGTAAATGACTAGCCTGTATCCTGAGAATATGTCTGCATTTATTTACTGCATGTTGCACATTACTGCTGAAAGCCAGAAAACAGGGTGGAACCAACATGTCACCATGAGGGCAAGAAGCAGTAACTATGGCTCAATAACCAACAGGTTTATGGAACTATAGATATAGGCAATGTGCAGGCTGAAATTATCTTAATAATAAAATTATCATAATAAGACATACTCCCCTTCCTCTTGCTATATTGTTTTACTATTACCAGCTGAACTTCTTACCCTATATCTATGGCGGGAGATGGGGAGACCGATATCGGAAAAGGCCTTGGACATTGGTAGTCTCATTGATTGGGTGGGATGGAAAATTTCGATTGGGCATTTTAAAAAGGTGCCTGAGCAAAGTCAAGTGTTTAGCACTAAATCATTTAAGAGACCCAGACACAAAAGCAGTTCCACAAATAGTCAGTTATACCCTAGGCTGGATATTAATATACACATTCAACTATACAATTAGCAAGATTAATATGCTACCAGTGCTCAGTGATTTGAAAATCCCATTGGTGAGAACAGAATAGGCATCTTGATGCAGAGTCCTCTCCAGACTGACCTTAGAAGACTTTCCTTAGATGTTGGTGGCCCAAACAGGTAAACATCCACAACAAATCTTGCCAAAATCTCAAATGTCTTTGCTCTCTTTGCAATCTAAACAAAGTAAGAGCCATGTGGGTGGAAAAGTTTGTGGCCAGAAAGCCAGTGTGACAATGGCTGCTCCATAGTAAAACATATATATATCTATATATCTGTTTGAAAAATATTGCACAGAAACGTAATATATAACCGAATACTATAAAATCCATAATGCCAAATCCTGCTGCAGATGTGAAACATGAGAACAACATTTCATAATGTAAAAAAGAAAAAACTTGCGAAGGAACAGATTTTTCAAGCGGTTAATCATATGCTGTTTAGTTTTGCACTTATTTATTGTATAGTTTTAAGCTATATTGCTCTTTGTCACGCAAACAACTACTTATTTAAAGAAATGCAAATTAGTTTTATGTCATATGGCATTATCTCAATATTAAATCCCTAAAATCCCAGATTTTTTCTTTTATTAAGTACTGCCCTTCCTCTTTAGATTAATATCAATCCTCTTATGCACTTTTTCTCCAGCTGGTGCGTCCTTCTATTTTTATAGAACTTTTATTCGTCTGTGTTCTTCTGATTCATTTATTGTGAACCATTTGGCATCGTGTAGATACCCCTACCCCTACCCCTTTTTAAAGGGATATGCTCATGATTTTTATGGTATACTTTTTATTTCTAAATTATACTGTTTACATAGCAAATAATTAACTCTGCTATTAAAAATTTTACTCTTGAACCAACAAATGTATTTTTTAAGTCTGAGCTTTCAGAAGGAGCCAGCGCTACACATTAGAACTGCTTTCAGGTAACTTTTTGTTTCTTCTACTACCATGTAACTGGAGGAGTCCCAAGCCGGACTTGGATTTCTTACTATTGAGTCCTATTCTGATACCTACTGGCAGCTGCTATCTTGCTCCCTTTCCCATCGTTCTGCTGATCGGCTGCTGGGAGGAGGGTGATATCACTCCAACTTGCAGCTCAGCAGTAAAGTGTGACTGAAGTTTATCAGAGCACAAGTTACATTACTGTGGCACCCTGGGAAATGAAGAATATGGCTAGCCCATGTGATATTTTAAAGAACCGCAGGTTGCAGGTTTTATGTTTATGGCCCCTTAATGTGGCCATGCACAACAGATTTAAGATGCTGATTCAAGTCCTTCAGACCAATTTGGCAGCTTATCTGCCCATGTATGGGGACCCCAAACAAACAAAACATCTCTTTTAAAGTTGAAATAACATGGTCATTTTTTTTGTCCCACTATACTAAAACTAAGGGCCAAATTAAAAATCGAGTTTGTGGTTTTTTTTTGGATTCGAGAAAAAAATGGAGAATATACACACAAATATTTTTTGAAACCTTGCATAATCAGGATTTATTAAAGAAAAAAAATGTGGAAAGTCCCCAGAAAAAGCTCGGCAAGTCAAAGCTGGACAATACTTTCAGCCCCATTGAAAATGAATGGTACAATGTGATTCTTGCTTGTGTGTTAGTTTTTTTTCCTGCGGTCTACAGTTGCTTTTTTTTTTTATTATTATTATTATATATCAATCTCTAAAGTGTTAATTTCAGCATGCCAAATGTGGAATGCAAGATGCCCCCCTATATTGGGCAGTATAAATTCTGGTTTCATGCTTGGATTGCTGCAAACATAACACTGATCCACGTAGGCCACAAACAACACCGCACAATTCTGCATTTGTCAACACAGTAAGTAAATGGACACAGTAAGCTTTTTAAACTTTGCAATTATGTAATCTGAGGAGGGACCAATGTAATGGTGGTAAATGTATTTATATATATATCTATAATATATATATATATATATATATATATACATACATGTGTGTATGTATGTACACATAGAAATCAATGCAGGGACAGCATATATGTATAGGTACAATGTATTATATTATATTACTGCTTATATAATAATAATAATGTAGGAAACACATAGATGGGGGGGTCAGAAATAAACCACTTAATGCCAAAAGCATTCAACTTAAATAAACAAGAAGCACTGACTTTTTCACCTTGAGAGCTTCACTTGGTCATCCTTTTATAACTTTGACAATCCTATTTATATTGACCTGGAGTCATATTAAATTACAGCCCATAGACTGCACTTTTTATCTTTAACTTTAAGAACAGAGCAAGAGCTGAGAGGCTGACATTAAAGGAAGAGATAAACTGCTGCAGTGCCTTAGGTAACCACCTGAACACATACTTTACCCAAACACCCACGTTAAATGAATGGCCACTCAAGGAAAATCTCCATGTAAAAACTCATTTGCAGTGTGTGAAGATAAGATTTGCAATTGTTGCTAATAATTGTGGAGAAACAATAAACAAGGGGAGAGTGCTGACACATTACATTTATAGTTTGGAATGCACCAATATTAAGCTATTTTACACAGGTTTTTTTTACAGATGTACATTTTAACTAAGTGAATGTTCTTCCAGGAGTTTCATTCACATGAACAAATGGCAATAATACAATGATATACAGTACTGTATTAAAATGCTTTTTATATATGTTGATATATATATATATATATATATATATATATATATATATATATATATATATATATATATATATATAGTATAAAAAAGACCAGCAACTCCGGGATTTCTTGTGAAAAATCAAAACATGTATTCAAAGTAGCATAAACAGCCTGTGGCTGTTTATGCTACTTTGAATACGTTTTGATTTTTCACAAGAAATCCCGGAGTTGCTGGTCTTTTTTATACTATTGGAACCCTTTACCGAGCACCCGAGGTATGTTATGTAGCGGTGTGCCATCCTTTGTGTGTATATATATCAACATACTGCATTTCAGCTATATCGGTTGGGGCCATAAACATTGCCTGTACAGGTATGGGATCACTTATCCGGAAACCCATAATCCAGAAAGCTCCAAATAACAGAAAGCCCGTCTTCCATAGACTCAAGTTTAATCAAATAATACAGAATTGTAAAACTGATTTCCTTTTTCTCTGTAGTAATAAAACAGTACCTTGTACTTGATCCCAACTAAGATATAATTAATCCTTATTGGATGCAAAACAATCCTACTGGGTTTAATTAATGTTTTATTGATTTTTTAGTAGATTTACGGTATGGAGATCCAAATTATGGAAAGATCCCTTATCCTGAATACCCTTGGTCCCGAGCATTCTGGATAACGGGTCCTATACCTGTACTGTCCAGGCTTTGGCCAAGAATTTGGCCTTTTATTACTAAAGAAATTCCTCTGACTGGCTCCGTTCACTATGGACTTGGTATATCCCAGAGGTATCAGGGTGTTATTTTGAGATAATAAGGCCCTGTTTTTTATGTTAGCGCTTCCTCTTTACAATGGGACAACACAGCTTGCAGGTCTAGATTTCAACCAAAAAGGGGTGTGATTTGATTATGTACAGTATATGTTCCTCTGCATGTAGAACACAAATAGGAAAGAAAGTTAAAGGAAACAGTTCTTATTTACATACTTAATTAATTCTATTAAGACTTTTAAAGGATACCTTGGAGTTATGCCTCCATCATTACAGACTAATCTTTGAGATGTATGATATAGAATCATTATTATGGGATCCATTATACTAAAACCTGTTATCCAAAAAGCTCTGAATTATGTCACGGCCTTCTCTAATAGACCTAGGGGCTGATTTACTAAGACACGATTTCGAATCCGAATTGGAAAAATTCCGATTGGAAACGAACATTTTGCGACTTTTTCGGTAATTTTGCGATTTTTTCGTATCTTTTGCGATTTTTTCGGCGTCTTTACGATTTTTGCGTAAAAACGCGAGTTTTTCGTAGCCATTACGAAAGTTGCGCAAAGTCGCGATTTTTTCGTAGCGTTAACACTTAAAAGGCGCAAGTTTTAACGCTACGAAAAAATTGCGACTTTGCGCAACTTTTGTAATGGCTACGAAAAACTCGCGTTTTTACGCAAAAATCGTAAAGACGTCGAAAAAATCGCAAAAGACGCCGAAAAAATCGCAAAATTACCGATCATTACGAAAAAAACGCATTCGGCCCGTTCGTGGGTTAGTAAATGTGCCCCTTAATCTTAAACAAATAATTCAGTTTGGAAACTTTATTTCCTTTTTCTCTGTATGTGATAGTAACTAAGATTTAATGAATCCTTATTTTCTATCCTATTGAGTTTATTTCCTGTTTATATGAGTTTTTAGTAGACAAGGGATGGTCATCCAAATTATGGAAAGATCCCAGGTCCTGAGTATTCTGGATAACAGGTCCCATTCCTGTAATAGCAATAATAATACGCCTCTCTATGCCAGCAGAATAAATGAACACAGGCATTTGATGAATAAACATGAATCCCTTTTTCCTACCCCACCTGAAGTCCTCTCAGCGCCATGCTAATGCTTCTGGGAAACAAATAAACCCTTTATCTTGATGACAGTGTCTGTTTAGAATATGTTAGTGAAGATGTCATTGATATTCTAGTTAGTTACCTGCCCATCTCAGAGGGATGCTACAGTTTCTGTATCAGGAGATGAAACAGATTGAAAGAAAAACATGAGCGAGCAAAGATGAACCTACGAGGGCTTATGGGTATTTGTTGGAGCTGTGTTTTTCCTTTGATAGTTACTTAGTTACTATATCCTCCTTTGTCCACAGTAGGGAGAGATAAATAGCCTGTGGTTGCTAAACGGATGGATAGTGGAGCTTTTTTTTTTTTGGTTGGGAAACCAACAGTTTCAAAGGAGAGCACAAGTAGCGTTTGGAACAACAGGGGATGTTTGAAATAAAGAAAGCCGGAGTAAAGAGCAGGAACGGGGTGACGCACGGAACACGATTCCTGGACTCATCGCTGCAACAGTCTAAACTGTGGAAAATGATTGCTAGTTCAGAAGCGAGAAAAACAAAAAAAAAAATATTGTAAATAGGGCCTGGAAATTACATGTTATTTGCGTGACAAACATATCTAATGCAGAGAAAAAAACAATTCTTTTGTAGCTGTTATTTTATTGCATCTGTATATAAAGACTATTCTGTAGCTGCCCAGGTTTGTTATCCGTCAGCCTCGGCTATCCTAATGTGGCATGATACTAGTTAGCACTTTTGTATATAAAGGGAGGATGTACAGGGAGATACATACATATTTCTGAAAAGTAACCCATTGTCATTCTCAAATAAGTACAGAAGTTGCACCGAGTTAGTTAAAGGGGTCGTTGATCATTAAATATTATATGTTATAGAATGCACTAGGCCTAGCAACTTTTTTATTGTCTTCATTTAATGCTTCTTTTATATTTTAAATTGTCCTCATCTCTCCACTTTTCAAATGGCCCCGGCAGCCAAACAACCACAGCTCTCTGAGGCTACAATTATATTGTTACTTTTTATTCCTTATTTTTCTGTTCAGTCCCTCTACTATTCATATTTCAGTCTACCATTAAAACCACTACCTGGTTGCTAGGGTATATTGGACCCTAGCAACCATAACATTTCAAACTTCAGAGCTAATGAACAAAAAGCTAAATATATAAAACAACAAATAAAAAATGAAAACCAAGTGCAAAATGTCCCAGAAACTCAATGTGTAAATCATACTAAATTCAATTTATGGGTGAACTACGTCTTGGAACTCATGTTAGGTAGGTTAATAAAAAGCAGTAAAGGCAGGAAAGTTGCCCATGTGCAGTTACCCATAGCAACTAATCAGCAGGAAGCATTTACTGGTCACCGGTTTAAAAACAAACATCTTATTGGTTGCTATAAAATATTTACAGTATATTTAAATATTGACCCCCATCTGTTCTATCAATGTACTGTATGGCTGTTCAGCACTGCATGCACAAGCAGAGCTACAGAAATACAAACAGACATACATACAGACAGAAACATATATACTTGTGCCCTTTACTGCTCATAAAAGAAACAAAGGTTATAAATAGCAATGCTTTTTCCTTTCAGCAAGCTCAAATTATCATACAAATGTTATGTTTGTGCTGTTTTATATAGCTTTCTGAGTAGTATAGGCTCCTAAAATGACTGTTTACATAAGCAGTTGTGGCACTGTTAAAATCAACCCTTTGAGATCCATCTCTGGGTCTATATAGTCCCACAGATACTTTAGCAGAACCTATTGCCATTACCACCACTGCAGCCAGAAGTCCAAGCGCTGACCTATTTCCAGCTGAGGCTCCTGCTAATACTGACAAGGCTACATTATAACTACCTGTAGCACATTTCTGTCAACCTATATTAAATCTTAGGTGTCACCCTTTCAGCATCCATTAGGTTAAAGTGTGTGCAATCCTTACATATATAAGTTTCTATGAACTCCTGAACATATACACATTAGTCTGCTAATGCCATTTGGGCCGAGCTGCTGTGCAATAGCTAGTGGCTATTGGTCTTTACTTAGCAATGCCTTATTAAGAACTGGCTCATTTTCAATTACAATCATGTTGTCTTGCCGCACAGCAATGCTGTTGAAAAGTTGCAAAGCTACCATAACAATCTTGCAAATTATGACAAAAGAACCATTTTTTTGTTCATATTGACTACTAAATAAAGGACGACTATAGCGCACACAGTGGGCTCTACTGCACGCTTGCTAGAATACTGCTTCTGCTGGGAACTTCATAGAATCACAGTGTGTATCATTGTGTTGCAGAGTTAATGATTATTTATGCCATTTGCTCTATACATGCACTTCATCACAAGTTCATTATTGCTGTCTTCAACCTATTTTTTGTAATTAAAATATACAAAATACAGTATTTTAAAAACAGATGTCAGAGCTGAACCCAAATCTATTCTTTACACGGAGGAGTCGTTGTCAGCTGAATAGAGCTCTCCAGTGAGCCTTTTCAATGTGCGTGGCAGTTGAGAAGAATGCGAGATTCAAGAAGCACAAAATTTCCCTGGTGGGTTCTTCCACTAATGCAAACTGTAACTGTGCTTAGCTAGGTCACAAAGTTTCGTTTCCATTGATCTTGGGAAACTCTTCCGTATTATTTGCATTATATCTATTTAAATGATCAACGAAATGAACCAGACTTTGGACCGCTGAGAGGTCCCCAGCTCATTGGCCAAGGGATTTAGGTCATTTAGTTGAGGGGTAAACAATCAAATTGCATTGGTATAGAAAACTGCTAAATGTTTTTCTTCCTTCTGTGCTGTTTTACTGCTTCAAAACAGGACCAGTTTTAGCTTGGTCACACCCTGATCGCTCCATTTTAGATGTAGGACAGGGCTGAGAACAATGAGGTCCTATAAAAGAGATAACTGCTCACAGCTTGCCTTTAGCCTGGTTCTCACAGGGGATAAACACCATACGATTACAATCACTGCTGTTTTACATGAAACATTCCAAATCACAAAGCAGTTTACAATAGCTGTAGCTATGGTTCTTCTACAGAAGTGGTCTTGGAGATAACTTTTAAGGGTTATTTTATCTTTCCTCTGTATTTAACAATAACATATTGATGGAAGTGCGACTCAGACGCACATAAGGGTTGATTCACTAAAGCTCGATAAGTTTTATTGCATTTTTTTTGCATTAAAATTGACGCGAAAAAAACGCGTGATTCGCTAAAGTATTAGCGAATTTGACTGTGTGGAAATTAACACCTACTTGAGGCAGGCGGTAATTATAGAAAAGTACAGTTCATGAGCTTTTGGCAACACAATATGGACTTTGCAGTGGGATTTATTCAAGTCTGTGTTGGCCCCAGAGTGATGCAGCCTCCAGTTTGCGGGGAAATGGGCATTTTCATAAAAGTACTTTTACGAAAGTAATGCTGTGTATGGCTAATATGGCGTGCGTTTTTTCGCACGCAGCAACTATTTGTGCGCAATGTGTTGATTAGCACGCGTTCTGTCAAATACCACATGAAAATAGTCTTCGGGACGCGAAAAATTAGGCGCGATAAAATTTTTACCGCATGCTATAAACAGCGCACGTTTTAACGCACTTGAATCAACCCTATAATGTTGAGTTCAGTTGTAAGTGGTTATATAGTCAGTCTCCTACTCACACTAGACTAGCCCAAACACCCCAAAACCCAGAAAAACTCACTGTCACCATCTACCCTTAAACAGGCAGTAAAAAGCTTAGGATTATGGATTGCCAGCTCTCTATAACAAATTATACTTCAGTCTACACAAATGTACCAAACAGTTTACACAAATGTACCAATAATTTAACGAGTACTCCATCAGCAAAAGGGTTACATCACATTTTCTTCCTGCCAGCAGTTACCTGGTTAATTAACATACAAATAGGACTACTTTCCCTTTCAGCAAACACAGAGTTAAGATAAACTGACACACACTCATAAAGGCTATGGGTTCTTTTATAGCAGCACAGACAAAATTGCATGTTATACTTAGTATTAAAAAGGTGTGGCAGGACATATATACACACAATATTATAAAAAGGACATACATAAAATACACAATTACAAAACATTAAATAAAACTAAGAAACCCTATGTATTTTACAAGGTAGGAATTTTCTTTGTGTCCCCTGAAGCAAGGTTGGAAAACAGGCCTACAATCCATTGGACACAAATGGTATGTGACAAAAAAACCCAAAAACAAATGATTCAGATCTATGAATCCAATCACACACAACTCCTTAGCTTTAACCCTAAACCAGTATATTGCTAATCTTGTAGCTATAAAATTGATTTTTCATTTTTCAAATGTAAATTTTCTTGTTTGTCTTGGGAAGTGTAGGGCTTTTCAGTGAAGTGAATTATGCAGAGGTGCTTCACTACAGAAAAAAAGGTTTAGACCTGTGGTTTTAATAAGGCCTATGTTCCAAATGCCAAACTTTTGAGCACAACTGTGGCTGAATGGTCATCACTTCTGCCTTGTAGCTCTACATAGTGAAATCCAATATCAGCAAAGAGTTTGTATGTTCTCCTCATGTCAGGGTGGCTTTCCTGATGGGGGCTCCAATTTTTTGTAAAAAAAAGAAAAAACAAGCATCTTAATTGGCTCATGATAAAATTGACCCTATGTGTGACTGATGCATATATTTTGGCACTATATAAATAAAAATAAAGCAATAATCAGAAACAATGGTGGCGGAGTCAGGCTGCTGTAATTTTCAGTGTTCGGCACGCAAGTGATTTGTCCACCTGGTCCGGAGTTGGCGCCTAAATAAGTGCAACTGCTCTCAATTTGGAATGGGAAGCAGGAAGGACTGAGCAGTTCTATGCTCAATAATGCGGAAGCGCAAGGGGCACATTTTGAAACAAGCACAGGTATGGGATCCGTTATCCAGAAACCCATTATCCAGAAATCTCCGAATTACGGATTGCCTGTCTCCCATAGACTCCATTTTAATGAAATAATTCAGATTTTTTAAAATTGATTTCCTTTCTCTCTGTAATAATAAAACAAAACATTGTATTTGATGCCATCTAAGATATAATTAACCCATATTGGAGGCTAAACAATCCTATTGAGCATTCTGGATAATGGGTCCCATACCTGTATCTTTATTGAATAGGGTTTTGCGCGAAACTGACTACATTAGCAGGACTGTAACTATGCTTTGGTCATTTATGATGTTTAAATGATTATATTAGTATGTTGACCCAATATTAATGCAATTTATGAAAAAACCCTTTTTCCAGATCCCAAAAATAAGATTGGGTAAGAGAAAAAGCATAGACTCCAATGTAAATTGCAGCTATGCACTTGAAAAACCAGAAGTCATAATGAATGAACAGACTTTATCAACAGTAACATGTAAAGGAAAAAAAGGTTATATGTGTGTGTACAAACTTCTCTCAGCTCCCTAATCAGGCTTGCTGAGATTTTATCCATTTATTAAACTACTTTCTAACTGATAGCTTCTGTACAGTCCCATTCTTCATCATTTTGCAAATCCCTTTACAAACAACAGATTGTTATTGTTAAACAAAGTCAATTCGCTTTGACACTTGCCAGTGTTAGCAACCTGCTCTGTGGAACATTATATTTCTTCGGCATCAGTAAATAGATTGCTTCTGTTTTCACTTAAACCTAAATGAAACTTATGCATATTGCAGATTCTATTTGCCTGATTGCAATAAAGCTTATATTTCAAATATGAGTGACACTCGCTGAAAAATAAATCCCATAGAACTGGGGTCTACACTTTGTTTTTGACAAAATCACTGTATTTTATGAATTAAAGCAGCTCAAACATAGAAAAACTGATTTTTCACGGAGCAAAGAGTTGCAATGGTAAGATTACTGCTTGGCAGTGCTGGGGTTCTAGGTTTGATTCTAGCTGCAGCACTATTTACTGTGGGTTTATATGTTCCCTCCTGATTACTTGGGTAGCCTCCCACACCTGAAATATACAGAAAGGTTTATTGACTCCTGATCATAATGTGCATTCTGTAAAGCCCTAAGCAATATGCCAGTGCTATATAACTAAAGAATAGTAATGGAGCAGTGGAAGTTGGGTTGGTCTTATACAAAATAATGCTTTCATTGCTCAGTAAAATTGTTGGGTTGGTAAATTCATTGTTACATAGTTACAATAGTTATTACATACAGTAGTTAGCAAATTCCACCAAGTTTGACCCTCCAAGTGAACCATAGTCCCCCACCCCTGTAATATAGCCTTTCCTTCTCCTTTAAGGGTTTAAATAATGCCGGGGAATTCCCTACCACTGAGTTGAACTCAAGAAGCAACTGGGAAGAGAAACTCAGAAAGTCAATGCAACATCCTACATGGATTTGAACCAGGAACCCACTGCTTGCTATGGCTTTTTGAGCAAACGGCTAGGTTCCTGGTTCACTTCAATAATATCCTTAGTTTTCCAGGCAGGAATGATGCCTATAGGTGCTCTCTATTTACCCATGCCTGTTTTAAATCTCCAGTTATCCAGGCTATAAATCCCTACCTCCCAGTTCCTTCAACGCTCATTATAGATCTATCTAACATAGTTCCTGGGTGTGCTTTATGTCCTGTCTATCTGGTTCTGATCCCTGCCTGTATCCTGACTTCAACTGAACTCTGCCTGGACTGACCCCTTTGCCTGTTGGACTTCTTTTCTGGATCCTGACTTTGTACTGCACTGCTATTCTGGTTTTAACCTGGCCTGCCTGACTTTGATTCTTGCAAACTGCCTCAGTACTCATCCTTCGATCTGGCTCTCTTGCTCGCTCAGAACCTTTGCCCTTTTCCTCTCACTTTAAGTCCTGGCGGCACCCAAGTAGCGGAGGGCTCCACCCAAAGCAATAGGTGGCTGTTATAGGTAGAAGTGTGAGCTGGGACAGGGACTTTAGCAGTTGTTCTGGGTTTTGGGTTACCGATCCAGTTACTATAGACTTAATTCTACTAGATACTGTATATCATGACCTGGATAAATGAGTACATATTTATCAAGAACTACATTTCTGATAAACTGAATGAGTGGCTTCTAGATTACAGCACAGATATCTTTGTACATGTAGGTATTACAAAGACATCAACCAACCCCATGTCATGATGGTGATAATGATACAGTCCTGGATGTTTTCAAATATAAATTCCTTTATGGTCTCAAAAAGGCCCAGAGTGAAACCTTATCTCCCTCCTGATGTGAGGATATCTCTGGGTGTTGAGGTTTTAATGGAGGAGAATTGTAACTGAACAGGAAAAAGGTGGATTTTGCTAGACCCCCGATTCTCAGCAGACTAGCAGATGAAGGTTGGACGTTCAAGCTGACAGAGTACAAGTGGTCATTCACATGAGGACATTGTGCTTCCTATAATTTCAGGTTGTGTTCATAGCAATAAGGAGCTTTTGTAGTTACTGACAGAGAAGACAAGTAATGGAAAAGCAATTGGTGGCTTGATGAACGATTCAGCTCAACTCCATAAAGAAATGTTTGTTATATAATATTGTAAAGGGAATAATAAAACTCATAACTGAGGTATGTGTCATTTTATTATTTTATGATAAGGTTTCTGCAGCTGGTGCCAGTTAATAAATTGATGCTCTCTTTTCCCTAGCTCTCTGTTAAATGAGCCCCTTAATGGTATTAGCCTGTGTTCCATGATGCATCTTCATATCCATTTCTGTAAATATAGTAATAAGGAAAGCCAATGGCACTTAATTTTCAGATTCTTTGCTTTAATTTGTATCGCTTCTCTAAGAGAGAACCCATTAATACATCAGCATACCTCTGGAGGTCTATGTAGTGAGGGGACTGTGGTGTTATTCTTGGAAATAAAAACGCGATACAGATGTTCCTAATCAGAACTGGATGTTAGAAGAGGCCTTTAGAGACCCATAGCATTTTTCTTTGATACGCTGCATCTGGTGCAATTGCTTTGGCACAATATACGCTGGCTATATATCAAGGGAGAGCAGAATAAAACTGTTTGGGTTATTCACTGGAAACGTTTTATTTGAGAGCTGGATTCTAATTAATTTATATGTAGTTAAAGTATCCTGATGTTTCTTATTATTTCCTTATTGTGCTTAATTTACAACAAACATACCCAGGTAATTGGGATCCATCCTTGGTAGGTAAGCAGGCCTGGAGGGGTGGATTATTCATGATCCTTCATGTTTCTAAACTGGGCAACAAAAGGCCACAGACCTAAACCCTTTCAAGTAAAGCATGTAACAAAAGCCATATCCACAAGCTTAGCATCTCCCTAGAAGACTTCATTTGGCCAGGCATATACGGTAAGATTTACTGATGAGCGAATTTTTTCGGCAGGCATGAATTCACAGTGAATTTCTGCATTTTGCCATTGGCGAATTGTTTTGCGAAGCTTCCGTGAAAATTTGCCACGGGAAAATTAGTTGCGCGTGAATTTTGTCAAATCTGTGCGCGGTTGCATCAAATTGGGTGCGGTTGACAAAAAAGACGTGGGCCAAAAAAAATTGTGCGCCAATTGTGTTTCACGGATTCACGTGAATTTTCTTGTCTTTTCGCGATTTTTCTTGCCTTTTCGCGATTTTTCTTGCCTTTTCGCTTCGCCATAAAATCCGCGAAACGGCAAGAAAAATCACAAAAAGGCAAGAACTAGGGTTACTGTAATTTTGAAAGAGAAAACCCAGAATGCTGTAGAATTAATGGTGTGTAATAAATGGTGTTCTATATGATAGTTGTGTAAAGGGAAAGTACAACAAACTAACATAGATCTCAGGCTTGTGAAAAATAAATTATGATTACTGTATAGGTTAAGCCTTTAAGCGTGGGGGTGGTGGGTGTGATAGAAACGATACAACTTCCATGGAACTGACATGCAAACATTAGAGATTCAGAGAATTTATTTTTCGTGCTGGAATGAATTGTCCCCATAGACTCAAATCCATTGCCTGTCCCTGGAAATTAGGAACATTTGGCAACTATGAACTGTACATTAGAAAAAAGCATTTCCTGTAATTTCAAGCCATTTTCTGCTACACAGCGATTGCACCCTTTTATCTAGCAAAAAAACTCACTTTATCAGATAATTAGCATTATGCTCCAATTTCCATACACTATCTATTAAAACAGATTTCCACTGGCTTTAATTCCACTTGCATTGTGTAAGATTTTATTCTAAAATGCAAAAAAATGGCTCCCGGGGCCCAAAAATGAAACACTGTTACAAAAAGTATCTCTAAATGAAAGTCATGTATTCTTTGACCGAGTGAAAGGAAACTTATACAGAATGTGTGTTGAAGATTGTCGTTCAGTGAATAAGATATAAAAAGAATAATATCAGAACATAATATGGGACATAGCTGTGACTGTAATTAGATGCAATTAGATGGAAAAACCATTGTAATTATATTTTCATTAAAGGGACGGTATACCCCCTTGTTCAGCATGAGTTTAATGAAAAGGGCTTGTGATCAACATAAGTTTTGCATATTGTTTTGTCACAAAAAAAATTGAATTTCCCTGTTTCCCGTGTTTAGAGCAAGAATTAACAAAAATCATTGATTTTTTGCCATGAATGGTAATGGCAGATTCTGTTAATGCCTTTAAGAGGGGCCTGGATGAGTTCTTCAACAAGCAGAATACCCAAGGCTATTGTGATACTAATATCTACAGTTAGTATTGATGTTGGTACTTATGGTTTATGTATGTGAGTGTATAGATAGGTCAGTATAGATTGTGTGTGCTGGGTTCACTTGGAAGGGTTGAACATGATGGACTCTGGTCTTTTTTCAACCCTATGTAACTATGTAACTATAGGTAAAAAGTATGTTCAGCACAAGCTCTATTTATTGAACTCATGCTGAACAAAACGGTATACTGGCCCATTAAAAACTGTTTGGAGATGTGCCCATTTAATCCTTGCATAGACTTACCATTAAACATCCAGCTATTATACTCTCTTCTGATGACCACAGCACAGGGCAATACACAATGGACATGCATCCTAGACACTAAGCTTGAGACCCTGTGGATTAGTTCTAAGAGAGCTGCTAATCTTAGTTAAATTATTAACTTCTCTGTCTGTCAATTCCCTTAAGCTAAACTGCTTTCACTGTTCTTCAAAACAGGTTTACTTGACCCCTCTTTTTGCACTGCTGTCCCCAAGGTTGCTTTTTGCTAAGTAATATACAAGAGTAGATAACAGGAATGATTCCATCTCAAAGCACTAGTGATGAGCGAATCTGCCCCGTTTCGATTTGCCATAAAATTTGCGTAATGGAAAGAAAATTTGCGAAATGTCCGCATCTATTTTTTTTGTCGCCCGTGGTTTTTTTGCCGCAACCAATGTTACCGCGACCACGCCCTTTTTTTGCAGTGACCACACCCAATTTGATGCGTGACGAAAAAAAAATTCTGTGTGACAAATTTTTCCATGGCGAATTTTCACGGAAGTTTCGCAAAACAATTCGCCAATGGCGAAAATTCACTGCGAATCCATGCCTGGCGAAAAAATTTGCTCATCCCTACAAAGGACCAAAAAGCATGTTATGATAACCAAGATGTGTTTACAACTCAACTTAAAAGTGGCCCAGTGCTTAGATCTTCCCCTTGGGGTTCTGAGTCTGAATCTGACATAGGCACTGTCAGCAAAGTGTTTGTATATTCCCTCCTACTCTCCAAAGCCACACAGGCAGGTTAATTGGCTTCTTGTGAAACTAATCTTATGAGTAGTGATGAGCAAATCTGTCCCATTTCGCTTTGCTGAAAAATTTGCGAAGCTTTGAAAAGATTTGCAGAAAGCAATAAATCTGTGAAATGCCGAAAATATCACACGGCAATAAAAAAATTGTTGCACATTTTTCAAAAAATTGTCGCTCACGTCAAAAAAAATTGTCATGCGCATAGTTTTTTTTAACGTGGGTGAAATTTTTTGACGTGTGGCGAATTTTTATGCTCCTTTCATGGAATAATTCACTAACGACAAAACGCGGAAACCTGACGTAAATCCATGCCTGCCAAATTATTTCGTCCATCACTACTTTCAAGCTTATGAATCAGTTCTCGGGTTTGTGAATTGGGGAGTTTTTACCTAATTTCATAAACTCGCATTTTAAAAAAAAAAAAATTGAATGTTTGTTTCTTTATTAAATATGGAAAACTCTTCTGAAAATAAAAAAACTTGAATACTTTACATTTTACGCTCAATAAACTCAATAAAAATTAAAAAAAAACTTGAAAATCTTGAACTGAAAATATGGCTTGATTTTGCCTAGAACAATTCCCATTGACTTCTACATAAACTCGCAAGCTTTTAGATGCCAACATTTTTGAGTTTTTGGCGCTTTTTGCAACTAATAAATATAGGACATTTGAGTATTTAAACTATAATTTGAATATCAGGAGATTTTGCACAAAAACTGTGAATTGTGGAAAAAATTGAATTCAAATTAATGTGTTGTGTAAATGTAACAGGGCCCTTAGACTGTAAGACCCTCGGGGACTGGTGTCCCTGGTATCAAGGCAAGAACATCAGCGGTGAGCTGGTTGGTGGGACAGAAAGATCCCAGGCAGAGTAATACTGTGTATCAAGATCAGATTGAGAAGTTCCAGTGCCGCATTATTACTTGTACATCGGTGTTCAATTTTTCTGGCATCTCACTTCGGCTTTGTGTTTGGACAATCTGTCAAATAACACAAATATTTATTTCTTAGGAAGTCATTTTCAGCACAGAGAAAAAATCCTTTTATACCTACAAAACACTTTTTGTGGATGTGGCAGCTTGTATAAAAGCAATAAATTATAAATGACAACAATAATTTTACAATTCCTTGATACATCAGAAAATCTAGTGCAAAGCATAGCTAAGGATGTTCCGCACAAATGTCTTGTACTTGTTCAATGAGCTTCCTTTTGTTGAAAACTTACCTCTTTATTCTTCAGGATTTTTCAGTTATTGAATGATAACACTTATAGAAAGGTTGCTTGGAAATGGGAAAAAGACGCTCTAAAGCACACTAACGTTCAGAGAATTACTTAACTAAGTGTGTGTAAACACCTATTTATGTTCTTGAATTGCTCTCTGCTTTCCTTTCTTGCTCATTTAAATTGTGCCAGCAGGGAAATCTGGGATGTAGCTGATTGCTGAGAATTGGTCCCCAGGCTCAAAACAATTACAAGAACCCCATCACCACTCTCTCTTAAGTCATATTTAAAGGCAGTGGTGTCATCCAAGGCACTGGACCCAGAACCACCCCACCATTGGCAGTAGGTAAATGAGCAGTAGAATTTCCGCACTGTGATGTACAGTCCCCAGCTCTGCCACTAGATTTGACCACAAGGTCTTTTTTGTATATGTATAGGCACCCAAGGGCTTCCTCCTCCCCAAAGCTGCTCCTAGGAATGGGCCCTTGGTTGCAAAACCAACCTTTAACTCCAGCCACTCTACACAACTAAGATTAAGTAGATAACCTAAAGGTGGCCATCAACACTAAGGTCCGCTAGCTTGGCAAGGTCGCCAAGCGAGCGGATCTTCTCCCGATATCTCCACGGGTGGGTGATATAAGGCTAATTGGTGAAAAACAATTAATTAATTAGAACGGTGGCTATGGGCGCTCAACAAGCCGATGCAGTTCCTGATCTGACGAAAAATCAAACCCGCTCTATCAAGATCTGGCCGATTTCAGGCCAGCTGTAGGTTCAGCAGACCTGTCGTTAGTGCCCATAAACGGCCGATAAGCTGCTGGATTGGTCTAAGGGACAAATATCGGCAGCTAGAATCGGCCTGTGTATGGCCACCTTAAGTCTTCTCCTGCCCATGCCTCGGTTTACTAGATGTATGCATCATTGGCAAATGGCAAACCTCTTAAACTGGTTTATCCATTAGTAGCATGGAAGGAAGATTTCCTGAAAACCTGGTAAGACAGGTGAAGTGCTAATATATGAGAATGGTTCGTGAGTGCATATTGCTTATTAACGACTAGATATATTTGGTATGCATTCCAGAAATTTCCAGAGTGTTTCCCTCGAAAGGAAAATAAGAAAAATTGCACTGGGTCTATATGGGACTTCTTGAAGTACCTAATAAACAGCAAGTGGGGGACATAGAAAGCTGCACTAGGCTGGAGGGAATAAGGGAAAAAAGGAAAAAGCTCTGCCCTCTTGCTGTCAGTACATTATAGACTTCCCATTTCGCAGTATAAAATTGCTAATTTCTAATTATAAACCAAGAACAGAAAACAGATCTGCAAAAGTGCTCTGAAGATCAGTCTGCGCAAGTGTACTCTTATTTTTCATTGCATTTTTATGAATTGCCTGTTGTTCTGCCTTTGAAAACTGGCACCTCTTCTGCAGAAAGAAATAATCAGCATTTGAACATGAAAATAAGATTTAAAACATTTACACGGTTTGCTAAATATCAAATCTGTCAAATCGAAAATCTCTGCAATATTTATGGCACTTCCTTCTGAATCATTTTCCATTATTCTTTAAGCACAAATATGGGCCAAGCAAGAAGAATGTGGATTAAGAATGATGAAAAATTGAGTTTCAGATTATCTGACTTAATCTGACAGATTTATTTCAGAAAGGGGCAGACAGTATTATTTTTTTCCATTTCTCTTTTGTGATATTCTAAATAAAATCTCCTTTTCATCCAGTGGTAGATGTCCTGCTGTTTTCAGAAATCTAATTTCAGTTATCTTTAATTTCATGGTAATGAAAATCAGTACAAATAAGATCGATTTATGGTAAAACAAAGTAAGTATTTCCGTCTTCTACAGTCTAAGGGAAGCTATATATAAGCAATGCTAATCCAAGCAATTTACATACTTTAAAGGAGAAGGAAAGCCATTTTGGCATTTTCCTGCCAATAGATTCACCACATTAGTGCTACCTAGAACAATATATTTATTCTGCAGAAAGCTTTACCATACCTGAGTAATGAGCCCTAGAAGCTTTCTCCGTTTGTTTAAGATTGCAGCTGCCATTTTAAGTAGCTTCCTGTTGCAGCTCTAGCCATTGGTAGTTTAGATCATACATTCCTAAGGGAGGGGGGAGTGAGTTTTATAAATTCTTATGGAAGGGGGGAGCAGGAGAGGGGAGAGAACTGCCCAGACTCTGGCCCAGGGAATTAAGGATTTCTATGAGAGTGGAAGTCAGATACCAAAGAACATGTTTACAAAAAAGGAAACAAGAAATCCTGTTTCTTTTGATAGAGGGCTCAGTGCAGCATTTCTGTGAGTGCTTATGGCTGTTTTTACATAGACCTTTCTAATAAAGCTTACTTAGTTTTTACCTTTCCTTCTCCTTTAAGGGTAATTGAAGTGCAACATTGTTCTACAGACAGTATATATGATCTATGCCAGAAGCCAGACTGACTGGAAGGGAAGAGGAACTGTGGTACCTCTTGACCTCCTTGTGATGCACCTTGCAGAGACCGACATTGTTGGGATCATCCAGGCAGAATACATGTACCAAAAACCATCATGGCCAGCTTAAGTGGGTATGGGCATAAATTGTTTGCTGGGCCCACCTGTAAGCAACTGGGGAATGAACAGTGATTGTCTTACTATTATTATTTTGAGTCATTAAATATTAACGGCACTGCACATTAAAGAATAAGTAAACCTTTTTTTTTCTATCAGTAAAATTACTCTAAACAGCCTCCAGAATTACCTACCGTTGTCCCAGCATTCTCTCTGACCTGGTTCCTCAGTTAGAAGTTAATAGTTTTTCTTTGCTTCCATGTGCAAAGTAAGACCCCCCCCCCACTTCCTGTTCAGTTCTCTCTTCAATTTGACAACCTGTTGTCAAAGTGGAGAGCCTTCTGCGTATGCCTGGAGGCAGCAGGAGCCAGTCTGTGCATTAGCAGGGTTTTTTTGTTTTTTTTTTGATGAGAGACCTGAACAGGAAGTGGGGGCGGGGCTTCACTCTGCACAAGGAAGCAAAGAAAAATGAACACCTTCTGACTGAGGAAACAGGTCAGACAGAATGCTGGGACAAAGGTAGGTAATTCTGGAGGCTGTTTAGAGTAATTATACTGATAGAAAAAAAAAAGTTTTACTTATTCTTTAAAGGTAAAATCTAAGAGTAGGGTCAAAATGTTAAGGAGTGTGCCACTGAAAACCTGAGACTGTTTGTTCCTTTTGCCTGAATATTCCTTCCCTTTCACTCTCCCTGCTCATCTTTTTATCACATTACAACTGTTTTTCCACTTTGTTGCTGTCCTCGTACATCATATTAGGACACGCTTAATTTTAAGCCTGCACAGCCCAATTGCTTGGTCGAATCGCTGCCCTTTTTATACAAACCAGCAAGCATTATAAGCAGTGCCTGGTTCACTTTCATGTAAATGTATTGGAAAATATGATTGCGTTGGCCCCAGTTTTTCCAATTTCACAGCTGATAGGAAGCAATGCATTTCAAGAAAAAAGTACATTTAGTATAATCCATCTCATGTCCTGGTACGATCTGCAGAGCAGATTGTGCTACTCAGCTTTGGTCATATTCTCCAACATTCATAGGGCTATGACTGTTATTTGATCAATTACCTACTCAAGTAGCATACTGCACGTAATAACAAAATGGATTGCTTCCTCGTCAAATGCCCGAACTTTGCCGATGTCAGTCTGTGCGGATGAGAGAACCAACCTGGTTACTTGAAGCAGCAGAACACTGCAAGATTCTTCTGAGGTTCACAAATCAGTTTTTTCCAGCGCTGCCTGCATTTTGTGCCCAAGAGTTTGATATACTATAGTTTACAATAACAAAATGTTATGTTTCGAAACAAAACATCATTCCTCATAAATCACAGTGGCTCAGTAGTAAAACTCACTCAGTGGAAGCTATAAATTAGTCTTCCTGGCAGAATATCTGAGTCAGGCAGGAATCAATGAAATTGCAGTTATACGATTGAAATAGTTTTAGGACAGACACAGGCTTACAATATGTCATTCATTTCAACCCAAAGTCAGGCTGGAGGTGGCAATAAAAGACAAAATCCAAGCCCGAGCATTTACTGAAATGTGCATGGAAAGCTCAGAGCGATCAATAGCAGAGCATCCCAGAATGGTACTGTCCTTAGGTTGCCTGATAGACAGCCAATAGATCAACAATACACTGCACATGTTTCTCTTTCAAAAACACCAAAATACAAGGAATGTAGGAAAATGGCTGACATGAAAATAACCCCGTCGTTTCCCAAAAAACAGAAATAGGTGATATTTTTAAACGCTCTTTTTTTTGTAATTATTTTGTACAGACGATTGCTGTTCCCAGTAGTAAAGAACAACTTGCTTGTGTTGCTAATGGCTTTGCTTTGTATCAAATAATAGTTCTTCTGACACATATCACAAAGCTCAGTACAAAATTTGTATTTTGTAATCGTGTTTTTTTTCACTTATTGTAGAATTTGCTTTTAAAAAAATACATAAGCACTTTCTTTTTTTTTTTTTACTTTACCACAATGGCTCAGGTTCTATGGGGCGCACTTGCAAGTCACAATAGGATTCCTCTCATGGTCTATGTTGCCAGTTTTAGGGGGTGGGTTTTGCACTGGATAATCAATCTAACAGTAGGACAGAGATAAGTCTTGCAAGAAGGATTATATATTGGCATAATATGATTTTCATGCAAGTAACCAGTCTCATATGTTCCATAATAATTTAGCCTTCACGGGCTACTGTTTCATTCGACAGTGAGCCTCGTCAGAGCAATCATGGATGCTCTCATAAATAGGACACACAAAAAATATACATATAAATAAGGCTGTCTGTGCAAACTATTATATGGTTTTCTGGTGATTTACAGAAATGTAGGGTTAATTTAAACTTTATACTGTTCATTACAATGTACAGTATAAATACAATAGCAATAGCTGTAAAGATTTCAAGGAGAACTAAGCCATAAAAGATGCCTAGAGATGCCATATTTTATATTCTGAACTTACTGCACCAGCCTAGAGGTTCACCATCTCTATAGCAGTAATGGTTTTAACAGGGATCCCCAACCTTTCTTACTGGTGAGCCACAGTCAAATGCAAAAAAACTTGGAGAGCAACACAAGCACCATAAAAGTTCATGGAGGTGCCAAATAAGGGCTAAGATTGGCTATTAGGCAGTCTCTATGCACACTATCAGCTTACAGGGGGCTTTATTTGGTAGGAAATCTTGTTTTTATTCAACCAAAACTTGCCCCCAAGTCAGAAATTCAAAAATAACTACCTGGTTTGGGGGCACTGAGAGCAACAGCCAGGGGGTTGGTGAGCAACATGTTGCTCACAAGCTACTGGTTGGGGATCACTGATTTAGACCCTCAAAGTTGTTAAAGAAGCTCCCCATCTTGGATTTTGTTAGAGTGTCAGTGACACTACACATGCTCAGTGGGCTCTGGGCAGATGTGGGAAGCTAAGCTTAGGGGCATCACAAATTATCAAGCAGAATTTTGGCTGGCCTGTCATAATAGTTAATGCTACAGGGCTCATTATTAAATTCTGGTGCATCTGCACTAGTGTGAAAGCTGCTAATAATCTGTATTAATTATTGTGACATTTATATTCTATATATACAGTATATTGTGCCTCGGTCCTTAAGCTCAGTAACAGCAGCAGCACAGAGCATGTACAGTAAATCAGCAGAAAAGAAGATCTACTAGGGGCATATTTGGGGGAATAGATATTCATTGCTAAAAGCTGTGGTTGCCTTGATGAGCAACAATTGACTTTAATGTAATGTTCTGTCTCACACAGAGATACAGTTCAAAACACATAGGAACATAGAAAATAATTAACCACTGTAAAGGCAATGTGAAAAGTACAAAAAAACAATCTGTTTTTGCACTTTGCTCACTGACTTCCATGCTACTTACAGTAAATTGCTGCAGGTCTTTGTTTTGGAGCACTGAGACCTGTTGCCATCCCCATGAATTCAGTGCTGTAATACGTAACTATGGGTCTCCTTTTCTCCAGGGATGTGGTGGGTAGGAGACAGAGGAAGAGGATGAAATTTTTGTTTGGGGAAGATATTAAATAAAGTCTTATTGAAGAATTTATACGTTTATATGAACATGTAAAAGTTTATGTGTTCTTAAGTAGGCTCCCTAAATCTTCATTATCCACCACCTATGGCAGATCGCACTGAACTGGTCTATTGTAGCTTTGGTAAATGAGCCCTTAACAAGACCAGCAGATTATAAGCAGCCTATTTGGCTTTCACAATTCAATTTTTAAAGCCTCTCCTTCCATGTACTCAGTTGAACATAAACCTCTCAGGTATCTGATCAACTTTGTCAAAGGGGGACTACTAAACTCCATGCAAACTACAAACTACAGAGCCACAGGGCAAAAACAGGGCAGACACAAATTAAAAAGCAAGTACAATTTAAAACACAGACTACAATAAATGAGCACAATGTAGGACAGATAGATTCATTATATCAATAACCCTGTGATATTGGTTAGCTGAGCTAAATCCCTCATTCCGTAGCGCTAGGAAGTACTTTAATGCTAAGATCCTTCATGCCTCTCTATTTGTGGTGAAATATGAATGAATATGTGCCAGCCACTGAACTTCCTGACAGAAAATAGAATTGCTGTCAGCAAGACTGATGCATCTTTGCCCTGAAGGGTTATCTAGTCTTTCCTTTGCCACCTGTCTGCCATCATTCTTGCAAGATCGCTTCTTTCCCTGACCTATTTTTAAGTATGATGAAACCCATATACCAGCAAGCTGCACACACAATCCCTGGGTGAGAGGAAAGGACACCTCGTATTGTCAGGACACGGACAATCTGATGCACTCAGATCATACAACACAACGGACTCTGAATCCCAGTAAATCCTTTGATAATAAGCCCGTTTGTTAATAAATTCCTTGTATACAGTTTTTTGATTCTGATTAAAAAATGTTACAATTGACAATTATTTGAAAATTATGAAACTGTTTGGTTTCTGGGTTCTGCTGCAAAGCCATGGTTAGAAATTGTTGGCAAATAATCCACATTTCCCTTAGTTCAGAAGTTTAAATGCAGAGCTAATATGCCGGCTGCACTCTGACACTCAACAGAAATACAGATTATTCGACTAAACAGAACCTTGGATTCAAGGATTATTGGGCCTGGTTTTACTGCAAAACCCAGGACTCAACCATTTTAAGCATTGGCAATATAAACTTTCACTCCATTCTATCATTCACTATCACCATTATTTAATTTTATCACTTTAAACTGCCTTTTTTACATCATCTATGATGGATAAATGTATACTGAATGATATCTAATTGCAATATTTATGAATGGGATGCACATTCCAAAGCACTGTTATTCTGCCAAAATGTTGCTGGACAGCATTTAAACTAACGACTCAGGGTGTAACTAACGGTGAATAGCAACACTGCACAGTAAAAAAAATTTCAGCCTCCCCAGCCAGCATGGAAATCTCAATATATAGCAGTAGGGCAGTGATCCCCAACCAGTGACTCCTAACCAACATGTTGCTTACCACTCCCTGCGATGTTTCTAGGTCTAGTAGGTGCCCATTTTTAAACCTGGCAAGTTTTGGAAGCACAGAGACACAGTTTTACTCCAGGCAGTGACTCCTGCAGGCTAGCAGTTAACATGGGGCTACCAAATAGCCAATCACAGCTCTTATTTGGCATCCCCCAAATTTTTCTGTGTTTTTACAAGTAAAGAAGGTTGGGGATCCCTGTACTAGTCATCTTATATATGTAATTGAATTTGGGGGCAAAATATATGCACAGTATACACTGTTACCTATTTGGATGCCTATAATAACATACCGTATATACTCGAGTATAAGCCGATCCGAATGTAAGCCGAGGTACCTAATTTTACCTAAGAAAAACTGGAAAAACTTATTGACTCGAGTATAAGCCTAGGGTGGGAAATGCAGCCGCTACTGCTAAGTTTTAATAATCAAAATAAATACCAATAAAATTACATTAATTGAGGCATCAGTGGGGTATACGTTTTTCAATATTTATTTCAAAGAAAAACAGTAAACTAGCTCTGTAAGCGGAGAAGAGGGTCAACAAAAACAATATGAGTACTACCCCACGCTCATTGCACATTGGCAAACTGGCAGCAGACCCAGTCCCGGAGGAGGTGTAAGGGGGAATAAGTATTGCTAGTGGGAGCCTAGGCCAGGGCACTAGAGGGTCTGGTTGCAGGTGGCCTAATTTGCACACAAAGGACAGAGGGTGCTAGTCTAGAGGGACCCATGGCACCCGACTCAAGTCGAGGGTGACTTTTTCAGCACATTTTGGGTGCTGAAAAACTAGGCTAATACTTGAGTATATACAATAACTCTTACTGACTTACCTGAAAGCTCTGATGTCTTAATATCATTAGCCTAGTAAATAAGCATTAGAAATGTGGAAACCAAAAGTAAGAACCACAGAAAATAGTTAAACTGAGCAGCAAGAAAGAATGAGTGAACTTTAATACATAAAATTCATTATCTTTATATTAAGAGAAAAAATAAGAACAAAAAATCCCCAATTTATCAGCAGGTAGCACAAGATGGCAAAATGAAATGTAGACATGTGCACTGAATAATACTCTAATTAATATTTAGTAATGTCCATGCCTGGAATGCCTCACTGAGAGAGTTGGGACAAGAGTTTTTGAATTTATCTGGTTATTGAGAGGGAGGAAGTCTCAAAGAGACAAACACCAGGATAACAGGGGGCAGAAAGGAAGAAGGTCAATGTGGTACAGAGGTTTGCATGAGGTTTTGTACAGTTTATATGGAGGATTCTACTGCAAGGGATATAAAGAGATTTGAAAGAACCATGCATTGTGTGGTTAATGCTGAAATCATCAGGGAGACAGCAGGGAGTTTTAAGGCAAAGAAAGCTCACGGAGGGGGATGAAGGCATTTGATGACAACATTTCAGATAAAGTGAATTGCTGAAAGCCATGGAGGCTGAGAAAGAAAGAGATGTCTGAAAGTGCGGGCTGCATAATGGTTCACAGTATAATGGCGTAGAACATTAAAACTTACAGGACAGTGTTTCCCTTTGCAGAATATTGAGCGAGAATAGCCACACTGTTGATGTGCTTTTCAAAGTGTATAAAAATATATATATAACTTTTCTTTCATTTGAAACCCCTCAGTTTGGAGGTGGCATTCAGGTGAGGGGTACCTGTGAAAACTGTAACTGAGGGCAGGAAACCCCCATTGAAGTGGTACTAGCCAGCTGGATGCTATGTGTAGACACTCCATGATCCCAGCACCTTGTGCTCATAGAGAGCCTACAAATACTGCCTAGTACCACTTCTATGGGGATTCTTGAACGGATAAGTAAGGATTTGGGTACAAATTAATGACCATTTGATGGCCTTTTTACTGCAAGTGACTTGACATGTCTGTATCTGTAACTATACAAGAATCAGATTATGCTCAGACATTTATAATCCAAATTAATATTTATATTTACAGCATATGGCATCATGCTACTGTATGCATATGGCAGCCGCGTGGCCAATGGTGCAAAGTGCAGAGTGCAGCTATAACCAGGACACAAGTGCCCTGGAACTGAGAACTGTAGGGCATGATTTTGAGCCTGGGACTTTACTAATTAGCCCTCCTGTTTTAAAAACATATCTTTATTTACCATAAATAAAAAATAGGGTTTGAAGATACTGTAATTTTACCATCAACACACACAATATCCTGCAGGTAAAGTGTCAAAATAGGACATCAAGGACCCACAAGCGTACTTGATATCAAGTGCCCACCATCTGGAGCCCTAAAACCTACTGGTATCCTAAAAACCCTGGTATCCATGTGTTTGAGAAGTTCACTTTTTAAATGTAACTGACTATTTTAGTCCACGAGGCACTGGATGCCAGTCCACTGAAGTCTATGGGAAACATTTTATTTATAGAGATATCACAACGTGGCAGCTTCCAAGAAGACACATTTAAAAATAATTCTACATGGGCGCTCTGTTTAGGGATGCATCAAATCCAGGATTCGGTTCGGTATTTGGCCAAGATTCGGCAGGATTTTGATTTGCTACACGCTACATTTAGCCCTTCCAAAATCTAATTGGAATATGCTCATTAGGATTCGGATTCTATTCGGTATTCAGCCGAATCCTTTACGAAGGGCTTGGGGGTTAGGCCGAATCCGAGAAACTGGATTCACTGCATCCCAAGCTCCGTTTGTTGTGTTATTGCTAGTATGAGCTGTGTAAGAGTACAGAGCAAAACAGTGGGTACAGACATACAGTAGGATAGCACAGACAGATAGACAGTGAGCAGGTGGAACATCTCTAACCCTGTGGTGTTTATAGTCCATATTATATGATTGTTTGCACTGTATAAATTCTGCCTGAGAACAGCCTCCCTGAATGTGCCTGTTTATCAGTGCCAATAAATTTGGCCTCAGCCCATAACAGGCTCCTAAACTAACTCTTTTCTACCTTTCTCACCTATGGTAATAAATTAAACACAAGCAGAAACTGGTAAAAGTAGAGAAGGTTAATGCCCTGTGCTCTACAAAGAGCAAAGGGCCCACTAAGGTCAGGGCCCACCAGGAAAAGTCCCAGCAGGCCAGTCCGACACTGTACTGGTATAAGGGTAGTCTCAGAGGAATCCATTTTAATCATTATATGAATGTCCTGAGGAACGTGTGTAAGGCATCAAATACATTGGGAAGAGCCTCATCATTTGTGCTGACACAGGTGTGAAGTGGTTATGTCTGAATTCTACAAATTCATCGCTGCACATTGATCTGTAATATTGCAGGTTCACGATCAGCACAAATAGGCCCAGGGAATCAATTTGCAGGAGTGCCCTGTGAATCAGTCTGTGATTTATTAACTCATTTGTGACTTGCAGGATCCACAAATAGTGTCTCTAAGGGACTGCTTTGCATAGCTAACTAATTGAATTTTGAAAGATTTGCCCATTCCAACATGGAGACAAAAGCTTCCTTCAAATGCCCTCTCATAATGTCTTCAGTCTCTCGTTACCTTTTATGTAGCATTTTCTGCATGAATAACACAACAATGAGAGTAAAAAAGTGTGTTTAACAGTTACATATCTTTGCTTTCTGCCAATTGCAAAGGAATTGATAGTAAAGTTAACCTTGTTCCATAAGTTGTCACCAAGAACTGTTCAATCAATTAACTGTAACACTGTTTTGCACATTGGTCTACACTCTCCCTGGTACCTCCTTGTTCTTACTCAGCCGGCTGCAACTCCCTGCAACTCTCGGCTGTCCATGTGTTAAATAGGACTCTTTCTCGGAGTTGGGCACTCCCTGTTTGGGGGAGGAAGGGATAATCACAAAACATAACCCTTCTAGGTTTGTTTGTTTTATGCAATTTTACTTTAGATGCATGGAGGCCATATAAATAGTGATGGGCAAAATTTTTCACCAGGCCTGGTGAAAAATTTTGCCCATCACTATTTATATGGCCTTCAAGTCACTTATTTTGCCATTGGCAGATCTTTTTCGCAAAACAGACATCAAAATTTGGTGTACTAAAAAATACATTGTCGCCGGCGTCAAAAAAAAGTTTCATGTGTCAAAAATTAAGCGTGTAAAAAAAAATTTGTTGCACATATTGTCCAAAAATTGTCGTGCGCATGTAAAAAATAACAAGCGCGGCAATTGTTTTTAGACGTGCGCAACATTTTTTCCGTTACCCAATTTTTAGCCATTTGCGAATCTTTTGAAAGATTTGCAAATTTTCCAGAGAAACGGGACAGATTCCCTCATCACTACATATAAAGCTCAGTCAATAAGGATATCCTGTGCTCAACATTTTGTCTAGTTCTCTTAAAATTCCATATTCACAAATATGTGTCATCCACCAGCATTTTCATAAGGCTCCCCTATCACCAGTGGTAACAGGCAGTTTTTATTAGTGCAAATGACAGGCTGTGAGGTTGGCTTTGGGCGCTTCTCTGCTGGCGAATGCGCCACATGTGCCATGAGTCTAATCTCCGAGAGCCACACAAAAATGCAATGAAAAAAAATACAATTTATGAAAACATTTTCAAAAACTGAAGAGATAAATGAAAGCATTTTGTACTAAATATTAATCAATGTCGATATCTTTCCTGAAAAAATGTTAAATCAATACTAACTGGATAATGTTCTACTTTTTAATAAATGTGACTAAATCATAAGGAAAATTTATTGAAAAACTTTAATTTCAAAAACATGATTGCATAAAAACATGAAAAAAATGAAATTAAATTCTACCCATCATTTTTAATGAATGATCACAACTTAATCTTAAAAACTCAAATAAAAAATCGCTTAAATTTTTGTAATACAACTCCCATTGACTTCTACATAAACTCGTTAGCTTTTTAGATGCTGAATTTTTGTATTCAAGTTTCTCAAATCTCGAAAATTTGGATTTTAGAAACTCAACTAGGAATTTGTCATTTTTTCAGCAAGTATTTGCAGTAAGGATCTATTTATTCAAATTCAAGATCATGGTTTTCCCATGATTCCAGAAAATTGTGGCATAAAAACTGGGAAAAATACTTTTTAAAAAAGTGATAATTATCAAAAATCTCAATTGAGTCTAATTTTTTTTTTTGCAAACGAATTAGAAAAAAATTAATTTAAAAAAGAAATAGATCTGCCTCCGTGTGGCTCTTTTATTAAAATCCAAGTTCATATTTTACTGTGATTTGTGAAAATCAGTAAAAAATTTGCAGTCAAATTTTTTTAAAATTGGAATTTTTTGAGATTTATCAATCGAATTTTGATGAACTAACATTAAACAGCTTTTGTAGTTAAAATTATATGTATGTATTAGTTGGGAAAGGCATAAAAGTAATGTTAAGCCTATACTAAAACAATTTCCAAATGTTGACCCCCAGAAAGTTTTTTGTATGACCCCCACAGATTGTGCTACCGGCAAAAAACTGCACAAAAAACGTCTGTGCTAAAACAATAATGACAAATCACGTGAATAAAATAAAAAAAAAATACCAATAACTTTTTATCTAATCTTAATGACTTGCTTTGCCTGATCAAGCTTTGCAAATTGTATTGAAATCCAGACTGTATTTACCAGTAAAGTTAATTATCAGACTTAATGGCGTGCCTTAATTGCGCGCTGTTTGGGAGGGTAAAGGGTTAATGACGTGTGATTAGATACTAATGTGTAGATGAATGAAGAATATTTTAAAGGAAGCAATCACAGGCATTTCCTTACGGTTCCATAGGGGTTCTGTTGTAACGCAGCAGGAATATTTCATAAACTATGATTGCTTCTTTTATATATCCCAGTATGCTCTTCTCCTGGGTCCTGCTCCATGCCCACAGGGAAACTTACATTATATGAATTGCTTCCAGCTGCCATGGGAAGTTTGCACAAGAGACAGTCCCTAGAAGCTAAAAGGCAAACCAGAAGACATATTGGGAAGCTTTAATGAGTGACACCTCCGCAAGTGTCAAACATCCTGGTCTCATAAAACAACTCCAAGTGTCCAGTAAACTGGCCCTCATACAGCAATATACGATAGATGACTTATTGCGCTTACTTTATTGGAGTACGGCGGATAAACTGTCTCAATTTCAAAAGTGCCTGACCTGTACGGAATGGTGATAAATGTGCCTCAAATGATCTATGAATTGGAAACGAAATAACAGCACGGAAATCAATAGTGCCTGGGTGTTTTAGCCAGAGGGTAAAGACGTGTAATTGGATCAACAAGCCAGATGTATCAAAAGAAGAAGTGGATGATCAATAAAATCAAAGTGACATATGCACCACTCACAATCCTATGCACAATTACATATACTTGTAATAAGGGACATGTGCGACACATTCACTATTTATAATCTTTAAATCAGACAAAATATTGGCAAGAAGATTGGGGTGTAGATGTTAAAAAGTAAAGGTTCCTAGTATTTGCTATATTGCAATTATATTTGCCCCAGTAGGCAGTGGCGTAGCGAGGGGGGTGCCGAGGGGGCCATGGCCCCGGGCGGCGTATCAAAAGGGGCGGCGGCAATATAATAATAATCAGATGATCTGATTATTATTACAATAGAGGGGCGGCAAATTTCCGGTCGGCCCCAGGCGACGAAAGCCCACGCTACACCACTGCCAGTAGGTAAGCATAATATACATCAATGCAGGAAGCCACTCACTCAGCACAAGCCTACTATGTCTATACAGTGATTTCCTGCAATCTCCACATTGGACAAAAAGATAATTTTCCATAGCATGTTCCAGGAACTACTGCAAAAGCCTGTATGCAGGAACATAAAGACAGAGTACAGAGTCTCTTTAAAAATGATAGCTTCTTGATGCATTCTGTAGAAAGTGTTTAAAATATGCATTCATTTTACCAAAGCAGCCTCTAGAGACGCAGAGGTTGCGCTTGGATATTACAGCTTTCCACATCACTCTGTGACCCAGAGAATCTTTCTAACATGCCATACCACTAATACACTGCAGCGAAAGCTTCTGATTAAGTGCAAGATGTCATTTGTTTCTGAGCTCACTAATTCCTGGGCACAACTGTTTCATAAAATATACAGCAAGAATACAGATGCAATGAAACTGTGGGAGGAAAGCTAGGGATTCATTATTATTGGTGAGCAACTGCCCTATATCAAACTTACAGAACTGAAAGTATACACCAAGAAGTGCATACCCAGACCCCAAAATATTATGTTAAGTTACAGAAATGGGTATGAATTTGTTTTGTATAATGCTGCATATGGGGGCTGCCTACAGAAGGGCAACAAGGGCAACTTTAAAGTAATGTTGCTTGTGTTGAAAGGCAAGGGCCACTGCAGATGAGTATTTCTTGGTGCTTTGTGCTATGCCCGCAGCACCAGAAACTTTTACTGGGTCCCATAAGCCCACACATGTGGAACCACCCCATCCCTGGTTCTGATGCACACACTGAAAGCGACTTTAAGCTATCAGAGGCAGAAAACATTTGTAGGGGAAGTGAATTTGTTTGCTTTCCCCTACGTTGAAGAAAATCCCCAAGGAAGTGAGGTTTTCCCATTGGCCCAGGTATATTATGGGTTGGGTTGCCACCTTGAGTTAAAAGCAGGCTAGGGTGGCAGGTGTGATGACATTGGGAATGGGTGTGATGAAGCTGACGGCATTGCTATGACCTTAGGGGCAAGGTTATTGCATTACTTGGATGCAACTGGGTTGATTTTTGGCCAGTTTTAATAATGTTGAAAACAAGGTACATATTTTTGAATTGGACAGCTCCTTAAAATGCAGTTCAAAACCAGATGGGTGGTAACCCTAAAATGGGTATTTCCTAGATTATAAAAGGGGAGGGAACCTATAGATTGCTCATCTTGGGCTCCACTACAGACAGAGGGTGGACATGCTGGAGACCTAAGGTAAAAGGGGCATCGATACTGGAGGAATTCAAAGTCCTAACAAAACTCATCAACTTAGTAAAGTTTGAAAGCAAGATCAGATAGTGACAGACTAAATTCAGTTATAGATAACTGTAGAAGTGGATCTAATACTTATATATTCATATATAAAGATATATCAGATATATAAAGGAAGGCTGGAACAGTCTTAATTCTGGAAATATGTAAGGCAGAAAAAACAAATCTCCCTACGGGATGCTGCCACCAGGTTTGCGCGCCTCAGCTATCATTTATCCCCAGAAGTTGTTAAACTAACAGCATTACTTCTCAAAGCTGAGGCATGACATAACCCACAAACATTTATCAGATTGAAGAAAGAAGCCATCTCATAACTCCCTTGGCCTCCAAGGAAACAGCACACTTTATTATGTTATAATGCAGTGCTACTCCAGCATCCCTCTCGTTTCGTGACAGTTACATGATTGCATATGTCTGAAGTTTCCATTTCTGTTTGACGATATCTGCTTGACTGCAAAAAGAAACACTGATGGAACAGTCATATATTAAAGTATTTCCTGGAGAAGGTCCACCTCAGAGTCAACCGGCTCATATTGTTTTAATGTGACTTGTTCGTAAGATAATTGCCTGACAACAAAATTACTCATGCATTGGAAATACTTTAGATATATCTTTAGACTGACAGTGCCTCGGTGCTACAATGCACTACACAGAGGATTAAGGCAGCATATTTACACATACACACAGCAACGGCACTTCATTTCACTGAACAGTCATATATCTTTTCCCAGTTATATCAATCATTTCAGACAGTTTGTATTGGTATATTTCTCTGATAGAATGTAGCTTAATAAATACACAATAAAGCTTAATACTGTTCAGGTAAATCTGGGTATACATATATGTATAATTAACATATATTAAAGGAAAAATCAAGGAAAAATACCCCTTAAAACAAATTAGCAAAAATGTTCAGAGTTCTCTATATTATTTTTTGTCCTAGTTTTCATGATATTAGCAGTTTTTAAACTTCTAATATATTTGTTTCAACAGCTCCACCTGCTGGTCTTTACCAGCTCAGAAACTGTGTTCTCTCTACCTGCCCCCAAACCTGACCTGACCTTTTTCAAAAGAAAAAAAAGTGTGCTCTGAATACAGGCTATTTGACAGGTAGCAATGTCCCCAGAGTGCCTTCTTAGCAATATGGCAGTCCAATCATTTACCTGCTGCTGAGTCAAAAATAGCTGAGGTTCTCAACTGGTTGCTTCCTACTGATTGACCCATAATTAGAGCATAACTGCATGAATGTGCAGCCACCGCCACTTTGTCCCATGTATTAAAATGAGTGCAACTGCATGTGGGTGTTTTGATGAATGCGACTCAAGGTGCAGTCAAAACTATTTGGATGAAGTCATTTCCTGCGTTTGTGTGTGATTCTTTAGGCACAAATATGTTTCACCTATTAACATTTGAACTCTGGAATAACCATGTAGCTCTAGGGTTCCTTGGCTCTTTTTTTTGCAACTTTTAGAGCTAAAAAATCGAAATTGAGAAAAAAAAAATCCGATGGTTAGTAAATGGGCCCCTAACTGTTAATTAAGCATAAATATAGAACAAACCATTATTTGCTAATAAAACAATCCCGAAATATAGCCAAGAGATAAAAATAACAAATATAAAAACTCACTAATATATAGGTGACTGAGAAGGAGACCTAAAGAAGCAGAAAATTGTTCTTCATTAATTCTACTATATTCTCAGGGACATAACGAGAATTCCCCTCGTGATATAGGAAAAGAATCCACTTCGTTAATACTTACAAGAAAGTCCAATTTAAGTTAGTTCCCTACAGTATCCAGAAATTCACCTTATCAGTCTAACAGCTGGAAACAAGCCTACTTAAGAACGGCAACATTTCTTATACAAGGCATTTGTGTTAGGGATTAACTTACACAGTTCAGGATCAATGGAAAATGGGACACCGGAAAAAGTTTGAATACAGAAGGCACAGAAACAACGCCGTCATATACAGTATTTAGAGATTGTCTTCGGTATCTTGATTCCATTTTTTAGACATCTAATTAGTCGTAGTGACAACCTGAAGACAGGATAAGTGTAAAATATTTGAACACCATCACATCTTGGAGGCAAAAATATTTCACTGTTATTAGGTAACGTAACTCATACTATTCAAACCTCTAAATGTGACCCCCTAACTGTATGGACCCACTTTTTGGACACTAATAGCCTCCTTGCACCCGCCCACCGATTCCAACGCGCATGCTTGGTGCAGCATATAATCCAAATGCTTTAAACTATTTTATAGTCTAGAGGCCACAGTAGTTTAACCCGAATGGGTGATTTTAGCCATTATTCCACTAATATTTGGTTGCCATTGTCTCTTCTGTTATCATAAACAATCACAAACAAGTTTAGCTTCAAATATTGCAAAGGAATCTCAATATCTCTCTCAAAATCCCTCGATAATTTCTTATGGACCTAATATACATGGATAATAAAATCATATCTGCTGATCCCATCTTACATATCCAACCCTGTAAGAACATTCCACATCCATTCCATAGTTCTGTTCAATCTCCATCTATAGTATCTTCTCAGTTAATCCCTGTTTTCTCATTTAGGCATTATGTAAGGTGACATTTTCCTTTTCTACATCCTCAACCCATTGGATAGAAATAATACTTGTTATTGATTCTTGTATCCACCTAATCCACCCAATGCCTCTACTGCAATTCTACCTATTCTATAATCAAAGAGAACCAACACCATCAAGTAGCTTTCCCATCTTTTACACCTAGCCCTCCTCCCTACTCCAGCTGTTTTAAGACCTTAAACTGTCATCTACATGTGCATCAACGTACCTATAAACCTGTATGTAGCCACAGTTCTTTACATTTTCTGTAATTCTAACTAACCAGCTGTAAAAACAATAGAAAGTTGTCAATACTGTATGTATGGCCACTTGAATGGTTTTTACCTGTGGGTTGGATCCAGTTGGTTGGATACCAATGAGTATTGGCCAGTGTGTGGCCACTTTTAGAATCTGCCTTAGCCTTATTAAAGTTTGAAAGCTTTTGGGTTGGATAGCGCTTTCATTGTGTCAATGTCCTGGGTACACCCTTAAAGAGGCTTTAAATGAGAAGGAAAGGTAAAAATCCTTCATAGCTTAAGGGCAATATTAATGGCGTCTGTTTAAGTGTTTACTGTGCTTTCTGGATTGATTATAGCAAGTTATCTTCCCACTACACTATTCCTAATCTTAGCCTTGGTCATCTGCACTGCAGTTCCTTATATGTACCACATCCCTTTGCCCAGAGCCAGCACATATGCAGGTGATGTGTTTCAGCACCCAGGACTGTGTTTAGGGATAATATCTATTCTAAACCTATTCTTTTCCTTTAATAGTGCTTTAAAATAGTGGGTTTTTGTACAGTTCCGGAATACTTACCATTGCCACATTCATGGCTCTTGTTGCAACAACAGATCCTATACAGGTACTTGTTTCAGTTCAGCATTCTACACATATTACTTCTTTCTGGGAGCAGTAAATCTTATGTTTAATAATAAACTTACTACAATATAATCCTCTGTCATTTACAGTTCTAGTTTGCAAACAGCAGGGCAGGAAAGTAATGGAATAAAGCTCATCCAAATTTTAATGTTCCACAAAAATGAGATTTTTAAGAGTAATATCTAAATTCTTGTTGGGCTCTTACCTACATCTACATACAACATCACTAGGCTTCCCTTAAAATATAGTTTACACATGGTAATTAGTGATGACTGAATCTGCCCATTTGAAAAGTTGAAAATGTTGCACGTCCACAAAATTGTTGCGCTCATAATTTTTTTGATGCGCATAACAATGTTTGGAAGTGCGCGACAATTGTTTTTGGACACCAGCAACAATTTTTTTGACAATTTTTTTGCCTTGCTCGACAATTTTTTTGGACGAAGGTGACAGTTTTTTAATTTTGCCACCCGTTTTGCAGGGAAAAAACGCCAATGGCAAATCCACGCCTGCCCAATAGTGAGGGGCGAAATGTTTTGCCAGGCATGGATTTGTGGCGAATTCCCGCGTTTCGCCATTGGCGGATTGTTTTGCGAAACGGATGAAAAAATTTGCTGCAGAAAAATTTGCCACGTGTCTAGAAACTGTCGCAAGAATAGTCGCAGGCGTCAAAAGAATAGTCACGCGGACAAAATTGTCGCAAGAATAGTCGCAGGCGTCAAAAGAATAGTCACATGTCCAAATTTGTCTCAAGAATAGTCACAGGCGTCAAAAGAATAGTTGCGCGACATTTTTGCCATTACGCAAATCTTTTGAAAGATTTGCAAATTTATTGGCGAAACGGGACAGATTCGCTCATCACTACTGCCCAATAATTTTGCCCATCACTATTGCTAATCTGTGCTGCTATTATTTCTATAATATTTAACAAACATCAGTAAAATGGCAGTTGTCAAAAGAAGCCAAATTGTTTGCAAAGTCCGAGATTCGTGGATAAAAACACTGTATCCCTGTCTTTCTCATAAAAATCAAAGATGAAAATAATTTTTTTATGTTGCTACAAACCATTAGATATTCTGTGTCCTGCAAAGCCAAACCGGTAAGCCCAGGGTCACACAGAGCGAGGGTCAAAACCTTAATCTGTCTGACTAAGGGCCACTTTGATCCCAAGTAGATGCATCACCTCTGCAGAAAAGTGGTTTGTAAGGTAAAATGCTGAGGGTATGTGTGTGCCAACGAAGCCTAAACCTTTAATATTTTATAAAGGCTTTGTGCTTCAAGGTTTTCTTCACTCAAACAGGAAAAAAATAATAAGAGATCAAAGAAAACAGGAACGATCAGAGTCATGTTGTTGAACTTCAAAGCTTATTTTTTAAATATTTTATATGGTTACTGTTACATTTCCTGTGTAAATACCTAAAATGTATGTGAGGTATGTTTCTGTATTCATATTTGTATAGATAAATATCAGCTCCATCTATGCCTGATTGCCTTCATTAGATAAAGGTATTTTACTTCTAGGACATTAACATTAATACGACCTATAACATACAGAAGTCATTTATGAATGCAGCTGCCAGAATACAATCATGATACAATAGACACAAATGTTGCGTGTGTTGACACCATTCATTAAAGGCATATGGAAGGCCCTTCCATGTAGTTGAGCTAATTGCCATTTCCATTGCATTAGTTCTGCCTCTTTTGCTGAATCGTAGGCTAGTGCATATTCTAATGCTGGGGATTCCTGGAGCTACTGTTATCCTTAATTTAGACATAATTCCAAGGTTCCCAGCAGAATGGGTTGCAGCAGTAGAGTAGGCAAGCCAGAATCACAAGCTAATTGCATTAAGAAACACGGGAGAGAAGTGATACAATGTCGTTAACAAATGTAGGCTTTGTGCAAATAGATGCACCAAATGTAAAACATGCTGCTAAGGTGGGCCACCATGTCCCACCCCCATTTAAACAAAACATTATCAAACATTTTCTAATGAAATGAATGTTGTGCCATAGTGTACTGTGTGAGCCCTGTGATATAAAATCTAACATTGCTCTATCTCTATGTGTGGGTTTTGAACTGGTGTACATTGTGCTGCAGTGTTTTCCTTTTCACTTAATAGCTGCTAAAAGCTTAGGAAGGGCTCTTCATCTCAATGACTTATGTCCACATGAATGCTGACACTTACACTTCTAGAGAAGGTTGGATAAGTCTGTTTATACCATGAATGCACATATTCATCTCTACTTGATCCTATCAACCATGAACCGGCAGGTGGGTAAAGAAAACTGCAATGCAGTTCCATGAAAGGAAGAGGAACATCTATATGAAAGAATGCCAAGCATATCAATCATTCAAATGTATGATATGGGCCAACATAATGAAGTTACTGGGTCATCTAATGAAGGCTTTTAAGAGCAAATAAACTGTCCAGTCTTGGATATTGGGTCATGCAGATACACTAGAACCCTGTAATCTAGAGCTATAGAGCTCCAATAAAACGCCAATATTCCCCTATTAATGGAAAAAACCTGCACTCTTTTAGATCTAACTATTTAACTCTGCCTATTCCTTTTGCCTAGTGTAATCCCATCCTATTGCTGAGCCAAGTCAAGCAGGGTACCCATTAAACATGCATTTTGGGGGCCATATAAGGGGGCAGATAGAATCAGTTAACATGTGCTTACACAGTGAAAATAGCTTCTTGCAGCCCCAGGTGCACGCTGTACCCACTGCCCGGGCAGATAAATTAAAAAATGAAGAAAACAGCAGCAGTCCGGTTGTTTTCAAATGGAGGTGGATATGGGGTTAATTGTCCCCTTAATTCGGCATTGGAGCCAGAAAGATATTTGAGGGATGAAATACACTGCAGTGGGATGCTGTCCATTTCAAGATTTGTTTAATTTGTTATATATGTTATATGTGATACATGCCACAGGGCACTTCTTATATTGTATACATAGGCACTTAGTTTGCATTTCATTGTGTGCACTAAATAAATTCACAGAATATTATGGGTTAAATGGAGGTGAATATCCTCCTCTTCCTGTGGGTATTTAAACACTTGTTTGTATTTGTACCAATAGGCTTGATAAAGGGCTGGAGTGAAGCCCGAAACGTTGCCTTTGGCACTTAAGTAAAGATTCACATTTTTCAAAACAACCGGAGTGCTGCTGTTTTCTTCATTTTTGATATATGGGGGCAGAATTACAGAGTGAGGGATGGAAAGGCTGAGCACACAGTATACAGTACTGACATTACAAACTGCTTGTGTACAACTGGAAACTTACACCAGCTGGAAGCACTGCAATAGCAGAGACTGTTGCCCTTAAGGCAGCAAACAATAATGATTATTTATCTTACAGTAACTATTCCTATATTGAAAATTCTCTCCGTTTCGCTCTCTTGATGCCTGCTATTTCTTCACATAGTAAGTAGTTGTACTTGGAATATATCTTGTTTCTGCTTACGCAAACCCACAAGAGCCAAACAATTACTACGCTCCTTCAATGACTGGCAAACATAACTTCGTTAAACTTTTACGACCGAGTGTGATTTGTATTGATTTTATTATTCGGCTAAAAAATATAGCTGCTGAAATGTGGCTTTTATGGAGTGTGGGAAGAAATAATGACCTTCAGGAAAGGCTGAACATCTACTTCAATAACAGCAGAATTAAGGCTAAAAAAGAGTCTAGGATAGCATAAAGTAGCGGAGAAAGCACCTGCACCAGAGCAAGAAACTGGTGAGTAGGTGTTTTTCCTCGAGGTGATTTTCAGACCTCAAGGATACAAAATGTAATTGGACAAAGTGCTTTTAAATAAAATGACTAGCTTGGCAATAACAGCGAGATTATCTATATAGAAGACTTTAATCTGCCCAATGCGGGCTAGTGTGTATTTGATACAAGTTCATCTTAAGCAGCAGCACTACAGACTACTTACAATAAGTATCTCCCAAGTAATTGCTGAGCGAAACCATTTGCAAAAAAAAAAAGCAAGATTAGACTACTTACACATAATGGGTCCTTTCAAGGTGTTTGAGTGACATCCAAGAGAAGCGGGAAGAAAAAAAAAGAACGAGAAAAAAGAAAATATATGGTCATAAGAGAAACAGACATTTTGCCAGAAAGTATAGTAAAAGCTTCCACACAAAAAGCAATGGTTCTCAGAAGGGGTGCAATGATTGTAAAGGTAAAGGTGCCTGACACTCGCAATGCATAAAAATACATCCATTAAGAAATAAATAAAAAGACAAGGAATGGTGTCTTTTTTTAAAAACGCCTTATTTTACACCTACATAAACATCATTACAGAAGCATGAGATGCTGCAACATACATACTCACATAGAGCAAAGGGTGTGTACCTCCCAAAATATTGTGGTTTGAATTTGCCACACAAAGGTTATTGGGTACAGGTATGGGACCAGTTATCCAGAATGCTTGGGACTTTAGGTTTTCTGGATAAGGGGGTCTTTCCGTAATTTGGATCTCTTACATTAATTCTACTAAAAAAAATTTAAACAGTAATAAACCCAATAGGATTGTTTTGGCTCCAATAAGGGGTAATTATATCTTAGTTGGGATCAAGTACAAGGTTCTGTTTTATTATTACAGAGAAAAGGGAATCATTTAACCATTAAATAAACCCAATAGGGCTGTTCTGCCCCCAATAAGGGGTAATTATATCTTAGTTGGGATCAAGTACAGGTACTGTTTTATTATTGCAGAGAAAAGGGAATCATTTAACCATTAAATAAACCCAATAGGACTGTTTTGGCTCCAATAAGGATTAATTATATCTTAGTTGGGATCAAGTACAAGGTTCTGTTTTATTATTACAGAGAAAAACAAAATCACCTGTCAGCTGATCTCTGAGGGAGCACACAGCCCATCACTAAATGGAGGCTCAAGGGAAAAGATGTAAAATGGCAATATTTACTGATATATATTCCAGTTTGGTAACATTCTTTAAAGGAGAAGGAAAGGTAAAAACTAAGTAAGCTTTATCAGAAAGGTCTATGTAAATACAGCCATAAGCACTTAAAAAAAGATACAGGATTTCTTATCTGTTTGTTTTCCTGTGCCAGAGGCACGCAGCTCTCTCCTCCTCCCCCCTCCCTCAAGAATGCTAAAAACTCCCTCCCCCCCCATAGGAATGTGTGATCTGAGCCAATCAGCAGGAAGCTTCCTCATAGTCTTACACACTGAGCATGTACACCGGTCTTGGTGCAGGAGCGAGGCATTATGGGAACTTTCTTTACAGAGCTCAGTGTTTTGTTTTTCCTATGAGGCTTCTGATCATCAAATATGGGGAGACTATTTAGAGAACTGAAGGTATGCCTGTAGCTTGAGATTAACTCTTTATTAGCCTTTCCTTCTCCTTTAATAGGCCCCATAATATAAACTATTGGTTAAGTATTCATTCTGGGGGTATACTTTTCCTTTAGTACAAAGCTAAAGTAAGATGTGCTGGTGCTTTATGAAACTGAATAACACTGGGCCATATACCAGAATGCTGGAATTCATCAAATAGTTTCTTATTTTAAAAGGCTCTCATTACCCCTTGTGACATTCACTATTATGAGCCAGAAAGGACAAGGTACTGTCTAGGGCAAAAGAGAGAACTAAATTAGGGTGAAAGCAAGTGGAAACCTCTGTTAAGGTTTATCAGCTTTGATTATAGAAGAGCTTGGTTTTTCTATTCTCTTATACATGTTATCAAACTGATTGTTTTTACCTTGAACTGAGAAAGGTCTACTATTCGGTTTAATGTGCAACAACACTCCTTTTTTCTTTTTAAAAAAAGAATTATAGGCACGTCTTTCGTATAAAACTGCAAAATGGTAAGTTTCCATGGTTCGGGCAAAGTTTCAATCAATGCAAATGTTTTCTTGGAAGAAACCAAGAGTTCACTTATCTCTGTTACAGGAGACATATTGGATAAATGGAAAAAACCCTAATTTTGTATAATGAATAATATACGGTGCTGGTTTCACTTTGGGCTAAACATTAATCCTATCTGTCTTGGAGCTCCCTATAGATCCTATCACTTCTCTGTCCGTGTTTGAAATGAAGAGTGGGCGTGTCCTAACAGTCTCTGCCAGAAGTACAGCAGGAGGGGGAGAACCAATCACAGCTTTGTACTCACACAAACAAAAACAGGCTTCAGTTCCCTGTCAGGTAAGCCTAGCTGCTGATTGGTTCCTATCCTACAATGCCACATACTGAGTGCTGCCCGCATCCCTGCACATTCAGAGAATTCATCCAGCAGGAAGTGGAACAGATGGGCGGGACTAGTGGGGTTTTGGTAGAATTTGTCAATAAATCAGTCCAATACACAACTTTTTAAGTACAATCCTTCGATATTTAGAGGAGTATAATACACTGGTACATTCCTAATTTGTATATGATAAGTCTCCTTTAATAATATACTATAACTAATAACAAGTAGTTATTCTGAACAAATAGTAATACAAAGGAACAGCAAGCGTGCAGAAACTGCGTCTCTTGACCAGGACTGAGTCAAAACTATAATAAAGAGCTAGTGTTCATTTGGTGTCCTGCTTTTCAATATAGGAGGAACAGCCAAGGGAATAGCCTAAACAGTCTAAAGCTGGCCATACACGCACTGATAATATCGTACGAAACCCCGTTTCGTACGATATTCTGTGCTTGTATGGCAAGTCGGCGAGTTGACCGATATTGCAGGAGGCTGCTGATATCGGTCGATCGGCCAGGTCAAAAGATTTTGATCGGGCGCCATAGAAGGCGCCTGATCAAAATCTGCCTTCAGGGCTGAATCGGCAGAAGGAGGTAGAAATCCTATTGTTTCTACCTCCTTATCTGCCGTTTCAGCCCTGAACGGTTAGTGGCCGATTGTACGATCTTTCGTACGACCGATGGTCGCACGAAAGATCGGAAATCGACACGTGTGTGGCCACCTTAAAGGTGGCTACACACAGAGTGATAAAAACTGCCAAATCAGCTTTTCAGCCCCTGTATGGGGCCCTCAGATGAGCCTCCCTAACTGATATCTGCCCAGAAATCGGGCAGATGTCAAGGGGCAGGTTTAAAAATCCCATCAGGGTGACAACAGCATCAGTTTGTTGATGCAATCCTCACCCCAATGGGCAACATCCCATCTGAGGGCCAATCAGGTAAATTTTGGGGAAAGACATGCTTGCTCGCCAAACAAGTGGATCTTTCTGTGTATGGACACTTTCAGTGTATGTCTTTTGTGGGTAATTTGCTAAATGTGAAAGCAATGTAGTCAGTTCCCAATTGATGTCAGTTTTAAAATCAAAACTTCTGATTCTTACAATGAAAATAAGAGCTTTTATAAGGAGAATTCTCTTGAAGTCGATCATTTGTGCTAAAGTTAGTGGAATATTAACATTGATTACCTCATTTAAAGTGATTCTTAAAAATTGGAAGGCAAATATTGCTTGTCAGAGAGTCTTCAGTAGTCCATCCATTGCCATTTATCCAGAAAGGAATGAGGTTAACAATGGTGGTTCAGAATAGGGGGGTGACAAATTATCATTAGTCTATATCCTGACTCATGCGTTACTGTTTAAAATGTTTACATTATTCTTTATAACTAATATTTCCAGCTAGGTCTTAGCCAAAGCCCTCTGCTAAAAAATATCTTGTCGCCTAGTTGAGAACATAAGGGGAAATTGGTTTTGATTTAGTCTTCTTCTGCATGGAATAAATCTGTTTTAATATAACCTACAATGTTATGTAGAGGGCTTAGCACTGATTCAGCTTGGTTTAGATGGTATATTTTTCACTATGCTTATATTTGATCACTGACATTCATAAACTATCTGTCTGTTTTATTGCTGGCTTTATGGTGCTTCAGTACCTGCAGATGACTTGGAGATTGCTTGCTTTATGAGTTAGACTTCTGAACATGCTATACTTCTTTATGGCACTCTCTTTATTTTTTGTTGGTTTGCGGTGTTTACCTTTGGTTTGCAATTTATAATGTTAGAAAAGTTTTCTTTTGATTAAAAACCAAGGCTTTTTTGTTGTTTTGTTTTTATACCAAGGTCAATGGATGAAGACCCTCTGCTTATGCTATGGCAACACAGGGATACACCAACATTTTTTTTCCCAAAAGATGCGGTTTATATTTATCAACAGCCACAGGACCACTACAGGTGTGACAGCATACAGGTATGCAATCCGTTATATGGAAATCCGTTATCCAAAGAGCTCTGAATTACAAGAAGCCCATCTCTCATAGACTCCAATGTAAAGAAATATTTGAAAGTTTTAGAAATGGTTTTGTTTTTCTCTGTAATAATAAAACAGTACCTTAAACTTAATCCCAACTAAGAAATAATTAATCCTAATTGGAGGCAAAACAATTCCATTTGAGTTTCATTAATATTTAAATTATTTTTCAGTGGACAAACTGGTGATCCCAATTACGGAATGACCCCTTATCTGGAAAACCCCAGGCTTCCAGAATTCTGGATAACAGGTCCCATTCCTGTATAATTTTTTTTTTTTTTTTTTTTAAGTGAGATACATAAGATGTTATATATACATACACACACACACACACCTATATACTCATTTATATATATATATATATATATATATAGATAGATAGATAGATAGATAGATAGATAGATAGTTATACAGGTATAGGACCCGTTATCCAGAATACTCAGGACCAAGGGTATTCCAGATAAGGGGTCTTTCCGTAATTTGGATCTTCATAACTTAAGTCTACTATAAAATCAATAAAACATTGATTAAACCCAATATGATTGTTTTGCATCCAATAAGGATTAATTATATCTTAGTTGGGATCAATTACAAGGTACTGTTTTATTATTACAGAGAAAAAGGGAATCATTTTTAAAATTCAAAATTATTTGATTAAAATGGAGTCTATGGCAGATGGGCTTTCCTTATTCGGAGCTTTCTGGATAACAAGTTTCCGGATAAGTGATCCCATGTCTGTATATGCATTAAACTCAAAGTAAAGAATGTTATTTTAACCTTTAGTCATTGTAATACATTATTTTTGAAATCTCCATTTTTTTTACACTGATAACAAGATAAGCCCTTCATTTCCATTCCCAGTTCCTGCACAACTGCAGTTATCCTCGTACCGTTGGGTCTTAAATGGAGCCTTTAAGTTAAAATCCATTTAAAAGAAATGCTGCTAGAAAAATATTAACCACCAATAACAGAATCAGCCTACAATTAAAAAATCTGAGAAGAACACAAGGGCCCTGTTCTATATGGAAGGTGTATGTAACAGGTAGATAATGATACATTAGCTTTCATTCAATCAAGTCAAACCTTCCACATTATTCAATCTCTGCTCTCTATTTCTCACCATATTGATTGGACAAAATAGCCTGGTGGCCACAATCTTCCAAACACGGAATACAATAAAGTTCAATTCCATCTTAAACCCCTTCACTTACCCACAAATGTCACTTGTAATAAACAGCAACTGACCTCAATCTTCCTCCATCGCATGATTCAGAGCTGGCAACTCTTCTACCATCCCCAGATGCTGAGGCATGCTCATCTAACATTGTACCGGATTGATAAGTATTGGTCTTGCCCTGTGCTGCCTGCAGATATGTTTCTCTATTTCACAATATCTTCCCTTTCAGTTAGCGAAGGCTAACATTATCTGGCATCCCTGGATTGGGAAACTACTAAATGGCAAGCAATAGCTCTCTAAAAATGTTTATTTATTTCTCTGTTATTTTATGGCTATTTTACTCACTTCCTCTGGAGACCTATTAAACACACTTTATCCACTTCATGTTCCTACATGCCACTGCTTTTCTAATTAGGGAACTTTCTCTTTTAACTCTCATGCTCTCAATACTTCACAACCACCACTGAAATTCTATTTTGTCTACTGGGATGTTACAATATCAGACTCTTTTACAAGGAGACATTCATGAAATTCTTCATCTCGACTTTCAATCTCTTATTTCAGATTATCTTCAATAAAGCAATTCCTCTCCTTAATGTAACTTATTCTTCCCTGGGATCCCTGGAAATGATATTCTTTTATTCAGAAGTGGGTTTTTTGGAATACATAATTTGCCCTGCATTCATCTAGAAATTGCTTACATTATAAATTATTTCCAATAGAATATCAAAAGATTGCAGTCTGGAAAGTTCTCAAAGGATGTTAACTATTTTGAACCGATACTGCATGATTCAAGGAGAAGGAAAGTGTATATGTTCTATATATATATATATATATATATATATATATATATATACACAGGTATGGGATCCCTTATCCGGAAACCCATTATCCAGAAATTACGGAATTACGGCAAGCCTGTCTCCATTTGAATCAAATAACTCAGAATTTTAAAAATGATTCCCTTTTTCTCTGTAGTAATAAAACAGTACCTGTACTTGATCCCAATTAAGATATAAATAATCCTTATTGGATGCAAAACAATCCTATTGGGTTTAATTGATGGTTTATTGATTTTTTAGTAGACTTAAGGTATGGAAATCCAAATTATGGAAAGTCCCCTTATCCGGAATACCCTTGGTCCCGAGCATTCCGGAGAACGGGTCCTATACCTGTATATTATATCACTGAGCCTCACTTCTTTATCTTAAACCGTTCCACCCTAATTAGGCCACACTCCCTAGTACCTGGTAATAAGGAGCAGCGCTACGTCCTGAGTGCTGATATGGTCCTGGATTGGACTGCAACCTTTGGCAGGAAGCTAAGCAGACGTACAAGGCAGCCATCAACCATACTATACTATTCTCCCTTTTCTTAATAGGTAGGGTAGAGTGAGCTGTATTTGGGAAGTGTGGGTGGTGCGGTGTAGAAGGTGGGGTTATGGCCTCTTTAGTGGCTCTTTAACACATAAAGCACTTTCATTCCTCTTGAAAGTAGAGTTAGGATTAGTTTTAATGTTTTATACAAAATGTTGACCAAAAGAATTTAAAACTATATAAGGGGTCATTTATTAATGCCCCAGACTGAAGTTCTGGAGCACTAATGGGCACACAATTATCATCTGTACTCTCCTATTCAACTGAAGGTAAAAAGGAAAGGTAAAAACTGGGTGTTGCCAAATTAATAGCCCCCTCCCACTGATTCTGTTTGGTTACCTACTAATTCAGATTGAGGCGCCCAGCAAGGAAATATCATTTGCTCAGCTCCATTCTGCCATATTTTTCTGGGCTTACAGGCATCCCCAGTAGGTTTGGGCATGAGAACATTTCTCAAGATTTCTGTACTGAACCTGTGTCCTAATAGATTTAATGGATTTGGAGCAGGGAAAATCTACAAAGAAAATGCTAGTACTGCACTCACCAAACCTGCATGGGTCATGGAAGCGCCCACCCAGAGTAGCAGGTAAGCAATTAGAATCACTGGCGATGTTTCCTTTTCTCCTTTAAACTCACATGTTTTACTGCACATGCTGAACTGAATAGAAGCTGTGTGAGTAGGCAGTGGGGAGATACTATACTTCATAAAATATTAGTGCCGCTAATATTTAAGGTGTATTTCTAAAAGTGCTAATTCATGACACCTGCAGTATCATTATAGAAAACATCCACTGAATTTATTGGCATAGTTTCCATACTTTGTAAATATTACAAACTGTATTTACACCTTATGTGTCAACTCTGTTCGCTCTCCAAAAACTAGTGAAGAAAAAAAAAAGGGGGAATTTTTCCTTTCCCCCGTGCCTCTTAAGGTGTTAAATTACGTGATCAAATGGTGAGCCGCCTTCCTCAACCTAATCCGCATACCATACAGTGATTATTTGGCAATGAGTTAGCGCTCTTAATAAATTAAAGACCCACAACTTTATTTAAAAAAATAAAAACGTGAGCTTTTTTGTATTTACACCTTATTAATAAAAAAAAAAAAAAGAGTATGGGGGGGATTTACTAATCCACGAACGGGCCGAAGGCGTCCAAATGCGTTTTTTCGTAATAATCTGTATTTTTCATCTTTTTCATCACCGTCGCCACTTTTTCATATGTCCCCAGATTTTTTCGTTGCCATCGCGACTTTATCGTATATTTTCCGCTATTTTTTCGTCGCTGTCGCAAAAAAATTGGGTTGGATTTTACCGTTTACTATCGCGCAATACAAAAAAATCACGGCGGCGACGAAATAGTCGCGCAAAATACGATAAAGTCGCCACGCCAACAAAAAAGTTGCAACAAATACGAAAAATCGCGACGGCGACGGAAAAGTCGCAAAATTTTAGTTTCCGATACGATTTTTTCCCTTTCGGGATTCGGATTCGTGGATTAGTAAATCTGCCCCTATGTGTTAGTAAAATAAGAGGCACTTCACTACTCGCCTGTATTGTTATATGCTGTTGAATTATCTGAATTAAACAAAAAATACTGTATGTGGCAAAGAAACACCAGAAAATCACTCCATTGTTGTTGGTGTGTTGGACGCTCACACCTGGACTCTCACTCTTGCCCTTTCTGTTGTTAGTTCTGTTTGGACCCAAACATTACGCCACTGTTTAAATGTCTAATTAGATCATTAAAATGCCTCTTCACTGTATATTAAACTCATTACAGTTGTACTGTATCAATATGATTAGAAAGACCCCTGATGATGGGTCACATAACCTGAAATGCATAGCTGCCATACATGTATTTATCTATTATTATTTTAATACCCCCTGTTGTATAAATCTATTCTACTGTACAGCGCTGCGTACATAAATAGCACTTTATAAATAAAAATATACATACAAAAGTTTCTCACTTTTTTTCTTGCACAAAAAAAACACATTTTTACAGGAATATCTCCACAAATCTGTAGCTTAAATGTACTCATCCCTATTTATGATTAGGCAGATTATAGTTGTACATGTTCATATGCACCAATTATTTGAAGCAATTCTCCTCTCTCCCCTATCCTGCTTCCCCCCCCCCCCATAAGAATTCCTAAAACTCACTCCCCCCACCCTTATGAATGTGTAATCTGAGCTATAAGGGCTAGAGCTGCAGCAGGAAGCTATGAAGATGTGGCAAATCTATTGGCAGTAAAATGCCAAAATGACTTTCCTTCTCTTTTAAAGTCTAAATTTATAGGACCTCCATTGTCTGTCACCTTCTCTAACCTAGAATACGCTGGCTGCCTCTAGCATTTTTATGGAAAATTAAACTTAAAAGTAAATTAAGCAATTATAGTCAAATCTAAGCTTAATATTTTATATGGTTTTATGAAAATTATTTTAACCTTAAAAGAATTTCTAATGGGGCAAATTCATTTGCATTCAACTTTTACATGAAGCATTATATTTGAAACCAAAACACTGCAAATATTTCCTTCTTGGCAAGTTAATGCAAAATGATAATTGATACATTTTATAAAATAAATATAATTTTTTTAAAAATTTCACAAAAAAGAATAAAAACACAAGATTAAGAATTACATAGACTTTTTTTTTTAAACGTTTTTTTTTTTGTGTGGGGGGTGGATAGAAGGATATATACAGATTTACTGCAGACATGCTTTCAATACCAAACCCAAAGAACCCTTTCAGGCTAATGTCCCACGCAGAGATTAGTTGCCGCGATTTTTAAAAAGTGAGTTCCAGCGACAAGTCGCTCATCTTTTCCTAACAAGCGATTACTTGAGATTTCAACAACAGAGCGATTCTATTTCCCACAAATCCAGGTGTCATATTCCCCACCCACAATTAGAAATTACATTCAGTGCAATAGGGAAATTGCAGTGACTTCCCAGTGATTCCAGTGGTTTTAAATGACAATTCTTTATTTGTAAAATCGCTAAAAAAAAGGGTCTCATTGCGATTCAGAGTGATAACCTATTTGAAGTAGTATGGTTGGTTTAGGTACTGGCAATTTCTATTCTTTCTATTCTATGTAGAGACAAAACAAGCGACTTGTGGCTGGAACTCGCTTTTTAAAAATCACAGCAATTAATCTCTCCATGGGACATTAGCCATAGGACTATGGCACAGGTCGAGGTAGTGATAGGGAAAGCTGCAATGGTCAAATTGTCCCCAAATTCAAAAATCTCTGAAACGACACAGAATAAGTCAACTGTGCATTCCAAGTATTCACTGACAATAACAAGTAGAACTGGGAAGATTTAAATCAAGCATTAGCAGCAATGAATCCAAGCAATCAGAAAGTCCTGCATAATTGAGCGGTAAAACTGATTTTTACAACCTGAGTTGAAACAGTCATTACCAACACAATTGTGAAACCTAAATCAAACACTATCAAAAATTAATCCATGCAATTATGAAGCCCTGCATAATTTAGTGTGGAAATATGACTGTGGATTTGTGCTGCTGCATTAGAAACATACCTTCCAAACGTACCCTGCAATATGCTTTCAGAGTATGCATTGTGGAGTTTATGCTGAAATCTCAGTATAGTATTACTTTATTTATATTATATAGAGCCATTTGTACTCATAAGTGCATTATTACAATACCTTTACTGAATCCTGACTTAAGCATGGGAATCACTTGAAGTGGGGGAGGGAGGGGGGTGCTTGGACTTTTTCATTCCAGCAAGGAAAAAACATTTGCAAATGTGAAATGCCTTTTTAATCCTCTGAGCAATTTTTGAATATGTATTTACTATTTTTGGTGGAGAGACATAAGCAGTTTTAGACAGATTCAGACTGCTAAAGCTAGGCTTTTAGCTTAATAGCTCTCACTGAAGGTCAGAGTGTCAGCGACCCTAACTGTCTATGCACTTTCTATGCACCTCCTGTATGGTCAATTAACCCTAGGGGGAGATTTATTAAGACACGAACGCTCGTAGGGTTAATTCGAACGCGTATTTTCTCAGATTTTTTCGCGCTTGCACAACTTTTTCGTACACCTGCGCAACTTTTTTGTACGCTTGCACGACTTTTTCATACGCTTGCGCAAAAAAATCAGAAAGGTTCTGCCGTTGTTTACAATCGTTCGGTACAAAAATTTCAAGACTTTCAGATTGCCAATACGATATTATTGTGACTAATACGATTTTTTCGTAAGCATTTTCGTGATATTTGCAATCTTCAGAAATTATCGTATCCAATCCGAATTTTTCCCATTCGGGATTCAAACTCGTGTTTTAATGAATCGGCCCCATAGTGTTGTTGACTTTGACATTAAGAGACAGTTTATAAGTCAAAAGCCTGGTATTAGCAGTCTAAACATGCTAATATCTAAGAAACCATGAGAAATAGAAAATTCATAGAAATTGCAAAAGTGCCAAGAGCGCCATTACCCGAGTACCTCTGCATCAATTAACTTTATTAGATGTTCTTTAAGATACAAAAGAGAAAGGAGATCACTGTTATGTAGAGGCATGGAAAGATTTCCTTTACATATTTGTTCACTAAATACTTTGCCATTGAATCTGGTAGGAATATTTTGTTAGCATGACTTCTCTACTTGAAAGGAACAGTGCAAGAAAGACATGGGTACAGTCCCCAAGGGATTTAGGTTTACTAGCAAACGCATGAATGCTATAAATAAAATTATAAAGATACAGCAATAAGAAGACCAAATTGTTGACTGAGCAGAATAATTGGATCATTTTTAAAATGTCCTGAGCAAAATACTTTAAAAACTTTTTTTGTCACTGAAATATTAATCTAATGCTTTAATCCCCCTAGATATGAGGAACGCAGAAGAACATACAGTTTGGTGCAGCACATCGTCTCAAACCGTAAATTACTCTCTTGAATAATTCAAAGGCACCTGAAGGCAATCAATTAATTATCCTGAATGTTTGCACTGGGCATACCTTGATTCAGGGGAATAATGACAAGGATTTGAATGGCACAGGAATTAAAAACAAAATAGCAACGTTTAAAAAATGATTTATGTTACAAAAATGTAAAGAAATAGCATTCCAATGCACCTTCTATGCTGGAGGGTGTTAAAGAGGTCACACGCTAACTGACTGATAAATAATCAGGAACACAAGAACATCCGCAGAGGGCATGCAAGCAATAAAATAAAATCAGTGTTGCATGTTTATCCAGAAACAAAAGATAATAGGGAGTGATGGTGCCTATAGTAGCAGTGGGATAATAGCCTCTGGGAAGGGACTGTGGCTGTGGGATAGCAGGTATAGTAGGGAGAGATGGTGCCTATAGTAGCAGTGGGATAATAGCCTCTGGGAAGGGACTGTGGCTGTGGGATAGCAGGTATAGTAGGGAGAGATGGTGCCTATAGTAGCAGTGGGATAATAGCCTCTGGGAAGGGACTGTGGCTGTGGGATAGCAGGTATAGTAGGGAGAGGTGGTGCCTATAGTAGCAGTGGGATAATAGCCTCTGGGAAGGGACTGTGGCTGTGGGATAGCAGATATAGTAGGGAGAGATAGTGCCTATAGTAGCCGTGGGGGGATAATAGCCCTGGGAAGGGACTGTGGCTGTGGGATAGCAGGTATAGTAGGGAGAGATGGTGCCTATAGTAGCAGTGGGATAATAGCCTCTGGGAAGGGACTGTGGCTGTGGGATAGCAGGTATAGTAGGGAGAGATGGTGCCTATAGTAGCAGTGGGATAATAGCCTCTGGGAAGGGACTGTGGCTGTGGGATAGCAGGTATAGTAGGGAGAGATGGTGCCTATAGTAGCAGTGGGATAATAGCCTCTGGGAAGGGACTGTGGCTGTGGGATAGCAGGTATAGTAGGGAGAGGTGGTGCCTATAGTAGCAGTGGGATAATAGCCTCTGGGAAGGGACTGTGGCTGTGGGATAGCAGATATAGTAGGGAGAGATAGTGCCTATAGTAGCCGTGGGGGGATAATAGCCCTGGGAAGGGACTGTGGCTGTGGGATAGCAGGTATAGTAGGGAGAGATGGTGCCTATAGTAGCAGTGGGATAATAGCCTCTGGGAAGGGACTGTGGCTGTGGGATAGCAGGTATAGTATGGAGAGATGGTGCCTATAGTAGCAGTGGGGGGATAATAGCCTCTGGGAAGGGACTGTGGCTATGGGATAGCAGGTATAGTAGGGAGAGATGGTGCCTATAGTAGCAGTGGGGGGATAATAGCCTCTGGGAAGGGCCTGTGGCTGTGGGATAGCAGGTATAGTAGGGAGAGATGGTGCCTATAGTAGCAGTGGGGTAATAGCCTCTGGGAAGGGACTGGGGCTGTGGGATAGCAGGTATAGTAGGGAGAGATGGTGCCTATAGTAGCAGTGGGGGGGATAATAGCCTCTGGGAAGGGACTGTGGCTGTGGGATAGCAGGTATAGTAGGGAGAGATGGTGCCTATAGTAGCAGTGGGATAATAGCCTCTGGGAAGGGACTGTGGCTGTGGGATAGCAGGTATAGTATGGAGAGATGGTGCCTATAGTAGCAGTGGGATAATAGCCTCTGGGAAGGGACTGTGGCTGTGGGATAGCAGGTATAGTAGGGAGAGATGGTGCCTATAGTAGCAGTGGGGGGATAATAGCCTCTGGGAAGGGACTGTGGCTATGGGATAGCAGGTATAGTAGGGAGATATGGTGCCTATAGTAGCACTGGGGGTATAATAGCCTCTGGGAAGGGCCTGTGGCTGTGGGATAGCAGGTATAGTAGGGAGAGATGGTGCCTATAGTAGCAGTGGTGGGGATAATAGCCTCTGGGAAGGGACTGTGGCTGTGGGATAGCAGGTATAGTAGGGAGAGATGGTGCCTATAGTAGCAGTGGTGGGGATAATAGCCTCTGGGAAGGGACTGTGGCTGTGGGATAGCAGGTATAGTAGGGAGAGATGGTGCCTATAGTAGCAGTGGGGTAATAGCCTCTGGGAAGGGACTGGGGCTGTGGGATAGCAGGTATAGTAGGGGGAGATGGTGCCTATAGTAGCAGTGGGATAATAGCCTCTGGGAAGGGACTGTGGCTGTGGGATAGCAGGTATAGTAGGGAGAGATGGTGCCTATAGTAGCAGTGGGGTAATAGCCTCTGGGAAGGGACTGTGGCTGTGGGATAGCAGGTATAGTAGGGAGAGATGGTGCCTATAGTAGCAGTGGGGGATAATAGCCTCTGGGAAGGGACTGGGGCTGTGGGATAGCAGGTATAGTAGGGAGAGATGGTGCCTATAGTAGCAGTGGGGTAATAGCCTCTGGGAAGGGACTGTGGGATAGCAGATATAGTAGGGAGATTTGATGCCTATTACTATCACTTTCTAACAAAGGGAAGCATTGTATGTTAACACCCTTTGCTGAACCACTGCTATCACTAATTGTCTTATATTTAAATCTTTATGATTTAATAATTGTATTCATAATACCTGAGATTAGTGATCCCTTTATGAGTATGTAGGTAATTCCTATGGTGGCTCTTGATTATACAGTGATTGGTTCTTTTAGCTGACACATGGCTAGGCTGACATTCTGTGAACTGCATTGTCTGGATCAGGTAGAAGGCTAAGCTGACATCCTCCAAGCTAAAAGCTTCATGTTAGAATTAGATGTGGCAGTCAGCCGGAAGGACATGTACAGTACATCAGGTATTCATCATTACAACTTCTACAGCAAAACCAGTTAGGAAGAGGATTTTCTCAAGGTATAAATTAGATTAACAGAGGGGCAGAAAAGTTGACTGAAGTCATAAATGTTGGACATGGCGTATCCTCACCCTGCATAAACAGAGGATACCGCCATTCTCCAGTCAAGGTTTCAAATGAAATGATGAGTTTAAGGGAGTCTAAGAGATCAATACATCCGCATTTCATTTTAAAACCTGGCAGGAATATGGTATTGCAGTAGATGTATCTATTAATGAGTCTTTTATTCAGTCCAGTAAAGCCTAAAGTGAAGAAGTTTCATCAGAATAAGTTCCAAGTTCATCTTCTGAGGATGCTAACCTGAAACAATTTTGTCTATATCTAAATGACTAGATTAATTCAATCCAATTCATATAATTCAGTTCTAAATTTTCCTATAGAGCCAGATGCAATTCAATGATAAAAAGGTATCTCACTGTTTATCACATGAAAACTCTCATCAAAAACTGGAACTGAATTAGGAGATCAGTTTTTCCTCCTCAAATTGAATATTGCCCATATGTTTTGGAGTGAAAAATCATGAAATAATGTTTTCTCATGGAATTGAATGAAATCTAATATCTAGCGATGCACGCCTTCACTGTAATAATCAATAGGGTGGGTGCTCACTGCAGGGGTCCCCTGTAAGATCCCCAAATATTTATAAGAATTAAAAGAAAAGCAGGGCACTCCAGGATAATATCAGAAAAAACTTTTACATACATGAAAAAACCCAACGTGTTTTGATCCCCATCAGAAAAGGAGAGTCTTCATAAGGGGGATATAAAACAAGCAGGCCGCCATCAAGGAATTGAATGAAACTTAAGGACCAAATTCAATTTAAGGAGAAAAAAACGTTTCAGATCCAGTTTTTTTCCCATAGAGTTTTATGCGATAAACAGTGAGAGTTATTCTACATTAAATTGCATCTCAAATTAAATTCTTGTCCATAAGTTTTCACATGATAAACCATTAAATAATGGGCCAGATTCAATTCAATGAGAAAAAAGTTATCTTATGGTTTATTACGTGAAAAGCTTTTCTCCAAAGTCAGTGTTTTTCCATAGACTTTAATGGAGAAGGAAAGTAATTTGGGCATTTTAATATTCGGCACATTAATGCCACCTAGAACATTAATTATTAATTCAGAAAACTTTACCATACCTGAGTAAAGAGACCTAGAAGCTTTTTCTGTTTGTTTAAGATTGCATCTGCCATTTTAAGTAGCTTCCGGCTGCAGCTCTAGCCTTTAGTAGCTCATATCACACATTCCTAAGGGAGGGGGGTGGGAGTTCTTAGCATTCCTTTGGGAGGGGGGGCATGAGAGAGAAGAGAGCTGCGCAGACTCTGGCTGCAAGAATGAAGGATTTTTCTGAGAGAGGATGTCAGATACCCTAAGAACATAAAATGAGGTTTACAAAAAAGGAGACAAGAAAACCGGTGTTTCTTTTGATAGAGGACTCTCTTGCTGTGAGTGCTTATGGCTGTATTTACATAGACCTTTCTGATAAAGCTTACTTAGTTTTTACCTTTACTTCTCCTTTAATAAAGTTTTCACGTGATAAACAGTGAGATAAGTTTTTCTGAATTGAACTGCATCTCAAATCTTGTCCATGAGTTTACACGTAACACCTTAAATCTGGCCCAGTGTTTTCTCATAGAATCGAATCTGGCCCATTATCGGGTCACTATATTTTAATCAGTCAATCAAAGGTACAGTTTCAACATTTCAGCTATTTTGATTTTTATGTTTTGTAAAAATGGAACATTTATTTTCATTGCTATTGAGCTTTTTTAATTTACGTAATCAAGTATTTTTGAGTTTGTAAATATACTTGTGATTAACAAAAAATAGAAGGAAAAATTGAGGAAAAACTCTTGAACAACTTTAATGACTTTTTTTTACAATTGAGCTTTAAAAACTGATAAATTGGGCTCCCATTTTATACTACAATAATGAAAGTGAAACCAGATGTCATTAACTAATTCATTTAAAAAACAGTTGTTCATAAATGATTATGTTAAGGAGACCTAGCTGCTTTAAAGGGGACATACTGTATTAAAATGAGCATTTACTATTGCAATATATACCTTTAAAAAGAAGAAATGTATTATTGTAAATGTAATTTTGAGCTGCTTTAATCTGTTACCACTTTCTGCTGAGAGCCAGAGGCATTGTAGTATGACAGCCAATCAGCAGATAGGTGGACCTGACTATAACCTATTTTTGCTTCTGTAAAGGCTGGGCTGTGATCAGCAACCCACCTCCTACTGTGCTTTTGGGCAAAGACTGCTAACCCACACCACTCATCTGAAACACAGACAGGGACCAAAGAGGATTTGTGGAGAGCAGAAATAAAGGGGTAATTTTTAATGACCTTTTTTTTTGTATTCCAACAAGAACTTTATTGTTGTAAACAAATCAAGGGTTACAGCATTGTTTGTTCCAAAGTACATATAGCTTCAACATCATTGTAGCATATATTGTCGTTACCGAGAAAGAAAAGGATGAGGGGAGGGAGAAGAGAAGGGAGAGGGGCGAGAAGAACAGAAGGTCGTGAGCGACTCATATGGAGAAGAAAAATTGGAAGAGGAAGGGACAGAGGGAAGGAGGAGAAGGACCGAGGCATTGAACTGGATGGCACTAATATGGTAAGTATTATAGTTTTTGGTGTTTCGGTATGGCATTGCAAGATCATCATTTTCAGGTTACAGTCTATTGTGAGAGTTTAAGTAGGATACCCAGGGTTGCCAGTTTAAAACAAACTCCTGTTGTTTCTCATGTAGCAAAGAGGTACATTTTTAATCAATATTATCAGCCAAGAATAAACCCAAGAACATAATTGCACACAATATTAATGTGATTTGGAAAGCTATGACTATATCCCCTTTATGGAAATATGAGTGTTTTTGGATCATCATAGGCAGTAGCTGTTCAACTTACTTATGGAATGGAAAACTGGCTAAAATCATACAGGCATGGAAATCAGAGGGATAGCCACTAGAGCCCATATTCCTTGAGGTGTCTATATTTTTGTTTGACGTGCAAAGCAAACTAGTGGAGCACTGCTAAGGGACTCCAGGCTATGAGCAAGTGTAGTCAAGAAAAGTCATTCAAGAACTTTCACAAATATGGGCACTACGATCTGGCTAAGTTGTATAAGGATAAGTTGAATATTATTAAACATTACTTGCGATATATTTGACTCCAGGTAGCCTGACACTGCAAACACCTCAAACATATTTCTTGTACCACCAAGTTGTATTAAACAAATATGGCAAAAACTGTTTTCCGTAAGTGATTTATTTTTCTATTTCTAAAAATAAAAGACTAAATAAATAAAAACTAAAGCAGGTAAACGCACAGCCGAGAGACTGTATAAGCAAAATGGCTGAATAAAAAGTAATCATCTATGCTAACACAGTTTTGCTTAGCCATGCAGCAGTCCCTGAATGATTTAGAAGGCATCTGTGTGGGGAAACAATCTAATATTCTTTTCCATTTTGTTCACATCACTGCTTTGCAGTGGAAGTGCTCTAGTGTAGAATAACATATTTAAGATCAAGTCCTAAAAATATTATAGTGGATTATAGAAAGCAGCCCCTGAGGTACCTGTACAAACATACTGAAACTTGATAGTATACACCCAATAAGCATGGCATAAATGTCTACTTCTGTGCCTTGCACAGCCTCTTGCACTTTGGCTGTCTGATGGGAATGATAACAGTTTGAGAGACAAAGGTTTCCTGTAGTTGTGTTAAATGCAACTTTAGTAACTTTAATTTCCAAGATTCCCTGAAATTGAATGTCCATTTCAGTATTTTATAGTGCAACACCTTTACATCAACACAAACAAAGAGTGGTGCACCGCATACAAGAGAAACTGGCACAACAATAAAACATCATGATTTTAGAATATAGAAAATATGAAGTTCATTCTGAGTCATTGCTGAAAATGAGGCCTCTCCAGTATGATATATACAGGTATGGGATCCCTTATCCAGAAACCCGTTATCCATAAAGCTCCGAATTACGGAAAGGCCATCTCCCATAGTCTCTATTATAAGCAAATAATTCCAATTTTTAAATATGATTCTCTTTTTCTCTGTAGTAATAAAACAGTACCTTGTACTTGATCCCAACTAAGATATAATTGATCCTTATTTGAAGCACAACAAGCCTATTGGGTTTAACCATTGTTTAAATGAATTTTTAGAATACTTAAGGAATCTGGTTCTTTGTGTGATAAACAGAAAAATAGTTTTTCTCATTGAATTGAATCTGGTTTTATGGGAAAATCTGGAATTATGGGCCAGATTCAATTTTCACATAGTAGCAAAAGTAGAGTAGAATAATATAAAAGTAAATATAAAAATAATAATGGATATTATTAGCATTTAATAATGTTCTTAACCATGTAATGTTATTCATTAAATCTTGTCCTGCTGTGATTTTCTTAGTACAGGTATAGGACCCATTATCCAGAATGCTCGGGACCAAGGGTATTCTGGATACAGGGTCTTTCCATAATTTGGGTCTCCATACCTTAAGTCTTCTAAAAAATCAATAAAACGTTAATTAAACCCAACAGGATAGTTTTGCCCCCAATAAGGATTAATTATATCTTAGTTGGATCAATTACAAGGTACTGTTTTATTATTACAGAGAAAAAGGAAATCAGTTTTAAAATTCTGAATTATTTGATTAAAATGGAGTCTATGGGAGATGGTCTTTCCGTAATTCAGAGCTTTCTGGATAACGGGTTTCTGGATAAGGGATCCCATACCTGTATACATCATACTGGAGAGGCCTCATTTTCAGCACTGACTCAAAATGATCTTCATATTTTCAAGTTAGTTCAGCAAAAATTTAAGGTTTCATGTGAAACAAACTTTTCTACAGTTTTATTTGTCATATGTGAAATAGGCATTTGGGTTGTTTCATTATAATAAAATCCAATTTAGAAGAAATGTTTCAAACGTAACGCAGGGTGGGAGCATTTTTTACACTAGCAAAGGAATAACTTCATTTTATTCCACACGGAAAACCCAAAACTTTATTTAGACATTTTGAAGCATTTCTGAAACATTTCATCCACAAAAGATTAGTATCAAAGTATAATAAATACCGTATGTCTGTTCCCTTGATTAATAAACATATTTAAAAGCCGGCATCCAGAATCGGAATCTTTCTACGATTTCTCCTGCAATGTCTTTTTCTTTAATACTTAGAAGGAAAATGCGGTAGATTTTTCTTCTTCTCCTTAAAATACATTCTGCTTTATTGCATTAACTTCAGCTTTTATTAGATAAGGCAATGAACACTTTGGGCCAACTTCCAGATTTAACATTTTGATTTTAAATTAGTCAGTCTTTTATATTATTAATAGCAGCGCATTGTGGCAGTTTGCATAAATTTTAAACCTGCATATGAAAAAAGGCTCGAAATTGATTAACTGTGTGGAGAAAGGAGCTAAACTGTTGCCAGTAGATCACATTAAGGTAATAGACACTCCTGATTCATGCAACGTGTTTCCCCTCAGAATGGGACCCTCTTCTCTTACTACAGATCTGGTGTCCTGTCACGGTCGGCACCCAATACCAGAGCTAGTGCCAAGCACCCTGGTCTCAGCTCGTGCTTCACCAGTAGCGTGACCGCCTTTGGCTTCGGGAGGAGCCCTCAGCTACTCGGATGCCACCTGGACTTATACGAGAGGTGCAAAGCAGGAGTTCTGGCTAGCAATGGGGCACGACTGTAGAAAGTCAGTTAGGCCAAAGATCACGGTACAAATAGGGTTAAACAAGGTCGTCGTCAGGCAGGCTAGGTCGGGGCGGGCAGCAATCAAGGATAGTCAGACAGGCAAGGGTCAAACCGGGTAATCAATACAGCAGGATGAGACGAAATCGTAGTCAAAGTACAAGCCGGGGTCAGATATGGATAATCAGAATAGTCAGGAGCAAGCCGGGTCAAAACACAGGAAGGCAACAAGGCAGGATACAGAAACTAAGTGTACAAGGCTCAGAAAAGCACCAGGATCAAATCCTATCACGGGCACTGACAAAAGGCAAAAATCCCTTTAAATACTTTTGAATTTCGCGCCATTGCGCGCTGACGTCATCACGCCAGCGCGCATGCGCTTAACAACGCGGAAGTGCGCGCGCGCGCACACTAGGAAGGAACCGGCGCAGAGGAAAGACGGCGCGGCGGGCGTCCCCGCCGATGGTGGCGCGGCGGGCGTCCCCGCCGCGCTGGTAAGGCAGATTCCCTTACATGTCCATTGTATAAGGACAAGGAGTTTATGGAGCCTAATTATGGGTGTCTTAGGATGCCTATTGACCTTCTGCTATCAGTGCACAAATGTTGTTTATTTATTACAGGTATGGGATCCCTTATCTGGAAACCCATTATCCAGAAAGCTCCGAATTACGGAAAGCCCATCTCCCATAGACTCCATTTTAATCAAATAATTCAGAATTTTAAAACTGATTTCCTTTTTCTCTGTAGTAATAAAACAGTCTCTTGAAATTGATCCCAACTAAGATATAAATAATCCTTATTGGATGCAAAACAATCCTATTGGTTTAATGAATGTTTTATTGATAGACTTAAGGTATGGAGATCCAAATTTCGGAATACCCTTGGTCCCGAGCATTCTGGATAACGGGTCCTATACCTGTTCCAAGATTAAATGGATTATATCAGGGCAACTTTAGGTTCTGCTGTGCCCAGGGCACAAAGATTTATTGGCAGGCTCCTTTTTGGTGCAACCAAAAAAACAAAGATCTCCTCAGGAACAATACTATGGACTCATTTAACAAAATCTGGGGGAATTGAGATGCCATCCAAGGGGGACAGAACTAATTAAACTAGAAACCTGGACTCGATGGTAAAAACAACAACAGCAAAAAAGATATAATTTTCAAGATATGCTTGTTTTAATAGATATGAAGGTAGAACTTGCCGGGGGAAGGGGCCACTGACCAAAAACATTATACGTGTCAAACTCAGTTGATGTAAACAGTCAGGTAATATAAGGGAGCCTTTGCCCAGACAGTTTATTTGTTTGTAGTTTTAGCCTTGTTTATATCATGTCTTTATCAGCAGGCCCCCTATGGGCCAATCACACACACGCTAATTTACAATAATCAACTTTTGTAAGCCAGTACAATGCGATTTTATGATTATGCTAACCTTCGAACATGTATTATTTTAAATGTTTATGGAAAAAGTCTTTAATAAAAAGAAAGTTAAAAAAAAAAAACAAAGATCTCCTCATTTTATGCTCATTGCTGGGAAACAACCAAGCAAAACCCTGCAACCCGTCTCTATATGTGACCCTACAATGAAAGGCATCCCCACTAAATATTGTTCCAAAAGAAAGTTAAATTAAAGAAAATAAATTAATATGGCTATATTGTAGCTCCAGTTGCCCTTTACGGGTACTTCAGTCTAAACTTATTAAAAGAATATATACTGGAACTATGATAAAGATTTTGCTAAAGCCATTTTCTTTATTTTGAGCTGCTGCAAATTAAGAATTCGGCAGTTATTCAGAGCAAGCACCTACCAGCCAGACGATACAAATTATGACATTAAGGCTTGATGTTGGACAACTGTGATATTTAACTTTGACTTTGCTTTCTTTTAATGGCATTACTAAAATATGTACGAGAATATTGTAGTTTTGCTCAAAAGGTTTTTGAAAAACAACTGTACAGTAGATTTTGTATTGCTATTTGGATGTTTGGTTTTAAATTGCCTTGTAATAAGCACAAGTCAAATTACATTGTGTAGAATGACAGGTTTCTGAATGCAGGGGAAGGCTTCTGGCTCCTGAGAAGCTATAATTTACCAATCATAGATGATACTGATTTGTCGATCTCAGTAGGGTCTGCTGCTGAACTCTAACTCTAAAGCATCAATAAATGTGATCAAATCTAAACTGCGAGAAATCACTGAGAATTCAACTCATTTGAGTCTTTATAAATCTGTTCTTCAGTCTTTATATTGTTTATCCAGTTTCTTTAGTTTCAGTTGATGGTGTCCTGCTTTTACTTTTAACAAAAGAATATCACCAACTGCTAACAATTATCTACAAATTCTTGTTTTGCTTTAAAGTAAAGCAGAGGTGGGAATAGAAAAGCACAAAGCTACAATTTGGAACTTACTGTGTCCCCTACAGCTGTCAATAAAGGTGTTATAAAGCAGCCTAACTCTGTGGTTTCCTTAGCACCTGCCTTATCTCCATTCTCTTGAGAAATGATTTATAGACCTGCACCCAATAGCTGCTGACTTCCAGTGCCTTGCAATACCCAGTCTAGCTGCAGCAAAAACATGAGTAATCGTAGTCTTGGCATTCCAGGAGATGTGGTCCAAGTCAAGATTTAAAAGAGCCGATCTCAGAGAGTAATATTCAAAATTGCTGATAACATATCAAAGATTAATTGCCAGAAGGTTGCCAATGTTGTACAGTCCCACCAAATATTTATGAATATAACTATGAATCCGATGTGACCACAATTTCTCCAGCATCTGTTAGAAGCTGAATTAGGGTAGATCCTGTATAGTATCGCTGGTACCATGTACCACCTGTACATTAGTTTGATGCTGGTTTCGTTAAAGGCTGTTTTCGTTAAATGCTATGATTACACTGCCCGTAAACAGAACCAACAATTCTTCATAAAAGTGCATGCAATTTCTATAAACTGTGCCCCAGCTGTAAGGTAAATGTAAAGTTTACAAGATACAAAAAAACTACTCTTCAAAATATGAATGTACATTATAAGTTCCCTATAGGTCATGTTGATGTTTTTTGCTGATAGGGCTGCTTTTGTAAGTAATTGTTGCTTGAAGTCCCTAAACCTGACTGTCCCTTCTCAGCCTGTCAGTAATAGCTTCCAATGCTAACGGCCTCCTGCTGCACAAATATGGCCGCCCCCTCATAGAGGGACATGGGGGGATCAGATAGATAATGTAAAAGAATCCAGAAGTACTCTTATGGAAAATTATAAGGCTCATGCAAAGACAATATTATAATATATTTAAAAACAGTTTAATTTTGGGTGTCAGTATCTCTTTAATGTATAAAAGACAAAACAAATGTTGTGGAATGGAAAGAGAAAGCAAGTACTACAAATAAATAAACTAAACAAAAGAAGTTCAGCACACATAATAGAAGATGGCAGAATGAATGAGATTTCTGAAACCATCCTGTCTGATCAGAGCTGAATATCTTCCCTCTCCGTTTTGCTTTAGGCACCATGAGATGTTGTGATCTCTCAGCTCACAGATTCCTTCACTGTAGAGAATTCGTATTTTTATGTCAGTTTTATCTGCACTCGGCAGCGTGTCACAAACATTACTGTGGCACAAACAGCAATATGTCACACTGCTAGATGTGTAGGAGATTTGACTTGCAGATGAAGAACTCCATATGTACCAGCCTTTGCATGTATTGTAATCTGTCTCTGTCTCTCTGTATAAATAGAAATATATATAGTAGGTGTGTCATTTTGCCATCAGATGTATAGCAAATACTGCATATACCTATGTTGAAATATGTTGTGGCTCCAGGATTATTGTATATGAGATCCATGGGATTGTTGAGAGAAGTATATGCTGTATTAGTGTGCACCAAAACTTATTACAACTTTGAACCAATATATATAGATGTAGCTGCCTTAAAGGAACAGTAACACCAAAAAATTCAAGTGTATAAAAGAAATTCCAATATAATGTACTGCTGCCCTGCACTGGTACAACCGGTGTGTTTGCCTCAGAAACACTACTATGGTTTATATAAAGAATGCAGATGAGTAGCCATGGGGGCAGCCATTCAAAGGAGAAAAGGCACAGGAACTTAGCAGATAACAGATAAAACACTATTGTATTCTACAGAGCTTATCCGTTATCTGCTATGTAACCTGTGCCTTTTCTCCTTTTTTCCAGCTTGAATGGCTGCCCCTGGAGCTACACAGCAGCTTATTATATATAAACTATAGTAGTGTTACTGTAGCAAACACACAACTTTTACCAGTGCAGGGCAACAGTACATTATATTTCATTTACTTTAAAACTCTTTAAATTTTTGGTGTTACTGTTCCTTTAAAGGAACAGTAACACCAAAAAATGAAAGTGTGTTAAAGTAATTGAAATATAATGTACTGCTGCCCTGCACTGGTAAAACTGGTGTGTTTGCTACAGTAACACTACTATAGTTTATATATAATAAGCTGCTGTGTAGCCACGGGGGCAGCCATTCAAGCTGGAAAAATGGAGAAAAGGCACAGGTTACATAGCAGATAACAGATAAAACACCATTGTATTCTACAGGGTTTATCTGTTATCTGCTATATAACCTGTGCCTTTTCTTCTTTTGAATGGCTGCCCCCATGGCTACACAGCAGGGTTTATATAAACTCTAGTAATGTTTCTGAAGCAAACACAAAACTTTTGCCAGTGCAGGGCAGCAGTACTTTATAGTTTAATTTCTTTGAAATATATACATTTTTTGGTGTTACTATTCCTTTAAGAAATATATCTCCATTCTAGATAATGCTTATGTAAGAAAGCACAAACATACACTCCATTATAAGGCATGAAGAAAAAGGCAGGACTTTTTTTAAGGGGCCTGCTCAAAGCAGACGGCCAGAAGTAACAAGAAAGGGGTGGGACTATCAACCAAAGGGGTGGAGTTTGGGCTAATAAGGGGCTTGTCTATGCTGTAGAGCAGTGATCCCCAGCCTTTGATGTTGCTTTCAGTGGCCTCAAAGTAGGTGCCCATTTTTACATTTCTGGCTTGGAGGCAGGCAGAGGAGTTTTGGAAGCCCAGAAACACAATTTTACTCCAAGCAGCACCTCTTGCAGGATAGCAGCCCACATGGGCTACCAAATAGCCAATCACAGCCCTTATTTTGCCCCAAAGAACTTCTCTCATGCTTGTGTAGCTCACCAACACATTTTATATCTGAGTGTGGCTCACAAGTGAAAAAGATTGGGGATCCCTGCTGTACAGAGACATTCAATTCCTTACAGAAACCCTGCATCAGTGTGAAGAAATGTCATTGGATAATGAGCAGCTTAAAACAATCCCGTTGTTTACACCTATTCTAAAATAAAGGCTTTTTTATATTTGTATCTTTTCTTTAAAAAAAAAAATGTATTTAAAAAAAAAAAAAAGCTCCCAACAAAAAGAAACCCTGGTTTTATTACTGGTGGAAGATGCAATGTAGCTTTACAGCTATCTATTACTTACCATTGTGTTGCTATCTTCTGTAAAAAAAAATGTATTTCTCACTTTTAATAAACTTTGGAATAAACTGAAACAATGATAATGTTTAAAGTAACAGTAACAACAATATTTTTTTTTTTATTTTAATAATGAATGGTAATTTCTTTGAAATCCACAGCTTGAATTTTATTTGCAAATGCCCCATAGCTGCCTTTCACCTTTCTGCTATGGGGAAATTGGCAAATAAAATTCCATTTGAAGACTAAAGAACATAAAAGGGAAAGTAAGCCCTACCTTTAACATGCATTAATTTGTATTTAAAGTTTCTCACATTTTTCTGAGAATTGAAACAATGCTCCGACAGCTCTTGGCCAGTTGTGCTTCTGTAATGGATTATCAGGCCTCAGCTCAAGGTTTTTGAAATCATATATAAGCTTGATTGCATTAATGCCATTTAAAAAGTAGTTTGTACCCATACCTGCTTCTACATACATACATACATACCTACAAGTATTGCCATTGCACCCACCCAGCTGGATTGGATCCTTTTTTACAAATGCACATATTAATGCAATGGAACCCTAGCACTGCTGTCTTGGACATGGCAGTCGTTTCCAGGTTTCCACTACTGTCTTGCAACAAGCAAATCAAACATTAATGTTTCTATTTATACTGTTTGTCAGAGGTAACACCATTCTAACACAAACACTGTGTCCATAACAACTTGCAAGTGATTTGCTATATTTTGTGCCCATATTGGTGCATTGTGTGCATGTTGTGATGGTGGATACTAATCCTATATACATTTTGGAATGCTGGCGGAGCTTAGCATAGTGGGGAAGAAACATTAAATTTGTATCTGAATATTGCACTTTGCACCATAAATTAACATACACTATCAGAGCAATGTGAATAAGTATACAAGTTTATGACAAACCTTTGTAGAAAGTTTTATCTAAATCAAAGAACTGATGAAAAATAACTTTGAAAACTTGAAAAAGTGTTTTATCTGTGCACTAACTGCAGTGCTAATTTGCGAATTTGGGAAGTCATTTACATGTGCTATGTCTTGCACCTATGCTTTAGCAGTCTGAATGAGCTCAAATTGGTCCTGACAGAAAGAAAATCGAGAAAAAGAATTCTCAAAGAATTTTCCAAATTCTATTTAACAAACTGAGAAGAAAAAGAAAGAAAGAAAGATGAAATAAACCCAACAGGATTGTTTTGCCACCAATATGGATTCATGCAGCTTAGTTACCATTGTTATTATTATTATTATTACAGAGAAAAAGGAATTTTTTATAGAAAAATAGAATTATTTTCCTAAAATGTATGTAAGATGTCTTCCCAAACTTTGGATCATTTTGGATATTGGGTTTCCAGATAAGAGATCCATAATGTGCTGAAACCACTCTCCAAGCCATTATCCTACATGTTATTGAGCTCCCCATAGGCCGGTGCCTGCAAACAAATTAAATAGGAGCTGCAATGTATTTAGATCTATGCTACCTTTCTTTGGTTGACAAATAAGAAAATATTTACTAACAACTAATTGCTGAAATATGATTCTATGGCAGATTTAATTTATATCCGGCCATTATACTGCCGTAACAATACAGTGCACCACCTGCTGACTGTTAGTGAACTTAAACCTGTAGAATTTCATTTACAAGTTAATATATTTGCCGTGGCCATTATTTGCGCTAAGTCAGCACAAGGAGAAGGGAAATGAAATTAATAATGAATGTAAAAATGTTGAATAAACAAGGCATCGGAGTATTATTACAGCTCCTGTTTAATCAGTGGCATGAATATAAAATGTCTGGCAACTCTTAGGAGCTTGTTATCTGCCCACACACAAAAAATGATTAATTTAAAGAGAATGGAAGATTCTTTAAAGTACTGTGATTTCTATTTTCAATTCAGTTCTGCTGATATCTGGAATTTTTCTATTCGGGAATAGTGAAATATGTAGGAAGAGTTTTGTCAGATAGCAGTCTATTGAAAAAAAAAATGCACATTTTGTCAAGGACGACTCCCAATCCTACATGAACTCACAAGCTTTTAGATGCTGGTTTTCACATTTTTTGCTCTTAATTAATACAGAACATTTATGTATTGGACACCATAATTCTAACTTTGCACAAAATTTGAATAGTGGAAAAAAATTTTGAAAGTTAATAAGTCAACTCCTAGAACTATTTATAGTTGCAAAGTTTTGAAATACCGTAAACCTATAAAAAGTATATCTGTTTGTCTGGGTGCAGATAACAAAGTAATTTCAATATATAGAATATTTATTATAAAACAAAGGGCCAGATTAAGTTCATGGACATGATTCTATTTGAGATGCATTTCAATTCAGAAAAACGTATGTCAAAGTTTATCAGGTGAAAACTCTATTGAAGTCTATGGGGAAAAGACTGGAACTGAACTTGGAGAAACATTTTTTCTCCTATAAAGGTCTGTGAGATTGATGAAATTTGGAGAATAACAGAGGTTGTGTTTACTGAGGCTGGAAAGCCTGAAATAGTCTTGGCATTTATAAGTCATCAATGATGGAAATGCAGAGGGTCTGTGAGTAGCTTCCGATTTCCTGCTTCTTGCCCAGGAAGTAGTAATCAGCAAGTAAGGAGAAGGAGCTAAGAATGTTGAGGAAAAATAAGATGTATTGATTTTCCATAAGCTAAGGCACTATGTAATGGCAGGTTCCCTATTTGCAGTATACACATTACAGATTAAACACAGGTGCTGTCTCTTACTTTGGAAAAAAAAAAGTATTACCACTTTGAATTGCCACAATACGTATTCAGTGCCTTCCATAAGTATTTGCAGCCCGTTTCCATATTTTCTATCGAGGTTTTATATTTGAAGATGCAGTTAACAATTGCCTAATTTTATACAAAACGACATTACCCCACTGTTATCTGCAAGTAAAGAATGGGATCTATTATGCAGAAATGTGTTACCCAAATTGATCCATAAGATTTAATGCCATTTCACAAAATCTCCCAGTGTTTATTTTTGACTGAGTTGCTTTTTCTATAGAACAACAGGACAAAACTAGTTAATATACGTATTGGCCACTTTCAGGTACCAGAAGGCCCAGGAAAAATATCTCACTGGTGTGTCCCTATCGCCCAAGAATGTTGTGATAGCACTAGCCTCAAGCAGGAGAACTTCATTAAAATATCTCATTGGTATGTCTCTACTGCCCAAGAATTTTGTGTTTACACTCCCAGGCAAAATATCTCACTGGTGTGACCCTACTGGCCAAGAACGTTGTGATTGCACTAGCCTCAAGCAGGAGAACTTCATTATAATTAGACAATGAAGAACTGTTTTGTGCTTACTGAAGCTGACCAACAGCCATAGACAAAATGATGACATTACAATAAAAAATATAAAAAGTTTAGATATATCATTCTTTAGGAACACATGTTCCCATTAGAAAATTAAAGTAAAAGAAGAAAATGTTATGTTGGAGAACTTTTCCAATTTCAAAATGAAGGCTTTACCATCCCTGGGTGAAGGCTTTACCAGATTGAGGGCCAGATTCAATTCTGTGAGAAAAAGTTATCCCATGGTTTAGCATGTGAAAATTCATGGACGTATTAAGGTATAGTTCGTCACCTTTACAAAAAGCTTAAATAAAGATTTCATACAGGTTTAAGATAAAATATATCATGTTGTAAACCCATAAAATACCTTTTATGATCTCCTAGGTTTAAATCAACCTTTACTTTCTAACTAAAAAGACAAGGACATAATTAAATTGAAGGAGTGGAAAAGGGTTGTTCTTTTTCCCTTACACAACAGAAAAATGATTGCATTTATGCACATACTCTGTTGGCCCTCAGATCCCCTGGGACAAGTTAAATGTGAAACTAGTAGCAGAGCTTCTCAGTAATTCAATGTAATTCAGGAAAAGGAGCCCGCCGTCTAGCAGAGTTATTATCAAAAGGCAATGAAGGAATTAGATCTTCGACTTGATGTATTTTTTCCCTTTACCCCATTGTATTCTAGTTGTCTTTTGTGACCTTGCTGCACTGTACCTATGAAATGAGACAAAAAAATCAATTCCATTAATTGGATACAAATATGTTTCATGTTACAGGTCAGTAAGACTAAATGCCTAAATTAATTATGTCTTGTCTGCAGAAACCATTGCTCAAGACTTTGCTCCAGAGCTCATAAAACCAAGATATTTGAACTTCTTAAATATTCTCTTATAAGACTGGTCATGTCTTTTAGTTCACATCATTTTTATTTTTTCAAACATTATCGTATACAGCACGCAAACAATAATTAACCCATGATGCACCTACTTGAGTATATATGGGTAATATAATTATCCTTGCAGTTAACATTACGATCAGTAGAAAAACACTTGACAAGTATTTTTTATCATATTCCTTATTGCTGTCATGGATGTTCTTGGGGGCTTATTCTTTAAAGGAGGAGGAAAGTCATTTTGGCATTTTACTGCAAATAGGTTCGCCAAATTAGTGCCACCTAGAACTATATTTATTCTGAAGAAAGCATTGCCATACTTGAGTAAAGAGCCCTAGAAGCTTTTTCTGTTTGTTTAAGATTGCAGCCGTAATATAAGCTTGGTGTTCATAGCTTCCTGCTTGCAGCTTAGCTGTTATAGATCAGATTACACATTCCTAAGGGTGGGGGAAGTGCATTTTATGAATTCTTATGGGAGGGGGGAGCAGGAGAAGGGAGAGAGGAGAGAGCTGGGCAGACTCTGATCCCGGGAATGAAGGATTTTTCTGAGAGAGGAAGTCAGATACCTGAAGAACATGTTTACAAAAAAGGAGACAAGAAATCATGTTTTTATTTTGATAGAGGACTCAGTGCAAATTTTCTGTGAGTGCTTATGGATGTATTTAGACCTTTGTGATAACGCTTACTTAGTTTTTACCTTTCCTTCTCCTTTAATAGATATTTTTTGCGACCATCTGTACACTGATGGGCTTATTTATCAATTTTCGTGTTTCTGAATTTTTTGTGAGTTTTTTCTACTTCGAATAAATTCACAAATTAAAAAAATGCAAATGTTTGCTTATTTATTAAAAAATCTGAATATAAAAAACTCAGAACTTACATATAGTGGAAAAAAAACTTGAATACCTTAAATTTGCGGGTTTACAAGCTTGAAAAAGAACTAGAAAAAAACTGAAATAACAACTTCTACATTAACTGGCAAGCTTAATAATTATTAATAATAATTTGAATATTTGTAGTTTCAGGGGAAAAAATTGGAATTGTGAAAAAACTGAATTTCAGTACTGATAAATCAACCCGTGTTTTATATAGGTTTGGGAACTTATTTACCCATAATTGAATAAAAAAAACATATCCGGCTTTATGGTAGCTACTCAGGAGTTGGTGTTAAGGTGAAGGAATTAGATCTTCGACTTGATGTATTTTGATTCTTATGAGGTATTACTAACAATGCTATGCTCCAATGTGGTACAAATGTGGCACATCCAAATAAACATTGTTATGATTGTTCTATTATTTCATAAATAGCAATGGGCGTTATTTCACAAATTTTTTGCCGTTTTGAGAATCTTGCAAAAAGTTTAGCTGAAGTGAAACCAAGATTTGCTCATCACTATTTGTAAAACATTACAAAACAGAATAAAAGGCACATTTCCATGTGACTACCTGCCTTATGGGTTTTGAAGTTACCTAAACCTATTTGAATATTTTCAGAGGTTGACAAGTTGTTAGGAAATTGCAAGATTATTTGGACCCTACGTGAGATGGGGAGGCCTATTTCTCAAATTCGTATTTATGTAATTGAAGAGGCTTTTTCTACCACTAAACTCACTTTTTAAAAAAGCATGAAAATCTTCCCATTTATTAAAATCGTGACAAATAAAATATGGACGCTGAAATGTTTAAAGAAAAGAAAAACAAATACCTACTATTGAAAATTTTACATCACTTAAATAGCACCCCAAAAAATATGAAAAATCGAATACCTCAAACTAAAAGTATTGTAAAAAATTGCCTTGGACATCTCCCAATGACTCGTAATAAATGGTGAAAAATGTGCATTTTTAAAAAATCATGTTTTTTAGCCCAAACACAAAAACACACAAAAATAATAAGACCTTTGGTATATCTGCCCCTTAGACTTGCCAACTTGGAACTAAAGCTGGCCATACATTGCTAGATATAACCACACACTGGGCAGGGGCCAACAATCAAGTCATAGAAAGGTGTATATGTAACTGTCAGATAAGGGACACATCAATGCACAGATAAGGAAATTAAACCTGCCCAATTGGCTGATTTCTGGCTGATTTTTGTTAGGCCAATTAGTGGGCCCTATACACAGGCCAAAATGTTCTTCTGGACTGACTCTGCACCTTTTTTTTTAAGTCCATGTATAGCCACTAGAGATGAGTGAAATTTTGTGCCAGGCATGGATTTGCGGCAAATTTACATGTTTCACCATTTGCAGATTATTTTGAGAAACAGGCTCAAAAATTTGCAGCGTGACAAGAAATGTACACTTTTTTTAATGTGCGCAACAACTTTTTTTTGATGCATAACATTTTCCGCATTACACAAATTATTCGCCGTTTCGCAAATCTTTGCAAAGGGGACAGATTCGCTCATCACTAATGGCCCCTTTACTGCAAAGCAACACAAATATGTTTCATTCATTTAATAATTGCAATCAAGTGTCTTACTCTTAAGACAGACTTGTACAACTCAAAGTACATTATACTGTACTGTACGTATTTTTTCATTATTTCAGTATAGATTTATCTGCAATTCGATTTGCTTATGTTTATTAATATGAAATTTCAAACACACACTAGTAGCTAAAAGTCTATAGGATTTATTGTACACACTAAAATTGGTTGTGTGGGCCAATGAACAGAGAGATAAGCTACGTCCCTGTGGAAATCCATTGTTGCCGTGGGCCAGTCTAGCTGTATAAAGAAAAGGCTGATGAGTCTAGCCCCAAAGCCCCTCCAAACTATTATTTATTGAGCAGAAGGAAATACAAATCATATAACCTCAGAAATTGCATTCTTTCAAGCATGAATCAAAAATCAGGTGAAATAAAGGACGGGGCGACAAGGAATAAGAATAAAGAATGTTTTCTTTAATTGTATGTGAGTTTAATTAATCCGTGCAAAGATCCTGCAACCAGAGCAGAGACAATGGGTTACAACCACTATTATTGCTTGCTAATATAAATACACATACTGTACAGCTTGTTTGTGATGAACTAAAAGGGAAACCTGTTAACCAATGTGTATAGAATTGACTAACCAGATGAGTTTATTACATGGTGAAATTGTCAGTACTAATACTATATGTTCTCTAATGTATATTGTGCTTGTACAAATCATAAATGTAGGATTCTAATATCTGTACATTAAAGGAATACTGTCATTGGAAAACATGTTATTTTCAAAGCACATCAGTTGATAGAGCTTCTACATCAGAATCCTGCATTGATTTCCATTTTTTAAAAGCACAGATTTTTTTACATTTAATTTTGAAATATAACATGAGCTACCCATATTCTTCATTTCCCAGGGTGCCACAGCCATGTAACCTGTGCTTTGATAAAGTCACACTTTACTGCTGGGAGGGAAGCAATATAGCAGCTCCCAGTAGATATCAGAATAACACTCAATAGTAAGAAATCCAAGTCCGGCTTGGGACTCCTCCAGTTACATGGGAGTAGGAGAAACAATAGGTTACCTGAAAGCAGTTCTAATGTTTAGCGCTGGGGCTTTCTGAAAGCTCAGACAAAACTGTAAAACCCAAACAAAAATCTGGCCAATGCCCACTTCTGATATCATAGTCCAGCCCCCTCACAGCATGAACACACCTACACAAGTCGTGTTCCCGAACTCCACTTCCCAGTCATCAGCCTCTGCCCTTCTTGCACCAAATGTTTTGGAGTCAATGGGCCCTTTTTCTCATATTTTTTCCATGCAAAAAATGGCTGATTTTTTTTTGTTGAAGAAGCAAAACACATAGCAAATTTCTTGCGTAACTGTGAATTTTGCAGCAACTCTGTATCAGGTGAAAATAATTAAATCATCCCTATTTATAAATGATAACATGACTAAGAACCATTTATAGGGATATAGTTTACAGGTTATTGATAGCTCTGTGTATTACAATTTTAGAAGGATTTTAATTTGTACATATTCACAACAGGTAACAGGTTAAAAATATGTTGCAAAACCTGTCCAAACTTTCCAAATAAAAGGCTAACAGCAGCAAAGCTTTATGTTATCCCAATCTCCGATCTCTCTAGAAACACATTTAAATCATTTATAGAACTAAAAACAATATAACGTTGCACTGCATTTCCTACTGTATGAACCTTGGAAGATTATGAGATATTTATTGTAGTCCACATTCCAAGTAAACAAATAAATAAATAAAAACAACAAGGTCTTGCAGCAGAAACCTCTAAAGAATTTATCACTGACCTTGCTCATCAGCTTAAAACAAGAAGCACATTCCCTTTCAACAAGCTCTGAGTAATAGATAAAGAGCACAGCGGCTTGCAAGCAGTTTGGTGCCCTTCCAGTGCAAGTTCTCTGTCACTCTCATCGATACTAAATCCTATATGAGAGACCAGAGACTTAGTTAACAAGCAGCAATGAAAGCCATCTTATTGTTCTGGTGTGCTCTGTGAAAGAAATATATTATGTAGTTTGTCACTCAACCTCTTGTAAGTACACGGCTGCACCAATTTACAGTAGGTCAAGATGCATTGTGAGGGATCAGGTGCAGATACCATGTATTGTGCACTACAATAAAATACAGAGCTCAGATCAAACCACGGGAAAGAAATGATTTTACAAGACTATACAATTCCTTGCATGTGCATCTCTTTTACCTGCCTTACCTACCCTATTTTAAAAGAATATTGTCTTGGAAAAACATGTTCTTTTCAAATCACATCAGTTAATAGAGCTACTCCAGCAGAATTCTGCATTGAAATACATTTTTTTAAAATAGTAAACATATTTTTATATGCAATTTTGAAATCTGACATGGAGCTAGACATATTCTTAGTTTCTCAGGTACCCTCAGCCATGTGACTTCTGCTCTGATAAACTTCAAGTTGGAGTGATATATCCCACCTCCCTTTCCAACCAGCAACTGATAAGCAAAAAAATGAGAAGGTAGTTAGACAGCTCAGTGACACCTGCATTAGAAGCTATTATGGAACACAGAACTATTATGTATATTGCCAACAGTTTTTCTGACCTTTAGCTTTAGAAAGTTTAATTTGAAAAAATACAAATTTTGGTTAGTTTAAATATGGAAAGACATTACAGATAAACTATCCAGTTACTGGCTAACATAAAATAAGAATAAAATGTGGTTTCCCAAATAAATCCATGGTAGTCTGCAAATGTTATTATGTTAACTAGATACAATACTGAAAGCACAAAGAAATCACCATCACTATGTCTAATACATGCTGTATACATAGCAGTTATCAGTCTAATCTATTCTGGAGATAACTAAAAATACAACTATATAAATATATGTAGGACTGGTACCCTAAGGGAAGGAGGACCCTTAGTAAGAGACCCCAGGAGTGTTAGATGGAGTAGCTAGAAAGAGCAGCCTGTGCTTCACAAAGGGGATTAAGTGTAGGGTAGTTCCCCAGATAGAAGTTACAAAGTGTAGGGACTTAAGTGGGTAGGAACTCAGGGTTCAAGGCCCCTTTGAGGTCAAACATATGGTCCTCTAGAGCAAGGTTACATATACATTAAAACTTTGAAGTTCCAACAACATGTGTTCTCCCCAAATCTACATTAAACTTAATTATATTAATCTATATTAAACTTCAATCTTTGTTTCCAGGAGTATACAGGTGAGCAAGCAGGTCTCATTCCAAGTCCCCCCTGCCTGCTCTCACTTGTCCCCCGAGGGGTCAGCCCCACAGTTTGTAAAGCACTGTTAAAGGATCTGGTGAAGTGACCACTTATAGATAAAAACATAGAAATGTGCAATATGTTGTAACAGAACAATTCTGTGAAGTAAGTTGCCCTGGTAGCTGCGCTCCTTAAGTCCTAAGTTAAATATTAATATAAACGTGACAAGGGTTCCCTTATTTAGAGAAACATTTTATGGAATACAACTATTCTGTATAGTGATTATTATTATTTTGTTATTTATTATTATCCCTAAATAATGTAATCTTTAAACATGGAATTATTTATTTACCTAATGTTATAATCATATCATTTTATTGAATTTTATATATAAATATATTCATGTTGTGCATGCATTTAAAATTTAATTACACTTCTTAATGGCTTCAAAATGTAGACTCGAGGCATCTCTTGACATTGATATGGCACTCTGGAGAGTTTGGGATCTGTTTGTTGAATTGCTCTCAGGTAAAATACAGGAAATATACAGTCCCTTAGATCATTTATTTCTGTGGTTATTTAGAATTATGGATCGTTTTTGCCATTTACTCTTTTACACCTTATCTTATTTCATCCTGATAAAACAGACTTTCCCAAGTGCCAATCATTTGGATGTAATATGTATTTTGATCCATTCTGTTTCCTGCATTTATATCTGTATTGCACCCCAAATTTGCAATTATATTACTTGGATTAGAGATATTAATAACCATTTTACTGTATCTATGCTACCTTCAGGAACCTATCTATCCCTCGGGGCTATTACAGGAATGGTGGGCATTATGGACTCTAGGTTTTGCTATTGTTGACCCTGAGATTATCATAGCTCAATACCATAATCCTATTCATTACCTCAACGGTATTCTGAAGCACATAGGTTTTTTTAATACTCCTTTCTGACCGTTATGTGTTGACTGATAGAGCATGCAAACAAAACTTTGACTTAAGACAGGCTCATGGTTTGAAACATAACAAAGAAGTACAGGTGTCGGACCCCTTATCCGGAAACCCATTATCCAGAAAGCTCTGAATTACAGAAAGCACATCTCTCATAAACTGATTTCCTTTTTCTCTAGTAATAAAACAGTACCTTGTAATTGATCCCAACTAAGATATAAATAATCCTTATTGCATGCAAAACAATCCTATTGGGGTTAATTAATGTTTTATTGATTTTTTAGCAGACTTAAGGTATGGAGATCCAAATTACAGAAAGATCCCTTATCCGAAAAATATACCCTTGGTCCTGTATTAATTACCTGTATTAATTATTCCATGAGAAATGGCATCTTTCATGCAAAGTAAATATAGTATGCAGCACGTTCTATATACTATATACTGGCCCATATGTCTCAAATATTCCAATATGTTTCTTGATTTGGCTTACTACTTGGATATGAGCAGAGTAAGGGCAGGTATATTGTGCTCCTATATCTCTAAGCCTAACTAGACACAGGGCAAATTTCACCTCCCCCCCCCCCCAATAATAAGCATCCCAAGAAATTAAGCAGAAACTAAATCATTAATAAGTCACTTTGGTATGAAATTTTGAAATTACCTGGAGTTTCACAGTATTTTCTACTATGGCTAATATATTAATAAAGAAGCTTGTTATAGAAACTCTGCACCATATGCTATGCAGAACATTGTTTGTATTAAAAAAGTTAAGGCCAGTTTCGCCAGGCATGGATTCGCACCGAATTTCTGCATTTTGCCATTGCTGAATGCAAAACTTCTGTGAAAACTCGCCACGGAAAAATCTGTTGCGCGTCAAAAAAAAGTTGCGGTCGCGTAAACAAACAAAAAAAAAAGACAGAGGCAACAACAAAAATTGCACAACAAAAGCGTTTTGCGGATTTTTTGCTGTTTCTCAAATTTTCTTGTCGTTTCGCAAATTTTATGGCAAAGTGAAATGGGACAGATTCGCTCATCACTAGTCAAGGAAGCAGTAAATTTGCTCACCCTTGCCTTGAGAGCAAAGAAAGCATGGCTCTTTGTAATTGGAAATTTCCTATTTTAAATGCTTTTTCATGGCAAGCTAATCTACTAATCTCCTCCACGCATGCTTCAGACATATTTATCCCCAGTTGCTCGGTATGATGGTAACTAAATTCAATTATCAGTTTTATTAACTTGATAAACAGAACCCTCATTTTAAAATTACCTGATCATCTGCCCACCGCAGCAGGTTTGTGTTAGCCTACCTTAATAATCATATAAAAATCAACTCAAAGTACTTTATTATTATTCCGAAAATAGCCCTAATGAATTATGAATAATTATGTCTTTTCAATTATAGAACAAAATTATTTTTTTTGTTTTTAAACATAAATTTAGTGACAGAAACAACTGTGTTTGTTGGCCACATTTTGTGAGAAAGAAAAGAAAGAAAGGCAGGCACTGGAAAAAAATATTTCTTGGCAATAAATTATTTTCTAGATACTGCCACAATGCACAATTTATCCATGTTTCTTTCCACTGCCTAGCTGCATTATGTCAGATGTTCACTTCAGCTTCAAAACGATTCTTACTTTTGGAATTATATATATTTGTATGAAAATGCTAGTAAATGCTAATAAATTATGAAAATGCAATTATATGACAGGCTGAGGTTTTTAGAAAGAACAGGGATTAATATTCAGGTTTAGATTTGACTCATTGCACTGTTGAATCTACAGAAGATTAACTCTACTTACATCCAGAAAGACAAAGAATGTTTTTGAGCTACAACAGCCCTGTCTGGAGTTTTAAATAATAATAATATTAAATAATATACATACATTATGGGGCTGATTTCTTTACATCCAAATTTAAAATGTTGCCGCAATTCTAATTTGTTGTGCTAAAACTCATAAATTCAAATTAGGGTTTTTAGAACTTGAATGTTCAATATTTATTAAGCCCAAAAAACTTATTTGTCAAACTTATAAGTCAATAGGAGCAGTAATCTTTTCAATTCAAGATTTTTGAATTTTTTGGAGAGTTTGTAGTCCCATTGGAAATTAGAAGTAGAATGAAAATTCACTGCATTTGAGGTTTTATTCATGGTTTAATTTGGTCAGGTTTTTTAAAGTTCAAGTTTTTTTAATAAATAAGCACTACCGATGAGGGAATCTGTCCCGTATCACTTCAACGAAAAAAATTGCCAATCTGAAAAGGTGAAAAATTTGCGAAATGTAGAAAATGTGGCGTGTCAAAAAAAAGTTGTCGATCGCGTATTTTTTTGATGCGATGAGCAATTTTCTTGAGTTATTTTCTGCCGCCTGCAATATATTTCACTGCGTGTGATATTAGCGCACAATATTACGCACGTAACCATTACTTTCTGAAAACTACTGTTCTGAAAATGACCATTTCCCCGAAAACTGGAGGCTGCATCACTCTAGGGCCAACACAGACTTGAATAAATCCCACTGCAAACTCCATGTTGTTTTTCCAAAAGCTCACAAACCGCAATGTTCTTTAAGTACTGCCTGCGCCAAGTAAGTGTTAATATTCGCACAGATTAAAGCGATATTTTGCACGTTTAACGCTTCATATGTGTTTGTGAATCATGCGTTAGTACTATTTCTACTAGCTAATTAAGAATTAGAAATACCGCTTTGCGATGATTCGTTTTTTTTGCGCATGTGATATGCGGATTAACGCATGCAAAATGACTTTGATGAATCGGTACTTATTTATTGCAGGCTTTTTAACGCAAAAAAGCATGCGATAAGCGTTCTCAACCTTTAGTGAATCGGCCCTTTACAATTCAAATCACGTCTAAAATATACATTTACATGGAACAACCTATAGGCTAAAGCCCCTCCCATTGGATATTAAAGAATAGCCAGGGCAATTAATAATCAGATTCCAACTACAAGCCAGTTTTGCTCTTATTGTGCATATGTAGAGCCACAGTAGTGGATTCGCAAGAAAATCATTTGGAGTTAATGTGTATGCAAAGAAGAATCAGAATCCTGAGAAGGAAAAGGAGTATTGCTCCTGCAATTACTATATTCCCAGAATACCCTATAGGCTAAAGCTCAGAAAACCCTGCCCCATAAAAAGCGCATAGTCTATACAATATTAAATTAACATGCAATAAGCCAATTTTTTTACATTACAAAGCACCATTAAGGATATATCTTATAGGATAATAAATATTATAAGGATTCATTTTACAGTTATTCATACAGTAGCTTGTGTGTATTAAGAAGTGTGTGGACAAAACACTACCTTTAAACACTGATTTGCTGTGGAAAAATCTCACTGTTACGAAATTAGATTTGTAATATCGCAGAGACAATATAATTTGCTTATTACAACTTTGGCTACTCAGGAGAAAATACTGTAATTATTTTAACAGTGGAGGTTATATTGCATTTTGTAAATAAAATAACCTTTATGCACAAGAAAGGCTTCGCTTCAGCCTGGTGTTATTATTAAACAGTAATATTGACAGCTATAAGCGTTCTGTGAAGAGAACATTAGTGCCTTTGAATAATTCATTTTACATTAAATCTTCATTTGCATGTTTATTTCTGCTATCGCTACAGCCAAACTATCCCTGCAGTAAGATGCACATTATTACTCCTTCACAACGGGATAGGAATTTACCAGATAGGATAAGCCAACTTAAAGGGAAACCAATTGTTAATCTGAATGGCTACCATCATTATAAAATTTGCCTTTTTAAGTATAATCCTATTTTTTACAGATGTATAATAATTATCTTGCTATATTCTGGTATATAAAACTGAATTTATAAAACAGTTTTGATGCATCTTTACAAAATGGGATTATAATATACTATACATTGAGACTCATCGATAGTTTATTTAACCCACTGTCTAAGAAAACCAGTTGGACACAAGTGGAAGTCATTTATAAATAATGGGCAAATTTGCTTCTGGGCAGTAACTCATGGCAACCAACCAGTGATTTGCTTTTTTTTATGTAGGTAGAAGCAGTGTCGGACTGTGCCCGGCAGCCCAGATCCCGACCCCCCCAGGGCGCCCTCCCCAATGCACCGCAGGATAGTTTCATTTAGGAGCGCTCAGGGGAGGAGGTCAGAGGGTGTTGGGGGCCTCAGTGGGGGGAACAGTAAGGGATGTGAAGGCAGTGGGGGCCATTGGGTGTGTGCAGGGGCCCCTAAGGCAGAAGCCCAGGTGGGCCCTGCACCCCTCAGTCCGACCCTGGGTAAAAGAGTGAAAGCACATATCTCATTGGTTTGCATGCCAGGTACAGATTAGTCCAGTGTTTATAAATGTCACCAAGAGGTATATTTATCATGCTGTGTAAAAAGTGGAGTGAAGCATTACTGGTGATGTTGCCCAGGGCAACCAATCAATGATTAGATTTCAACAGTTAGAAAACCAAAGCAAACATCTGATTGGCTGCTATGAGCAACATTACTGGTAATGCTTCACTCCACTTTTTACACAGTATGATAAATATACCCCCCCCCCCAGTTTATCTAACAGTTTTTCTTAGACAGAAAATATGGCATGACTCATTAAAATAACCAGTAAAATGTGCCTGCCTCCAGCAGAATCTGGCATTGAAATCCGTTTTTCAAAAGATCAGAGTTTTTAATATTTCATTGACGTGGGGCTAGCCATGTCTTAGTTTCCCAGGTGCCCTCAGCCATGTGACTGGTGCCCTAAAAACTTCAATCACTTCACCCTTAATTCTAATAAAAAGGAACCCTATTAAAATAATAATAATATTGTTAAGAAATTTCTGGAGAACGAATCTAATAGTCTTCCAAACTAAACGCAAGAATTGGATCTTTATTATGCATTCCAAAAGCTCTCAAATAGATCAGTTCCGCCACACTAAAAATTCTGTAACATTGCTTTGTTGAGAAACAACATAAATAATACTTGTATCTAATTTCAGTGTCAGACATTTTATGCTCATAACTTTGATTAAATCATATTTAAAAAAAACACTAATTCAATTTAGTTATAATATAACAGATGCTGTTTAAATACATGGAATGTACTCCTTATGGCATAGACAACAAGCAAAGCATAGAAAAAATGGAAGTATTATTGTTATAAATTCAGTTTCTGTGTAAATTTGCATTTCTTATATATATACGTGGGTTCTGCACATATTTTATGAATGTATGAGTCCCATTATCCTTATCACCTCAGAGCACAGAGAATCATTATACGAGCGCCCCCACATATCCTCCTGTCCTTTCCTCTTTATTTCATATCTTCTTCAGCACCACACATTTACCTTCAATTTGAAATGATCTCAGTAAGCCTATACTTTATATGTACTGTACAAGCCTTCAGCCCTCACTAGAGAAGTATCAGTTCCAACCCATCCACCTCAGTCCCGTTTTGCATCCCTTTCAATCTTATTTGTAATGGAAGAAATTCTACTTAACACTCCTACCTATGGGGTTATACAAAAAAGGTGCAACAATTGCAACAAGTGATGAGCGAATCTGCCTTTTTCACTTTGCTTAAAAATTTGTGAAATTAAAAATTATGCAAAATGCATTGAAGTCACTGGGCATTTTTCAGTGGCTGTCGAGCACAACGTTTCGATCTGATCACCTATATCAGCAAATCGGCAGGTAGCATTTAGAGCATTTAACTTTTTAAAAGCAAACCTCAGATTCATTGCTAAGTTTTACTGCACCTGGGTAAACCTTATGGTTTTATTATACATGTAGGATAACTTTATTTTATATGTCTAGCCCCTTTAGCTCTGTAACCATCAGGCCCTATCTCCACATACATATCCTTTGTCCTTATGTAGTACCTGCTGGTCATATTAACTTTCCGCTAAGTGTTTATCACAGCTGTCTCATGAGTCTCTATAATGGTGAATACACACCAGTCCCTTTCTCATTCTTCATTTTAAAACCTAGGCAAATCTTCATGCTCATTTCTTGTGCTATCAGCTACACTCTGCTCAGACTCACTTATCAGAGCTCCATCAGTGGCCTTCATCTCCAATTTCCATTTCCCTCATTTCTCATCACTCGCCATCTCCTTACCCAGTCCCTCCCTCCAGCAATACACCTGTTCTTGTTATTGTAGGTCCCCTTAACCCAGATTGCCTCTTAATATATGTCCCTCACTTCTTATACTTTTCAGCTTCCTCCCTTATTCATTAATTGTAAACCTTTAGCTTTATTCTTGTGTTGTACCTCTGGTTTTAATTATAAAACCAGAGGTTTTTCAGACTAAATGGCTGCCCCCATGGCTACACCATGGCAGCTTATTTACCTAAGCTATAGTAGTATTACTGAAGCAAACACAAGTTTTACTAGTGGAGGTTGAAAGTACATTATATTTTCATGACTTTAAAATACTTTACATTTTCCAAATGTGAATTTTCAAGCTCTACCAGTGAAAAATATCTTTAAGTTTGTTTATTTTTACCATAATTTTTACATTTCTAAATAGAAATAAACCAATGTGATTTTCATGGCAATAGAATTCTTGCTTTTGTAAATCATGATCAAGTTTTTTAGATTTGGTTGTGCGCGGTGGGATGTCAGACATTTATCCAAATTTAGACTGAGACTCTTTCACCCCTTGATATTGCATAATTGTGACTCTTTTTGACATGATTATGACCACAAAAGAAAAACTAGACTGAGTTTATTCAAGAATTTTTTCAAGACCATCATTCAGATTAGAAAACCAGTATAAATGTGTCTCAAAGAAAAGAGATAACAAAGAAAATAAGACTAATTAAAGCCAATATTCAAGCAACACTTTGTTTTACTAAATCCAGAAGGTCTAAGTCTAATTGTACAACAAGACATTAGAGATTTACAGTGAATGCAATACTTACTGAAAATATAAGCAGTTAATTAGGAGCTGAAGAATATTGTTGAGGTGAGATCATTCCACAAGTAATTGCTAATGACAATACTAAGCATTCAATCTATTGTACAGTATCTTGTACTCTCTCTCCCTCTATTTTAATACACAGAAGAGAATTTTATCGCCTGGGGCATTGGGGTCCAGAGGTAATCTAGTCGGCACAGTAGAAACCAGTAAGAATAAATAGAAACTGAAGTCTGAAAAAGAATTTGAAGCTACAAAGTCCATTAAAGAAATGTGTTCATCACCTACATTGTGCTGCCTTTTTCAATTAAATATATTGCTTTTAAGAATTCATTATCTGTACTGTTTATTCTTGCAGATGAGCTTTAAACAGACATTAAGGCTAATGTCCCATGAGGAGATTTAGTCGCTGCGATTTTTAAAAAGCGAGTTCCACCAACAAGACGCTTGTCTTTTCCTAACAAGCGATTACTAGAGATTTCAACAATGGGGCGATTTTATTTCCCACAAATCCAGGTGTCATATTCCCCGCCCACACTTACAAATTACATTCAGTGCAATGGGGAAATCGCAGCGACTTCCCGCCCCGTGGGTATTGCTTTCAGCGATTCCAATAGTTTTGAATGACAATGCTTTCTTTATAAAATCGCTTGAAAAAGGGTCTCATATCGTTTCGGAGCGGTAATCGATTTGAAGTAGTATGGTCCAGGGTCGGACTGGGCCGCCGGGAAACCGGGAAAATACCTAGTGGGCCCCAGCGGCCCAGACACGACCCTGTTGGCGCTTCCCTTGCTGCCGATGTCCTCCCCTGATGTACCCCACAGTCCGCCCCTGGTATGGTCAGTTTAGGTACTGGCGATTTATATTTTTCTATGTGTAAAGACAAAACGAGCGACTTTAGCCTAAAATGTTACCTCTTATATGTCATTCTCTTGTTGTATATTGAATCAAAATTCATATTTGTGTTAATTTCCAGATTTTTCTAATCTGAATAAGATTTAAATTTTATAAAACTCTACGTATTTATCGAAAAATGTTATTAAATAAAACCGTGAAAAAAAAACTATGAGAATTCAAATTTGTATTTTACTCAACATTTTTAATGGGTCTACAAGCTCCAAAAAATTAGAAAATTTAGAAAAACTTGAATAAATAATTAAAAATTTGCCTAGGAATGTGCCTATTGAATTTTATATGACCTTCCAAACTTTCAGGTGCCGGAGTTTTACATTTAAGTTGCACTTTTTTTTTCTCTTAATTTATAATTAATCTTAAAATTTACGTTTTTAAAACTACAATTCAAATTTGAAAAAAAAAATTGGAAACATGGTAAAACTTAAACGAATACGTATTTCATATACGAAATACAAATGTTAATAAATCAGCCCCAGAGACTAATAGGAGTTTCATGGCCATATAAACGTGTGAGGCCACAGGGATTGAACCTTTATACAGGTTATAAAAATCCAGTGTGACTTCTTGTCTCCATCTTTTATAACAGAGGGTATATTTGTTCGAACATACATATTAATGATGACATTTCTAAGCACCATTTACAGGAATATATTTTACAAGCTAAAATAAAATGTGTTGGTGCTGAAGAGTGGGTAATAATAATATGGTCACCCTGGAGTTCCATGACCTATATATAAGCTCTTATCCTGCCACTGTGTGTTTTTTTGTATGGCTATTAACCGCTAAGTGATTTCAAATAAGTTTCTATTTGTCAGTGGGGAGAACATTATTCTGTACAAATACACATGAATATGTATGTACATACACATATATAATCATATTCTATACACTCATTGCAAAGTATCCTTCCAGAAGAGCAATTAGGACAATAATCACTCAAGTAAAAATGTTGGCGGAAACATGCATTGCTCACAAAGGCGCATCCCTTATATCAACTTGATGTATTCAAAACTGTAATGAACATTGCACAAAAGGCTGCCTGGGAATTCCCTTTGTGATTCTCTATTCTTTCCCCATTCCAGCATACACAGTTATCATCAAGAGAAGCCCTGAAAGAAAGCTGACATCGCTGGAAACATTGCTTTTCATGTAGCTGATGTACAGAATTCCATTTCATCTTCAAGTGGCCAGCCATCTGATGTACTTTATCCTTCAACTACACTTTCAGGGTTCACAGATCTGTGTAAGCACCGCACAAGATAAATGCTCTCTTTTATCCATAGACACATACATAGAGTGTATACAGGCTGAAAAATTCCCTTTGCTATTATTGTTTATTGCATAGTATTTTACTGCAACATTTGACAGCTCACACTAACTGGCTAGACATTAAGCTTGTTCAAGTCAAGAAACAAAATTCCTTATCAGCTATTTCCAGTACAGTAGATGAGGTACAAAAACCTAACATTTGCTCTGGTATCTGCATTTACTTTCATTTAACCCTATAATTACCAGATCTGTAATCTCCAACCATGGCAATTGGGGAAAAATCTTAACAAACTAAAAATAAAAAACACCATTTTGTAAGACCCTAATTACAAAGATTTAGAAGGTCAACAGATGACTGTCTATGTGCATTATATTACTATAATTATTAACAAGTATTATATAAATATTCTGCAGTTCTATACAATAGAAGGGTGCATACAGATTAAATGCAGTTATACATTATACAGGAGGTAAAGGGGGTATGAGATAAAAGGTGTGGCATTAGGCAGATCAAAGAGGGAGATGTGAAATTGATTATTGTGGAATATTTTGTATAATAAAGGGGTGCTAGGTTAGATGAGGTTTAGATTCTCTAAAAATGTGTTTTAGAATATTATTTAAAAGTAGAAAGACTGGGAAAAGTCAATGTAATGAGCAGTTTGATGAGTAAATGATGAGAAAAGTTCAAGTATGGGGTGGAAAGGTGGGGAAAAAAAGCTTGAACGGTCAGTAGCTTAAATTTTGTGCTGAATGGAAGAAGGAGATATTAAGGCTTATTTTAATCTGCAAGTTACTTTGAAGGCCAAAATGCACTCCTTGCACTTCCATATAGTCCCATTCATCGCCTTCCATTCTGAATTTAGAGCTATTGCACCTATATAGGAAAGGAACTTTAGAACATTAGAAACAGTGTAGGTGGGTTTTTTTCACAGTGAGGGCAGTAAGGTTGAGGAATACCCTTCCTAGTGATGTTTAGAATAGAAAAAAACCCTTGCACTATAGTATATTATTGGGAGCACACTGTGTGATTTACAAGGGTATTTCTGTTTTAAAGAACACACTTTATATGCACACCTACCATAGAATCAAATATTGTTTAAAATCAATTTTTATTTAGACAATTTAAAACAAAATGAAAGCAAAAGAAAAAGTAGGAAGATTAAAATTACACAGAACCTTAGTACCTAATAGTCTTTTTTATCCTTTCACTGGGCTAGATTGTTACCTGGTAGGGCCTATGCAGCGAGCCACACTCAGATGTAAAAAAGTGTTGATGAGCCACACAAGTTCCTTGGGGATGCCAAGTAAGGGCTGTGATTGGCTATTTGGTAGCCCCACATGGACTGCTGGCCTGCAAAAGGCTCTGCCAGAAGTTTGCAAAATGGCACCTACACTGTACTTTGAGGCCACTGAGAGCAACATAAAAAAAGAGGTAAGCAATATGTAGTTCACAAGTCGCAGGTGGGGCCAAACGATTGAATAATAATGACAGCAATGGGCGCAGTCAGTTTGGGGACCGCATCAACAAGCCAATGCGGTCCCCGATCCGACTTAATTTTTTAACCTGCCCGATCTATATCTGCCCAATTTCAAGCCAGATATCGGTCGGGCAGGCCCGTTGTTGCTGCCCCTACATGGGCTGATAAGCTGCCGAATCGGTCTAATGGCCTCCTTAACTGTTCAGAACTAATTGCTAATGGGTTGCTATTGGCAACTGCAACTATGTTGCTAAATAAACCCCTTTTATTTCTATATACCTTCTAAAAACACTTCTGAATCATGTCTGCAAGATGCCTCTTTATTTTATAGAATCTGAAACTACCTGCATAAAACTTTATATCAAGCAACATATGTGCCAGTAAATCACTGCTGCATTTGCATAAAAGTAAATTCTGATCTGTTGCCAATTGTAAAGAGTAATTTATTCTTACTGCAAATACAACCCACTGCTTTATTTGTTGGCCCTTATGAGATTGCACAATATGCTCTCCTGGGCAGCTACCTTCATCTTTTGAAATCCTGCCCATAAACATGCATTTATTTTACTTTTTCCTGTAAGAATTCACTTCTTGGACTATATTTCTTAACCCAGTCTATGCAAAGTATTTTTCACCTTGTGTCGCTATATAAATAATATAAGACATATGTGTAATCAAGTTTGTACTGTATTGGTATGGGGGGGGCTTCATTTTCTGGAAAACTGTAATCCATAAAGCAACACATTCCAGCATGGTAGTCTCCCATAGACTCCATTTTAATGAATTGTTAATTGATTTCCCTTTTCTTTGTAATAATAAAACAGTACCTGTACTTGATCCCAACTAAGATATAATTACCCCTTATTGGGGGCAGAACAGCCCTATTGGGTTTATTTCATGGTTAAATGATTTCCTTTTTCTCTGTAATAATAAAACAGTACCTGTACTAGATCCCAACTAAGATATAATTACCCCTTATTGGGGGCAGAACAGCCCTATTGGGTTTATTTAATGGTTAAATGATTCCCTTTTCTCTGTAATAATAAAACAGTACCTGTACTTGATCCCAACTAAGATATAATTACCCTTTATTGGGGGCAGAACAGCCCTATTGGGTTTATTTAATGGTTAAATGATTCCCTTTTCTCTGTAATAATAAAACAGTACCTGTACTTGATCCCAACTAAGATATAATTAAACTTATTGGGGGCAGAACAGCCCTATTGGGTTTATTTAATGGTTAAATGATTCCCTTTTCTCTGTAATAATAAAACAGTACCTGTACTTGATCCCAACTAAGATATAATTAATCCTTATTGGTGGCAAAACATTCCTATTGTGTTTATTCAAAGGGGTTTCTGTCATGGGAAAACATGTTTTTTTACAAAATGCATCAGTGCTCCTGCATTGAAATCTGTTTTTCAAGTACAACTTTTTTATATTAATATTTTCCAAGTGCCTCTAGCCTTGTGACAAGTGTTCTGATAAACTGCAGTCACTCTTTACTGCTGTGCTGCAAGTTGGAGTGATATCACCCTCTCCCTTTTTTCCCAGCAGCCTATCAGCAGAAGAATGGGAAAATCACAAGATAACAGCTCCTCTCTGAAATCTACATAATGCTCATATGCCCCTAGTGCAGATATTAAAATAGCATTCAATAGTAAACTACCCAAGTCCCGCCATGACTCCTCCAGTTACACTGAGTAAGAGAAACAATAGCTTATTTGAAAGTAGTTGTATTGTGCAGTGCTGGCTTTTTCTGAAACCTCAAAATTAGACACAATGACCTGAGATGGCAATATATACATACACCAATAATACAACTAGAGAAATGCATTTATTGTTTCAATAATGCAATTTTAAATGATAGAATGAAGTATTTGCATTGTACACAGTGTAATTACTAAACCATAAAAATCATGGCAGAATACTATTAATGTTTAAATTATTTTTTATTAGACTTAAACATTAACAAAGCAGCATAACTAGCAGTCACTGTAAAAAAATGTATTGGATTTGTAAGTGTTTTTGGCCAGAGTAGTTTGCATTGTAGGGTAAAGCAATAAAATAGGCACATTATTATACTACAGTATCCCTTACTTTGTTCCTGCCAGTTTTGTAACGTAATAACACTAGCCTTTCCAATTCCAATAGCAAGTCCAAGAAAGTATGGTGCTGTACAATCCATATAACTGCATAAATATTATACATTTTTCCCCTTAACAGTCTTTACTTATTATGCTGTAATGTTCCCCACCCTGGAGAGAAGAACTTACAACTTTACTTGACTATTCACAAAGAAACACAAAGTCACTGCAGTTAATAGTTGCATGGCTGTAAAAAGAGTAACTGATTGCATAAAGTAGACATCCATGAAGTATGACAAGCGCACTCTTACAATGAGACATAATACATAAGGCACTTCATTTAGTTCACAGTTCCAACACCACTTTACTCCCTGAGGGTATATGAACAATAATTGCCTACTCATATGAATGAAATTCATTCAGACCATTAGGTGGAATATAGCGGAGTCTAGTAATGGCGACTTTAGCCCAGTCTGAATAATGAAAAATGGAGAAAGGTGAACTATTTGCAAGAAAATGATTTGTTAGGCAAGATCAAAAGCAGATCACAATAAAAAATATATACTGTATAGCTTTACACCCCTTTGTGGACATGTTTTCCTAATAAATCTCTAGCTTGTCAGTTTCTTATCAAGACTCATTAAATAAATAATATAAATTCAATAATACAATAAAAATAGGGAGATTTGAAGGGTAATCAAAATAATGGATTCACCTGTTAAGATAACAGTTTATCAAATCTATTGCAAATACAAGAATATTCTAAAACATGGCTGTCAACCATAATTAGATAATAATGTTATATATGTCGGGTTAGTAAGAGTTGATGTATAATTGCAGAAATAATGTTAGGTAAACTCAAATTACAGATTTAAATCTAATTTAGCCAAAGAACAGTCTCATCAAAGAAGATAACAGTTCATTAAAAAGGTGGAATATATGAAGGCACCGTGTATAAAGAGAAGAAACATTACGGGCATTGTACTGAGCAGAATAAACATTTCCAGAAATGTGAAATCATTTCATAGCAAGGATATTTCCTGTGCATTCATCATATATTGAAAATCAAATTCTGGCTCCTTCACTATACTCAAAAAAAAAATAAATCAAAATGGAATAAAAATCTTAGAATGGAGCAAAATATTGATTTGTGCCCTGGATTTGTCAAATGTCTGTTTTACGAAATATATGCATATTTATTTTTCCTTTCTCCACCATGATTCTATGAAGGTAAAGCTGGCTATTTTAGCTTTGCCTAAGCTGTCATTGTCTCAACAGCAGGCTGGCCACAAGCTCCCATCGGTCTACTCTTCCACTTCTAATCCCAATACAAAGAATCAGCATGGAGTGTAGCATGGAAGTTAAAACTTTAATGGAAATGTTTTATTTCAGTTACCGAATTGGTCTTGGTGAAGATTTCCTTTGAATAAGCCACACGGTTTCGCTCATAACTGCTAATGCCCTGAGGACAGGAAATTATAGCTATTTGGCTTATACAGAAAATTGACACATGCATAAGAAGAACATCTCTACTTTATGCTAGTATGGGATGCTTCTTATTAACAGAGGCTAGGGTGCTTACTTGGAAGGAAAGGATTGAACCATTAGGCAGAGATGTTTTTGACTCCACTTCCAAGAAAGCTACAACCTTCCAAAAATCCAATGTTTACAGTTTTAACTATACTGGACTGAATAAAGATCTACTGGGGTTACGCAATAAAAGGCATTGAGTTTGCCTAGGAGCAGTAAACCTTTTTAACCAATCAGGAGGTAGACTTTACTGGTCACCTGTTTAAAAACAAGCATCTTATTAGTTGCTATAGGTTACAGCGGCTAGTGCCTTTTATTACATACAAGGGTACATATTTCACAGAGGTCTGTGTTGTGAAAAATCAAAAAAATGAGAAGTGGTTTTGTGCATCGGTTTATTGCAAGGAAAATGGACATGTGACTCCACCACGTATTTAAGATAGGTGTATCAATAAGTAGGTACAGTGTGTACTCCTGTTAGTGCCATGGAGACGCTCTCAACCACATGGTTTCTGCATGAATGGAGTCTAAATCAATGATTGCTTGCTAAAAGAATGTTACATATTTGCCCAACACCTGCACTCTAAAGCATTCTGAAAAATTATATATACACACATATATATATATATACCATAAAACCTATAACGTATATAACTAGAAATAACTAAATAACTAAATATTGTTTACACTGCTTCTCCTCTCGTTTGTACAGGGGTTCCACCTGCTGGACCAAGCTGTTCATTAATATTATAGTTGCTATACTTGGAAATGAATTTATTCTTTACACATCTAAATGCAGCTAGAAATACCTCCCTATACCTTTAATAATGTAAGATTAAAAAAAACAAAACAAGTTATAGAGCTATTGTTTCTCATATTTTTAACTTTTTTTTTTTTTGTGGGCGGAGGAGAGTTCTCATATTGTGACTCCCTTGCACCCTATGCAACAAATGTTTCTATAATATTAAAGAGCTTAAAGAGGAGGAATTCATGTATTATTATGACCAATTAAGTAAAAAAAAATACAAAAAAATAACATTTTCCATTTTTACGATTAAAAAATGCATTCTCTAGTGCAGTGGATCGCAGATCATGGGAATGGTGGCAGTCAGAACATACATTAGGTTAAATATTTGTATTTAATGCATTAGAAACCTTTCAAATTCTGGGAGACTAGGAGAATTCTGGACTATAGCAAGGGAATTTTCAACTGTGACCGCCTGATTAAAAGTTTTTGACCAGGTACCATAAATGAGCTTATATGATGCCAAAGTACATTCTACAACATGTTGCAGATCAGATGTGAGATTATTCACAGAAGTACTTTTTAAAATATTTTTTATTCAGTGTTTTTCCACTTTACATCAATGGTGTTTCTACAATACAAATCAGTCTTTGGAACTGCCTTTTAAATGAAATGGCAATATATAACACTATGGGGTATATTTATCATGTTGTGTAAACAGTGGAGTGAAGTATTACCAGGGCAATCAATCAGCAATTAGATTTCAACAGCTAGAAAACCAAAGCAAAGCATCTGATTGGCTGCTATGAGCAACATCACCGTTAATGTATTACTCCACTTTTTACACAGCATGATAAATATACCCCTATGTGTTGAATATATTCACATCTTATATTTTGAGAAGAAAATATTTATTTTTCTAAAAAGGGTGTTAATCCCCCCCTAAAACTGTGTGGAATGTTAGCAGAATATAATTAATATACATATAAATTATAACAAGCTTATAATTAACCTTCCTGTTAATATAAGCCTTGCTATTTAACACATAATTACACTGAAAATAATCAAATCAATTTCGTAAAATATAAATTGCAAATAACGGTATAAAATGTTTATTGTTGATAGAATATTGATGGCTTTGCGGTCTCTGTCCACATTTTTACCCAGTTTGGTTACCAACACAGAGGGCCAAATTGGGTCAAGTCCAATAATTTGACCAACAACAGGACTTCTTGAGGGCTCCATACACAGGTTGATAAACTGCTGTCTCAGTCTTGAGGGGCCTAGTCGGAATTTATTATTGGCTTGTTTTTGGCCATCTTATGGCTTGGAACATTGTCTATCGCTAGCAGTGCTCATCTGATTCACAGAGGAGTGAACCAGACCACTGTACCAGGACCTCAGATAAGAAGCCTCTATCATTAGAAGTGCTGATGTGTTTTATATCATCTGGATTAGAAGACTATTTGTTCATTAATTTAATTTCTCAGGCATTTATATGATCTCCTACTGATGGTTCCTACTGAGGTCCAGCTTAGACTTTTTGGAGGTAATTACATGGTACATTGTTGCACCAATTTTAAACTGATTTACTTGAATTTATAGCCTACCTTCATAGACAGCCATTATTATTGGACTAAATGAACCTCTCTCCCTATGATTAACTTATAAATATTAAGCATTTGGCATATTAATGTACAAACAGAACACCGCTGCTAACTGTTTCATTTAACTAGGGCATTTGGGTCTATAGCAATAAATCTTCACCTTTGGATTCTATATGCCAAGAAATGCAGCAGCTGGTCACAGCAGGGAAACATATAAAGGGATGTCTGATAGGCTTCCCCGAAGAAAAGAGTTTTCAGGGAGCATTTACATTTCTGAACATTGAAACTATGCTCGTCGTAATTATATCCAGTGATTAAGAACACATCAATACTTGATGCATCTGCCATGAAAACGCAGCAGTGTACAAAGAGATGTTTGTTGCCAACAAAAATCAGCAACTTGGACTTTTAAAGATTAGTTGTACCAAAGCAGGAAGAACGGAAGAAAGAAAGAAAGACTAAAAGAGACTAAAGAGAAGAGAGAAGAGAGAACTAAAGAGACTAAAAACTTCTGGAAGAACAGATTTCCAGGTATAGCAACGAAATACCGGAAACGTTATTACAGCGCCATCCTAAACAATCCATCTATAAAAACCCACTGCAGAACTGATCATTATGCAAACGTTTATTGTCTGTCTTTGAGGAAATGCGTTGGATTGTTCTCCCCATATAGTAGGAGTGACTGCCATTGAACATTAGCTGCTATTGATCATTTAGCTTTTGTGGTGCCATTTACTAACTGCATTATTATAAGGTAATTAACATTCTTCTCCCCCGTACCAATTTCATTTCATAGCTTACATTTTATCTAAAGGTCAAAGAAAATGTTCTTATAGAAAATGAACAAATAATATACACCATAATAATGTTTATGAAGTAGTTGTAATGGCAGATACAAGGAATAGCTTTAAAAGAGGGCTGGATGACATTAAATGAGTGACTAAATCAACATTATTGATATTTGTACAACAGGTTAGAAATATACATCTAAGTATTAGTCGAACTTGCAGATATGGGTGTGGGCTGGGATGTGGGTCTCAAAGATGCAAGTTTTCCATTTTTTGGGGGTCCCCACCCTCTTCTGGTGATGTCACTTCTGATTTACAGCAACAGCAACAACTTATGGTTTAATGGTGGATTCTTAGTAGCAAGTCAGGTTGCGGGTAAGGCAGTTGTGGCTCTGTGTCGTGTCCAGGTCAAAAAATTGGACCTGCTACTCCAAAGTATATTAATTCAAATTAAAGGAGAAAATGCTAATAAAGAGTTAATCTCAAGCTGTAGGCATACCTTTAGTTCTCTCAATAGTGCCCTTAAGTTTCCCCATATTTCTCCCGTTCAGATGATCAGAAGCCTTTAGGAAAATAAACGCTGAGCTCTGTAAAGAAAGTTCCCAGAATGCCTTGCTCCTGCACCAAGACCAAGACTGCTGTACATGCTCAGTTAGTTAGACTATGGGGCACATTTACTAAGACACGAATCTGAACCGAATTGGAAAAATTCCGACTTGAAAACGAGCATTTTGCGACTTTTTCGTATTTTTTTCGATTTTTTCAGCGTCTTTACGACTTTTCAGAAATTGTCGCGACTTTTTCGTTACCAATACGATTTGCGCGAAAAAAAGCGAGTTTTTCGTAGCCATTCCGAAAGTTGAGCAAAATCGCCCGATTTTTTCGTAGCCTTAAAACTTGTGTGAAAAGTTGCGCCTATTTCGTAGCGTTAAAACTTAAAAGGTGCGATGTTTCACGCAAGTTTTAACGCTACGAAAAAAGCATAACTTTTTGCGCAAGTTTTAACGCTACGAAAAATCGCCAGATTTTGCGCAACTTTCGGAATGGCTACGAAAAACTCACGTTTTTTCGCACATATCGTATTAGTAACGAAAAAGTCGCGACATTTTTCCGAAAAAATCGCAAAATACCGATCATTACGAAAAAAACGCAATCGGACGCATTCGGCCCGTCCGTGGCTTAGTAAATGTGCCCCTATGAGTCAGCTTCCTGCTGATTGGCTCAGATCCACATTCCTAAGGGGGGGGAGTTCTTAGCATTCTTGAGGGAGGGGGGAGCAGGAAAGAGCAGAGAGCTGCGTGTCTCTGGCACAGGAATTACAGACACAACTAATCTTTTTTCAGAGGACTCTTTCTGTGAGTGCTTATGGCTGTATTTACATAGACCTTTCTGATAAAGCTTACTTAGTTTTTACCTTTCTCTCTCCTTTAAGGAAATGTCAAGTCATATAAAAATACAAGTAACCAATTATACAGAATAAGCTGAAATATGGTATTCCATTTTAAGAAAAACATGCTAAAAATGATTTCTTTTAAAAAAAATAAAACAGTACCTTGCAGTTCAAGATAGCTAAACTGCTTAAATCCATATCAGCGACAAAGCAGTCCTGTTGTTTTTTTTATGTTTAAATGATTTTTAGCAGACGATATGGTGAACTAAATTACAGGCCCAATATCTGAAAAATCCCATGTCCCAAGCATTCCAAATAATATATCCCACACCTGTACCAGAAGAAAGCAAGCATATAGATCACAATTAGTGCACACTTCTAAATCTCCTCCATATTTGTAAAAATGTACTGTATATATATATATATATTTATTTTAATAACTCGGGGTTTCTAATATTATAACCTTCCAAATAAATTGCATGAAAGGGCATAAACAAATTATGTACTACTTTTGGCTTTAAAAAAAGCAAAATTAAAATGTTTGCTTGATGATATTAAGTCATTTTTTTTTAATGCTGAATATCATTAAATGTGTTTTAGTGCAAACTGCCAACTTAGGAGGCTTTTTATTGATTAAATATTCAGTTTAATTGCTTAATTGCGATTTGATTTAATAGTTTACTTAAAACTGTCGCACTTGGTAGCGTATTTATATAAAGTGCCTCTATGGGTCGTATGAAACAAGGTGCTTTATCTTCATTTCAAAAATTCTATGTCATTGGCAAAATGTAACACAAGACAGAAACCATAGAGCTTATTTTTTAATCATTTGATCAGTAAAAGTTTCAGTCACCAAAGAATCTAACACTGAGGTCCCGTTATAACAACAATTGGATGTAGACAGTGCTAAATGTAATAGGTGGCACATAGACCTATAATGGATATAAGGTAGAGATGGTGGAAACTGTCCTTGACTGGGGGCCACCAGGAGACATTCTGGTACTCTAGCAGGCCTTTCTAACCCTGGGAGGAGCAAACAATGCCAGTAACACAGAAAAGGTCTTCTGCTATTATTAATCATCTATACTTCAGGTTTTTGAGTGTGCTTCTTCAACCTATTACTTTTTTTTTTATTGCATACGACTAAACAATACTGGGGGCCGATTAATTAATGCTCAAGTCTCTGTGCTCTAGCAACTGGTTCCTATAACCATTTATAAGTTGCCAAACTCATGCGTGGTTTCTGCATCCGAATACCATGGCTTGCTACCACCTAAAACCTGCCCAGAAAAAAAATTAGTAGCAAGCCAAGGTATTCAGATGCAGAAATCAGGTGGAACTCATTTGTCATTTTAGGAACCAAATGCTCAAGCCCCGAGGCTCCAGTGTTAATAAATTGGCCCCTTAAGGTCCTCATACACGGGCCAATTCTAGCTGCCGATATCAGTCCCTTAGACCGATTCGGCAGCTAATCGGCCTGTGTATGGGCACTACCAACAGGCCTGCCCGACCGATATCTGGCCTGAGATCAGCCAGATCTCGATCGGGCAGGTTAAAAAATCTAGTCGGATCGGGGACCGCATCGGGCCAAGCAAACAAATTAGCCTGGATTCTCCCAATATTGCCCACCCGTAGGTGGGGATATAGGGAGAAGATCCGCTCGCATGGCAACATCGACAAGCGAGCGGATCTGAAGGTGTATGGGGACCTATAGTGTCAGCAATGCATTACAAGTTGCTGACTCATATTGGAATCAGCCAATTAGACCAGGTGAAATCTATCAGTTACTCATAGCATTAGTTTGTTTGTTGCAGCCAGGAAGAAAATGTTAGGTTGAATGAACTCACAAATCAACTATTAAATATACAAACAACACTAACAAAGACAATATAAAAGCTAAAACAGAAGAACATAAAATAAATCTCAAAATAAGTCAGAAACAGGTTTTAAACGTCTATCTTAGTTTAGAAGATTTTCATAATAGTTACATTTTAATAGTACAGGTATAGGATCTATGAGGATCTGTTATACGGAATGCCTGGGAACTTGGGTTTTCCAGATAAGGGATCTTTCTTTAAATAATCTTAAAAATCAGTTTAACATGAAATAAACCCAGTAGGATTGCACTGCCACTAATATGGATTAATGCAGCTCAGTTACCATCAAGTACAAGCTACTGTTTTATTATTACAGCAAAAAAGGAAATCATTTTCAAAAACTAGAATCATTTGCTTGAAATGGAGTCTATGTGAGATGGCCTTCCCATAATTTGGAGCTTTCTGAATAAGGGGTTTCCAGATAAGGGCTCCCATGCCTGTACTTAATGCCCATTTACAACAATAATTTCCGAAAACCATAATGGAGCCCAACTATTTTAGTATGGGTAAAATACAGATGTACAGTGATAAAGTGTGTTGGTCTTCCATGGGTGGTAGTGATTCAGTCACCAGTAATACAATGAATTTACTTTCAGTAAAGGAATTTTATTCATTAAAATACAGCTAATACAGCAAAAGTTTTTTTTTTCCAAAAAGTAATTGACACTCACAATACTCCTACTTGGTGATATAATCTCACCATGCACTTGCACATCCAATTTGGTTTGCTTCAGCCAAGTGTAAGGATCCAGAAGTCATAAAGCAGTGATCCCCAACCAGTGGCTCGGGGGCAACCTGTTGCTCACCAACCCCTTGGATGTTGCTCTCAGTGCCCCCAAACCAGGTAGTTATTTTTGAATTCCTGACTTGGGGGCAAGTTTTGGTTGAATAAAAACAAGATTTCCTACCAAATAAAGCCCCCTGTAAGCTGATAGTGTGCATAGAGGTGCCTAATAGCCAATCCTAGCCCTTATTTGGCACCTCCATGAACTTTTATGGTGCTTGTGTTGCTCTCCAAGTCTTTTTACATTTGACTGTGGCTCACGAGTAAGAAAAGTTGGGGACCCCTGTCATAAGCACAACTTTGCTTAACTGGAGCAAACATGCTACAGACTTTGGGGGTATCCCTTCCACTTTCTCAACATCCTTACTCCAGATCAGATTAAAGTGAATTGGTTATAACAACTAAAACCGACCACAACTCACAGTATTATACTTGAGCTAAATACAAATACTCAGCAGACAGAGGGACCTATATTGTATCTATAAATACACCCCACTAGTGATGAGCAAATCTGTCCATTTTCGCTTCGCCAAAAAATTTGTGAATCTTTGAGACAGCGAAAAATTTGTGAAAACGATGCACGATGCACGCCAAAAAAAAAATTGCTGCACGCGTCATTTGGAGCATCTGTTCAGTTCAGTTTACAAATTAAAATACATTGTTTATTAAAATCTATACATCCCTTTGGATAATAGTAAAGATAAAATGTTCAAATCCCCATATTTCTTTTTAATTTTATTGACATCATGATCATTTTTTTCAAACTATTTTTTGGAAATGTGTTCTTTGGATTTACTGTTTCCTTGCAATAAATGTTACGAAATTGGAAAGCCACAAAATACAATATTGTAATTATACAATATAAGTCTCCTTCTGTAAATCTCTCATGCTCTGTGTCCTTAAGTACTCACAGGATGGATTTTTAGTTGAGCAAATCACTGAGATGTCAATGAAGGGAATGCGATATTTATGGGGGACTGGAATGTGCCAGATGTCTTAAAGCAAGCAAGCAATTTAGTAAAGCAATGACAAAACCAAAGAGAATATTAGGTTTTACAAGAAAAGGATTTATAAACGGTACTTGGGGAATTGCGCTGCTACTCTGCAGGTCGCTTGCACATTTATATGGAGTAGCAATGGCGACACAGTGAAAGAGATGCAAAACTGAGAGCACATTGGCACACTTGAGCCCACACACTCTTCTTGCACTTGTGAGTATTTGCAGGAAGCGCCAATGCGCCAGACTTCTACGATGGCGTGGGATGAGAACAGATGGAGCACAGTTTCCCCAGCAGTAATATTTATCTGCCATGTGGTCTACTTTTCTACTTTCTATCTGCCCCTCTGTAGCTGCTGGGTGCCATCTTTGTAAGAAACTGATGACATCAGTGAGACTTTTTTTTCCTTCTATGCAGAACAGTTGGGGCTCCAATGTATTGTGAAATGCATTGGATTGCCATTGACTCCCTACTCACAGAACCTTAAACCTAGGAAACTGTGGAATTACCGCAAGCCTGTATGTGCTGATAATTCCAAAGGTCCACAAGTAAGTTGAATAAATAACCACCATCGACCTGTAGCAAGTTAATTCCACGTTAATGTCATTATTAATGCCCCGTGCATTAATACAGGACATTTTACAGAAAAACAAATTCACGGTAAAAGCAAATCAGTGTGCATATTGGTGCATCCCAACTTGCAGCACGTGGCTGCTTTTATGATGGAATTTGAGATAAACATGGGGATTTGCACTAGGAATCACAAGCTGTGTTAGAAATCGAGCCGCCAGTCAGTAATAGTTACACTTATTTAAAGCCTGTCAACATAAAGGCTTTAATAAAACAGAAACAGTTCAGGGAAGGGTTAGTAAAATGCAATGTAAAAGACATGGTGACGGGGATTACATAGTTGAGGATGCAGTTAACATGGGCATGAACCTCGGTATGAGCACAATTGGTGCTGACATAAAGAAAAGGTTAGAGCAAAGGGAAAGCAAGAAAGGAGAACCTAAGGAACAAAAAGAGAAAGGGAGATTCAAGAGGTATGTAGGTAAGGGAGGGCAGAAAGATAAGAGGAGAATTAAAAAGAGTATATACCTTTATCCAGGCTAATTCGATCGTTTGGCCCCAGGAATTATAACGACGGGTATAGGAAAAGTTGGGCAGGTTAAAAAATCTAGTCGGATGGGGGACCGCATCGGCTCATTGAGGCGATCCCTGATCCGACTAGATTTTTTAACCTGCCCGATGAAGATCTGGCAAATTTCAGGCCAGATAACGGTCGTGCAGGCCCGTCGGTAGTGCCCATACATTGGCCGATTAGCTACCGAATCGGTCTAAGGGACCAATATCGGCAGCTAGAATCGGCCCGTGTATGGGGACCTTTACTTGTTTCCAATGTGAAAGATTTTTTCTGACTGTGAGTTATACAGATATCCAGATAGTTCAGAAGCTTTGCTCTGTGCCTTGTTGTCTGTTTACTGTTATATTGGTTATTAAAGGCCTTACCAACATGAACACAGTGCTATTATTTCCAATGGGTATAGATTTGGCTGACAATGAAAATTGCTGATTAATCATATTTACAGCCAAGAGATAGAAGCTACAGTAAACCCAACTCATAAAAAGGCTGAAATCACTGAAGGTCCAACAGCAACTTACTTTCCAGGTATGGGAAGCTGCACATATTGCACATTTACAATATTAAACATGGGCTGTACAGACAATAAGGCATTAATAAGGCTGACAAAAGCGAAGAGACTGCACAAATATCAGCCTGATTCCATCGCTCGCATAGAGTATTGAGAACTGAAGATTCTGTTACAAGGAGCCAATCAATAAAATAATTCCATTATCCTCTGCTGTCATCGTTATTTGAAATTAAAATCATATTGACAGGCTTTCAAATTTACTCTCTTCTTGATGCCCTCGTCGTCTATCAGCTGCACATAAAAATTGAATGAGGATTCAGCTCGGGTCCATCTGGACAACCAAACTGCCATCTGCCAAGCAATTTAAGATAGAAGTATTACTGTCGCTTTAATTACAATCATGCTTCAGACTTTAGAATAGAAGGCTCAGGCTAAGGCCAGTGCTGTCTGGGCTAAAATTGGAGTCTTTCAGTTCAGCGTCACTATAGGCTTCTAATCAATAGCGCGCTCGCTGGGCCATAATCGTATCAACCAAAACATATTAACTTTCTTTACATTTGTCGTTCTTTACTCTGACTAATTTATGCTGCAGCAGCAGAACTGATATTAATTCCAATTATAATAAGTGCCGTGGCAGCACGTTTAAAAATAAATGTTATGCTTATTTCTGTAATTGGATTTCACTCTTTCTTTCAGCAGCATTACAGAAAGATCGGAGACATTGTGCACAGGAGCTGCCAATATTTCTAATAGATTGAAAGAAATATATATATATATATGTTATATAGTTAATTAAGTGAAAGTTCCAGCACACTATACTTAGAGGGTGGCCACAATTATGCTGAAATTCTAGGAGAAAATATTGCAGTGTGGGTAACATACATGGCAATTTGGTTATTTCTGCTGTGCACACTAATAGACCCTATAATGTTTCAAAGGGGAGTAATGGATTAAATGGTGCTAAATGGAAAGCTAAAGACAGAAGAATGCAAGTATAAGGCAGGGGGATCAGATGCAACTCTGACATCTTCTATCTGTTTAAGAGGAATAGCGGGGGGGGGGGGCAGTAATGTGAAATAGACAATTTCAAAAAATTTTGCGCACTTTGAACCCTGCTCAGCCCTCAGGTACATAATGCAGCACCAAGAACTACATAACACCCATGAATACAGTGCTGCTTGAATTCAGCAGTAATGTATCTATTAGGGGTGGGTAGGGGGAGGCACATAGGCGTCCCCCTCCCTCCTGTCTGTCCCTGAGCTAATCATTCAGAAGACGAGGAATTCTTGGGCAGAGGGCACAGTAAATAACCCCTATAGTCCCTAATACCTGCAGACCGGCTTCTGCAGAAACAACCAACTAGGTACAAACCTTTGTGTGTGGGGCACACTGTGAACTGATGCCATGCTGAGCCACTAAGGGCCCATTCTTTATAGCTTTTGAGGCTCTCTGCTTCTGGAACATATGGCATGACTACCTTAAATCCTGCATTCTGTATGCCCCTCAGTTACTCATTGTCCACAATTACAATCCTTCTTATAGCACCCAAAAAGGTTTGCAAACTATGTACAAAAGATGGTGGTTGGCTCCAGAGCAACAATTTAACCATTTTTTTATATACGCCTACTTATAGATTAACCACAATCTACATAGAGAGCAGGAAGCAGACTACAGCTGGCCATACATACATACATACATACATACCTGCTACCGCACCATATGTTTTGGCCTATAATGTATTGGCAGATGAGGAAATATAGAGGTTCACACAGTTGTTGTGAAGGGAGATTAAGATCAGTTAATGCTGTCTCTCACAGTCTGTCTGGATTTATAGCAGTACAATGGTTGTTTAATCTTTTAAAATCTCCATGGCCATATGTATACCATATTAAATATTGTAACAGGTTCATGTTACTTAAACTTTCCCTACAAACAAAACATTCATCGCAAAGAGGCCAATTCTTTTCATCACAAAACAGCAATGGGCCCTAGTGATGAAAAAATATTTGTTTTTTTGTTTCCAAATGGCTGAAAAATCAGAACTATAAAATCATAATAATTCAGGTTGTAAACTATTAAATGATTTACAACTGTACGTTTCTAAGGGTTTAAATCAAAGGCCTGATTATTTCTAACAATGCTGTCTGTTTCTTAAGTAAATGAAATCAAATGTGTCTCATCATGAGACAGCCAAAGCTTCTCCCTCCCAGCCATCTCCAACACGGCCTGAAAAATAGTACAAATGTGACTACTGTGTGTAGGGATTGCCAGGAACCAATCATGACACTTCTAATTGTAGCAGATGGCATGGGTAATAACGGCACGCTGAGTCGGCCCAAATCAAATGCCGGTTGTTTGATTTGCTGCACCAAAAAATGAGTTATGTGCTGCCCTAATATGTAGTGATTCCAGGAAATTCAACCTTAACAATATTCCTATAGGTTAAATTCCCTCTCCATCAATCAATTCACACAGTTACCATGGAAGTACAACAAAAAGTAGATTGAACTTATACTACATAAGCAGAATTATGAGATTTCATCATGAATGCATCAAAGTATTATTATTCTTATTACTATAATTGTTGATTACACATATAAATACAACTATGGCATCCATTATCCAGAAACCTGATTTCCAGAAAGCTCCAATTATGGGAAAGCCATCTCTCATAGACTCCATTTTAATCAAATAATTCACATAGAAAAAAATGATTTCCTTTATCACTGTAATAATAAAACAGTATCTTGTACTTCATCCCAACAAGGATATCATTGATACTTATTGGAGGCAAAACAATCCTATTGGGTTTAATTAGCGTTTCATTTAATAGTCTTAAGAAATTCAAATTACAGAAAAGATTCCTGATCCGGAAAACCCCGGTCCCAAGCATTCTGGATAACAGGTCCCATACCTATGGTGATAGAGGAGGTAAAGAGGGATTTCCTTATTACAGCTCACAGACATATGGAATGAGCTTATGGAATATGTAGTAGCCCTGCCTGACGGACCGATTTATATTTAATATCCCAGTATTAAATCACAAAGGGACTCATTAAATCATTGCTGCAAAACATGGCTACAGTAGCTCTGCCTCAATTAGAAAGGAATCATCCTTTTCATGCTTTTATTCTTCACAGTTTTGAACACTTCCATTTTCTTATTCAGACCACTGTCTGGTTGCTAGGGTAAATTGAACCCTAGCAACCAGATCACTGCTGAAACTCCAAACTAGAAAGATGTGGGTCAATATATTACAAATAAACTACAAAAAAATGAAGACCAATTGCAAATTGTCTTGGCATAGGACTCTATACATCACAGTAAAAGTGAATTTAATGTAAAAACAACCCTGAAAAACATTGATTTTCTGTGCTTTGGCCCCCAGTTTTCTTAAATGCTCCATTGATTTTACTGTAGGACATCATCGTTTTAACGTGTAATTAAATAATTGGCCCACTACATGTAATAAGTTAACAAGAACTGTAATATGCACTAATATTTCCTGTTGTTTGGAATTCAACATTTCCAAATGACTTATTGTTATATAAATGGCAGCCAGGTTGGCCTTTATAACTTTTCATATTACAGGTTATGCCGAATTCACAATCATATGTTTCGGGACCAATTCAGACATCAAAGCATAATATTAATGAGCCAATATATGGTCCGTTTTTATCTGCAGAATTGGGCTTAATATAGGGAATAACTATCCTGGCAGTTATATTATTTCTCTGTACATGATATGTGAACCTACTTTTGTTATTAAAATCCCAGTTTGACTGGCCCCACCCCAAAACATAGAACTGGAACACAGTTGGAGGCATATGGCGTGAGAATGAAACTCATAGCCAATCAGCCATGGCTACAGCTAATTAGGCATGTCTAAAACAATAAGTTATGCAAGTTATAATGTAAAATGAAAACACAAAAACCACATGCAGTACAGGGGAAACAAGAAGTAACATTTATCAGAATAAAAGTGTTCATTTTTGTGTATTATAGTTTCAAAGGGAGGGGATTACTACTCTGAAAAAGGTTACTCATAAAGGAGAAAGCCATTTGCAAGTTGTATGTGGCTATTTCTACTTCCCTTCTGGCAAACAAGTAAAGTTCTAAGTTGCATTACGGCAGAGATTCTAGTCATACGCCAGGATCAAAGCCAGCGTTGCATAAAAGAAGGCAGGATTAACTATGCTTTATGCGCAAGGATCATTTACAACATTGCCGCCTTTTCACCGATTTATCAATGACAGCAAAAGACTTAAGAAAGCTTAACTGAGACAGGGCGAACAGAATCACTGAACTTCCAGTTACAATACAAATACATTAACTGAAGTGCTAATCTAAAGTATCCCAATACTATTTCTATGGAAAAACCATCCCAATTAGGGTGAGAAAGGCTAAAGGATGAAAAAGAGGTGCAAGAAGGCAGGGCATGCATTAAAAGCAGAATCTATCTCCATGCTTCATACTACGCACATGGCAATGCCTTTACCTCAAATGGGAAACCCTCACTTAGCGAATTATGGTGGGAGACATACAAATTACTAGAATTCTGCAAATTATTAGAAGCCTAATTTCCATTGCTAAAACCTCCAGAGAAAGAGTGAGTCACAGGAATACCGCCAAGGTCTCTGGAGCAGTCACACTTTCCTTCGTAGAAATTATTAGGCTTTTTTAATTATGAAGCAGCAATTTCACATGTGAGTTGATTGAAATGATAATGATCATAAACCTGAATTTGCTGCCCATAAGCCTGATGCCACACATGGCGTTTTTACGCTGTGTTTTTTCTCAGCCTAAAAACGCCGCACAAGCCACACAGCCCCTGACTATGGCATTTTTCAGCCTAGTACTGGTGATGTAGCAAATCCCGTTTCCATGGTGCTAATAGTGCAAAATAGTAAAAAACGCAGCGTATTTCCGCTAGGTCTGGCAGCTGCCTTTGTGTATACATAGGAATAGCTTGCTTTGCAAATACTGGCGTATTTCAGCCAACGCTTGAAAAATCCGTGCTAAGGCGTTTTCTAGCATATTTCCGCACTGTGTGGTTTGCCTAGAGTCTTTTCAAGTTATTTCTATGGATGATGATATCGGGCGTTTTTCAGCCACTGAGAGAATTAGAAAATACGCAGCATAAAAACGCCATGTGTGGCATCAGCCTAAACAAAATAACCTGACCATCTGACCACACATTTCTCACGGGTACATTCAAAGTTAAGTTATTTTATTTACCAGTTATTCATAGGGAAAGATATCAGATATCAGTTCCTTTTCCATTTCTTTTCCCGGATGAGTGTATGCAAGGAGTATTCCTTGTGTATTGGCATCTATAAATAATGCCGGGACTATCCATACTGCAGAATTGATAGCAAATAAAAAATGCAAAGAATGGTGTGATAACCTGGTACACGGGTGTAGCAGAACTAGAAAACCCACATGGAGATCTTAGATAGCAGGGTAGAACTCCGGTTTATTCATGGCTGCTCTCTCCACACAGTGTGTCCCCTCCCCTTCGCTTCCACTTCCTGTGTCCCAACCTTTCTCATTACTCCACCCAGTGCTAAGCTGCTAATGCATATTAAAAGGAACAGTTAACATTCATACAGGGATGGATGGAACAACATTACATCCCTCCCCACCTTTCAAAACAACAAAGTGAACTGCAACAGAGTACATAAAGGTATGGGAGGCAGAATGCCTCATGCTTTACTGAAAAATAAAATCTTTGAGATGGCCCGGCAGTCTTCTATTTGCTCTCTTTGGATAGCGTTGTGCTATTCCAGTCTGTGAATTCTCTGGAACTGTTGGTGCTTGAGTTGGCGGTGGTACTGCAGCTGACAGATCTCCGGGGGTGTCTGGAGTTGAACTGGTGTCCAACTGTCCATCATCACTATAATCCTCTTGGTCTGTTCCACCATCATAACCTTGAAGTCTCTTGAAGTGGGATATATTTCTGGTTACTTGTTGGCCATTTCGATGAGCAGTGACCATTGTACCCTTGACTTTGGTAACCTGATACGGTTCAGGATGATATGGTGAGGATAATTTGTTAGCAGGTTTCATCCTCTTGACCAGGACCCAATCACCAACCTTCATTGTTATCATTTTCCCAAGATGACCACTCTGATCAGCATATCTTTTCATCCTCTCTTTGGCGGCAGCATCATTAAGTGTAATAGGCGTACTGGGCAAAGAGATAGGGGGGTTTGGGAGCTTGATACGCAATGGTCTGTTAAAGAGTGCAGTTGCTGGTGGTGTACCAGTCGAGGAGTGAGGTGTTGCTCTGTACTGTCTGAGGTATTTGCATAATTCTTGTTGTAAGTCCTTATGTTCTATGGTTGCAATCCTGAGAGTTTTGTTGATGCACTGCATGAACCGTTCAACCTCACCATTGGCTTGAGGCCAGTAAGGAGTTATTTTCCTGTGGGTAAAGCCTAGGTAAGTCGCAAAAGACTGAAAGTCTGCACTACTGAAGGGGGGGCCATTGTCAGTCTTCACAGTTTCAGGTATGCCATATGCAGAAAAGATCTTGTCTAATTTGGGTATAACAGCTCTGGCAGAGGTTGCTGAGACAGTTTCAACCACAGGAAATCTGGAAAAGTCATCCATGACAACTAGTAGGTAAGAATTGTCTGGCAAGGAGCAGAAGTCAACACTAACTGCTGTCCATGGACTGTCAGGCAGGGGTGTCATTTGCAAAGGTGCACGCTTGTAGTTAGATGTTGTTGCCTGGCAGGGTATACACGACTGGATACATGCCTCCACTTTTGCATCAATTCCTGGAAACCACACTTTCTCTCTTAGGAGTTGCTTAGTTTTCACTATACCTTGATGAGCCTCATGAGCAAGATCAACTACCCTGTCCTGAAGTTGAGTAGGGATGACAAGGCGATTGTCACGCAGAAGTAAGTTAGAGTCAGATATGGAGAGGGAGTGTCGGGCATTAAAGAATGCTTGTAGGTATGCTGTTTTTTCTGGCCATTGTAGACGGCCCTCAGCATTGAAAGAGCTCCAGTTTTTGGACCTAACGGTTTCAATAACTAACTGGAGGTGAGGATCAGCATCTACTGCTTGCTGAATTTCTACAATTGTCATTGCTTTGGGCACAGCATGTGCTACTACAAAGTTCACATGTTCCTCTGCTAGGATGGTTGCTGGGGTGTTGTCTTTTGTATCCTGCGGACATGGATGTCTAGAAAAGTAGTCAGCGGGGTTACCACTTCCCGCTTCATAACGCAGATGAAAATAGTAGTTTTGTAGTCTGAGTAACCAACGTTCGATTCGTGGGGGTGGTTTGGATGAGTGTTTATTAAAGATTGGAACAAGTGGCTTGTGGTCACTTACCACAGTAAAACTGCGCCCAAACAGGTAAAGGTGAAAATGCAGACACCCCCAAACAACTGCAAGAGCTTCCCTTTCTGTTTGTGAATAACGTTGCTCTGTCTCTGTTAGTGCCTTGCTTGCATAAGAAATGGTGTGCACATGACCAGTTTTTGAAATTTGAGTAAGAATTGCACCCAGGCCCACTGGACTGGCATCTACTACAAGCTCTGTAGATTTGAGGGGATCGAAATAAGACATCACTGTGTCACTAGTCAAACTAGACTTTAGTGCATCAAAAGACGTTTGATGCTCAGTGGTCCATGACCATGGAACATCTTTTTTTGTAAGCTGCCGCAGGGGTTCTGACACCGTGGCAAGGTCCGGTATGAAACGGCCACAATATGTTACAAGGCCAAGAAAACTACGGACTTCAGAAGTGTTCTGGGGCTGACAGGCTGATTTTATGGCGTCTACTTTCTGAGGGTCAGCTGATACTCCATTTTCGGAGAAAATGTAGCCAAAGAAAGTTAGAGATTTCTGATTGTACTGACATTTTGACGAATTGAGAGTCAGGTTGTAGTCTTGTAATCTTTGAAATACTTGTTCCAGTCGCTTATCATGTTCTTGTTGGGATGTGCCATATACGAGGATATCATCACTTACATTGAGGACGCCAGGTATCCCGGACAGGGTTTCCCTGATAACATTTTGAAAAATTTCTGCAGCTGATGAAATGCCAAAATTTAGTCTCTTAAATCTCCAAAGTCCCATGTGTGTGCTAAATGTTGTAATGTACCTGGATTCGGGATGCAGCTCCAGTTGATGATATCCCGAGTTAAGGTCAAGCTTGGAAAATAATTTAGCACCATTTAGATCTGTGATGATGTCATCAATAGTAGGTGTAATATGCCTTTCTCTCTGAATGGCCCGGTTTGCATGTCGCATGTCTATGCATAATCTGATTTTACCAGGTTGTTTTGGTTTAGGTGCAACAACAATTGGTGAGACCCAGGGAGTTGGGCCTTCAACCCGTTCAATAATGTCAAATGTTTGCAGTTGCTGTAATTCCTTCTCCACTAGCTTGCGAACATGAAAAGGGATGCGCCTGTGTGGTTGAACTGAAGGTGATATTGACTGATCAATGTGTAATTTTACCTGCAGACCTTTTAATTTGCCAATGCCTTGAAAGAGTTGCGGATGTTTATGCACTATATCAGGAATGTGGGATTCGTTGATATTGCTTACTAGTGTAACAAGTCCTAAGGCCAATGCACTGCTGCAGCTAAGAAGTGTGTCAGCAGCACATTCCACTACATAGAAAGAGTCAGTAATTGAATTATCTTTAAAGGTCAGTTCTGACTGAAATTTGCCACATATAGGCAAAGCATGTGATGAACCATAAGGAAATATTTTCAGTGCAGTACTCTGTATTGCAGGTTTGTTTGTAAAGTTCTGGTAAATGGTTTGGCTGATAACATTAACAGATGCCCCTGTATCAATAAGAGCTTCTACAGGATTGCCATTTATTAGAATTATCTGCCGTGGATTAGGAATGGCCTGGTCCTGAGGCAAATCCTTTTCTGTAACTGCAAACAAGTATGTGCTGCCTGTGTCTTCAGCTACAGCTGGTGCTACTGTGCTTACTACTCTCTTTCCGGGAGATGTTTTAACAGGTACAGGTAGATGTGATTTTGGAGCTGATCTGCATACTTTTGCAAAATGATTGTGTTTTCCACAGTTATGGCAAATTACCCCTTTTGCTGGACAGTTTTGCTGGTGTGGATATGGGCCACCGCAGTTATAGCAGGTTGCAGTTGGTTTATAGGCTTGATGGGGTTTTTGCGTGATATTAGCTAAAGAGAATGACTGATCTGGAATGCTATCAGTTTGCTCAATCATTTTAGCTTGATTCTCTGCTGCATCATTAATTCGGGCAGTCTCTAGTAATTTAGCTAAAGTCATGGTGGGGTCTCTGAGTGCCTGTCGTCTCAGCTTGGCTGATGTGCACCCCTGTATAAGCTGCATGCGAATTTCTTTGTCTGCATCTGCAAATTCACATGTAGAGGCAAGATGTCTTAGTCTCACATGATATTCATCACTGTTTTCACTTGGTAACTGTTTTGACTGTCTAAACTTAAAAATCTCAAAAACTGGATTTTTATGTGGAGAAAAGTAGTTTGTTAGGGCAGTTTTGGATGCATCATAGTCACTGTCACCCCCTGTGCCAGGCAGAGTTATAAAGATATCATATACCTGCTCCCCAGCATAATGTAATAGCATGGCTTTCTTTCTGGCATTGTCAGTTATGTTCATTGCTTGGAGAAATATTTCAAAGCGCTTAAGCCATTTATCCCAGAGTGTTCCTAGGTTTGCTTGGGACTGATGCACATCAAAACAGGGGAAGTTAGGCAGACTGGCCATGCTGTGTGCTGGACTGCTGACAGTTCTGTGGGTTGTGAGTTGTATTACTGTGATACCTGTAGCTGATATGAATCCTCGTCGCCAGTTGTGATAACCTGGTACACGGGTGTAGCAGAACTAGAAAACCCACATGGAGATCTTAGATAGCAGGGTAGAACTCCGGTTTATTCATGGCTGCTCTCTCCACACAGTGTGTCCCCTCCCCTTCGCTTCCACTTCCTGTGTCCCAACCTTTCTCATTACTCCACCCAGTGCTAAGCTGCTAATGCATATTAAAAGGAACAGTTAACATTCATACAGGGATGGATGGAACAACATTACAAATGGAATGTTGGTATATTTCATATGTTTCATAGCAACTGCATTTCATGTGATCTCAGGGTCCACTGTTTAGTTTTAGCTGTATTATAAGATGCAAATCATACTATTTGTTTCCCCTTTAGAATGTCCCTTTTAAATGTTAACAAATGCTTTATACACCAAGGGGCTGATTTACTTACCCACGAACGGGTCGAATGGAGTCCGATTGCATTTTTTTCGTAATGATCGGTACTTTGCGATTTTTTCGTATGTTTTGCGATTTTTTCGGATTCTGTACGAATTTTTCGGATCCAATACGATTTTTGCGTAAAAACGCGAGTTTTCCTATCCATTACGAAAGTTGCGTAAAAAGTTGCGCATTTTGCGTAGCGTTAAAACTTACGCGAAAAGTTGCGCATTTTTCGTAGCGTTAAGTTTTAACGCTACGAAAAATGCGCAACTTTTCGCGTAAGTTTTAACGCTACGCAAAATGCGCAACTTTTTACGCAACTTTCGTAATGGATACGAAAAACTCGCGTTTTTACGCAAAAATCGTATTGGTAACGAAAAATTCGTACAGAATCCGAAAAAATCGCAAAACATACGAAAAAGTCGCAAAATGTTCGTTTTCAAGTCGGAACTTTTCCAATTCGGGTCGGATTCGTGGGTTAGTAAATCAGCCCCCAAGTCTACTGAAGTGTATAATGTTGACATCAATTCTGGGACATTTACTTTTATAAGTAGGCACACCAAAGCTTTTATATATATATATATATAATAAAGTTGTTTCATATAGTAAGCACGTCTAGATGGGGCTGGTTGGCCCTGACGTGCACAGACGTGCAGTACCACATTGCCTAGCAACGGCGTGCGGCGGTGAATGTTGTCACGGACATTTGGTGCTTCGCTATTTGGACTATATGCCCCCTGATGATGTACCAGTGGCAAACTCAGCACGCAACTGTGTTGTTGAGTGGCTTTACGTTTGTGGATAAGACAAAGAACACTGCTTGTGCTTCTACTTTTCCTTTTCTTTCTCTGTACCTGAGCTCTTTCCTATGATTTACAATATTGTTCCTTATGTACCAAGTGTTTATCCTGGTTGCCAGATAACGGATCTTGCGCCAATACTCTCTTGGGGGGAGTTAAATTCTGGGTTTGTATTCTGGATCTGTTTGCTCTTTCCTAGCGAAAGTTCCCCTTGGGGGACCAAAATGTAAAAATAAAAATGATTTTTTTCACGTTATCAGCAAAGGGGAAAATTATTGGAAAATTATACATTTTATGCACAATTGTGCAAAACGAATTTCACATGTTTATAAATATGCTCCATAATATCAGTTTTGCTGTGATGCCCCATACGCAGGCTGCAGCTAAAACCATAAACTGGTGTTGGAAAAAGTTCAGATACGGTGGAAAATTCCGTCATTAATAAGTTTGAATTGGTTCAAAGACTTTTCAAAAATGGTTTATAGTGTTTACTATATGGGACATATTTATTAAAGGATGGAGGAAAAGGTGATGTACCGTGCTAGACAGTCAAAATGTTTACAGGGTAACCCTTTTGAAATAAAAAATAACAAAAGTGGTATAAAGGTGATACCTTTATTGGCTAACTATGATAATTATAGCAAGCTTTCAGAACATTTTAGTAAAGGATGGAAGGATTGTTCCCGGCAGTTTACTAGAGAGAGATCTCCACAACTAGGGTGGCTACCCAGCTGGAATTTGACTGGCCTAGCCAATAAATCACTAGAATAACTTTTAACTGAGGCATCCCACTAAAATGGCAGACCCCTCATTTTAATCAGCCGAAAGACATAATAATAATTATCTATTTTTCTTTATCTATAATTATCTAATTTTCTATTAGAACAAATGTTCCTAAAATATATTTTTTTAACAGTTTATCTTTTCCCAACACTGTGGTACCGGCTTGCATGCCGGGACCTCTTGTCTATTTCTGTAGGCACAGACTTTGCTTCTGTATTTCCGGCCTTATTGTATTCACGTTCCCCTGCTTGTAGGTAGTCAGTCCTGTTAGAAATGTATTGGAGCAGTTGTGGGGGCCCACCCATGAGATCTTAGCCCTGGGCCCACTGGTACCTTAAGGAGATTTTGTTGGTAAGAGTTCACATGAAAGGTTGCAACCCTATCCACAACTTCCTTTTAAGTGACAACTATTTCCATATGAGTAAACAGACAGTAATATTATTATTATCTACCTGCAACACAGTCACTAGTGTGAATGAGCATCGGAGCTGCTTTCTTGGATAACTCTGTACTAAATAACCAACAATAATAAAGAGTTCCCAGTCTTTTCTTTGTGCATCTAAGAGTGATGGCATTTATGTCTCTCTGTACTGACACGTGTGCGTTTGTCCATGCGTGCACGTGTGCGTGTGCACTGCAAATAAACTGACACATACACAATCTGATCCCAGAGACTGACATTTGATCTAAATGGCACATTTCCTTAATGCTGCACATTTCTCTCAGAGAGCATAGCCTGAAGTTTACTGACATTTCATGCTCTGCTGAGACAGAACACCTGCGCAAGTACAGTGCGGCATCTAGAAAAGATCTGCAAACTAGTACACGGAGGGCCTAGATTTAAAATACTAGGATTCCCTTGCAAACTGTCCCATATTCTATAAAGATATATGAGATGCCATTTACCATTGGTGGGACAGGGTGGAAAAAGGACGCATGTTGCCATGTTTTTTCATGCACCCTGCCCTGCCATTAGTACCCACAGACGCAAGGGCCTCTGATTCCACCATGAATGCAGCACTGCCTGTGTTTGGAAGTGTGCCTCCCACCCCTACCATACTTATTTAGAGAGCTTGTGGGTGCTGCTGTATAAGGGGCCCTCTGGCAAGCAGCAAGGAAAGGACTGCCTTGCACCTCTCAGAACTGCATTTTGCATTTTGAATGGAATTTTGAAGGACTCAATTACGAACCATAAGTGCAGTCAATAAGCGAATATACATCATTAAAGGCACTTACGACTAGAGCTGTTCCACGTAGTTGTGCTCGACCTGGGCTCCTCTTACACATGTACAGGCAACAGCTAGAGTAAACATTGCCCTGTACTCAGCATTATATCTCCATGAAGAAATTTCAACTTCCAATGTGCTAAATTCTTTTCAAGAAGGAAGGGGACTTGATATACACCAATCAATTCCACTTAATTAGATAATTCTAGAGCCTTTCCCTGTGGAGTGAGCATTATCTATTCATCAACTGGGTGCAGTGTCAGACTGAGCTTCCTAGGGCCCACAAAGCACCTGATGTCCAGGGTCCAATATAAAACCCATCAACTGCATTGGTGTAACATGGCTGTCTGGTAAAACAAATTGCCCTATAGTGGGGTGAACCCGGAGATTCCCTAGTACCTTGCCAGGCCAGACCAATGCTGTCTACAACTCTGGATAATTGGGAACCTTTATTGTTTTTATGGAGCCAAAAAACAAATCTCTTATTAGCATAAACCATTATTTCCTAAGTTTTTATGTACATCTTCTTCAACATGAGCAAATAAATTGCACTTATGCTGATAATGTGCTCTTCCTAGTCTTTAAATGAAAATATCCATAATAAGCTCTATATAAACAACCCCCTTCCATGCACTCTTTGTGGCTTACAGATAAGCCTATAAATTTAATATGCAGGGGGGGTGTATCTGCGCATTGGTAATCTGCTAAAATACTAAGAACCAGAAAGCTGGAAACTGAAACTAGGTGCAATTTCTCTTTTTGTCCTGTTTAGCAAGAAATAACAAAAACCATTTTTTTTTCACGATTAAGGGTTTAAGACACACAGAGCTACTAGTAGCAGCTACTTGACATGACTACAAAAATAGACAATGCTGATCATTTACTGATAATTGTCTCTACGTGTGTTTTAGTAAAGGCAATTCTCAGTATTGTCTATGGCAGGGGTTTTTCTGGCATTTAGTAGCCATGACAAGTAGCTGCTACTAAGTAGCTCCGTGTGTCTTAACACTAAAACACTGGCCAAAAAGTATGTTTAGCACTCATGTTGAACAAGAGGTCATGCTCCCTTGTACAATCTCATAAGTCCAAGTGTATTTTTTATGTTAATATTCTTCTGGCTTCATAGTGGATGGGAAACTATGTATTTAAAGTAAAATACACTAAAGACCCAACTTGGGGCATGTGATGCTTCCAATGTTCAGTAATAACAATTACAGTAAAGAATATATATTTATTATACACTGGGCTTCTCGACAGTGTGATTATGGTTGGAGATGGAAAATGCAATAGAAATAATAGTTGGAGGGCTGGAAGGATTCTCCACATAATGGAAAACACAGACACAAAGAGCAGAAAATATGCAAGGCAGGATAATACCGGCATTGTTTAGATTATAAGCTCTTGTGAGCAGGGCCCTCTGATAAGCGCTGCATAAACTAAAAGGAGCTATATACCTTGTAAATAAATGATGATGTTTTGTAGAAATTGATCCAGTTCTATATGAATAATCTGATTCCACTAGTTGTATGGATCTTGGTTGCCTCCTTTATACTCTGCTGTAAACAGAATCCCATGCAATGCATTCTTCATTCCAAAGAAATAGCTACCGTCCGATGGCAATGCAACACACAATGACAAGCCTAAATGGCCTTCCTTAGAAACAAGTGGTACAGCAAGTTATAAATCTCCCCCTCTGCAGGGGGCCTCTATGCTCAATGGATGTGGTTGTTGTATATATTTATTTTATTATTTTAGAGATGCATACATTTAAGTAAAAATGGCATTTTCCCTAATTATTTAAAGATGAGTTTGGGATGAAATACTGCTTTTTATGCTTTTACAGAGATGAATACATGCAATATGAGCACAGTATTAAATAATAAAGCTTGTGTTGATGCTCTAGACATGAAAAGGGTGGAAGAGGCTGAGTTAGTAGGTAAGGAAGGAGACCACAGGGGTGGAACAGAGAGGGAGGGTTGTGGTGGTCAGGAAGAAGACAAGAGACAAGAAACAAAAACCCGGTTGTACAGACTGCGATGGATCTTGCCATAGATTATTATCTCAGTCTACTCCAGTGCACTTAAAGGGGAAGATTTATCAAAATATGAGATCATAGCTCACTGCAAAAAAAAACTCCCACTTTCTATTCATTCTTATGGGACTTCTAGAAGTGTATTTGTCAAATTGTAAACTTTAACACTCACCCACTGATAAATACACTTCTAAAATTCACATATGGAATGAATAGAACATGAGTGAGTTTTTTGTGGTAAAGTCCCTAAGTATCAAAATAATTTAATAGGACCCATGTGATCTATCATGTATTACTGATATCTATCATTTTATTGGTGTTTCGGCTGACTTCCAGTCCCAGCATTTATAAGGAAAGGTTCGATTGTGGAGAAGAACTGAGATATGAATCTGTTTAGGTGGAGTAACAGTACATATTTTGGTTCATTCAGGACAGGTGTCCTCCTCTTACCTAGGAAGGGCAAATTGTGGGTCATTGCCAACATATATGTCATTAAATATAGGTTCACATACTTTACCTAAGTGTGATTTTTTTGAAGCACCTTATTTAAAGCAAGCATATATGGGGTTTTCTCCCCTATCTGCTGGTATTTGCTTGAACTGAGGTTGTATGAACCTTTTTAACCTATAGCTCAGTCATTAGCACTCGCTTCTTCCTTAGATGAGCCAGTAGATTTAGAAATGATTAGCCACACCTTCCTATCCATTTAATCAGGGCAGCTTTAAAGGAACAGTAACACCAAAATATGAAAGTGTTTTAAAGTAATTAAAATGTAATGTACTGTTGCCCTGCACTGGTAAAACTGGTGTATTTGCTACAGAACGCTCCTATAGTTTATATAAATAAGCTGCTGTGTAGCCACGGGGGCAGCCATTCAAGCTGGAAAAAAGGAGAAAAGGCACAGGTTACATAGCAGATAAAAGATAAACTCTGTAGAATACAATGGCATTTTATCTGTTATCTGGTAAGTAACCTGTGCCTTTTCTCATTCGAATGGCTGCCCCCATAGCTACACAGTTGCTTTGTTTATATAAACTATAAGGGTGAAGACACACTGGGCTACTAGTAGCAGCTACTTTTTCAAGGCTACTAAACGTCAGAAAATACCCTGCCATAGACAATACTGAGAATTGCCTCTGCTAAAACACATGTTGAGACTGTTATCAGTAAAGGATCAGCATTGTCTATTTAAGTAGCCACTACAAGTAGCTGCTACTAGTAGCTCTGTGTGTCTTCACCCTAATAGACTTTCTGAGGCAAACACACCAGTTATACCAGGGCAGGGCAACAGTGCATCATATTGTTATTACTTTTATACAATTTCATATTTTGATGTTACTGTTCCTTTAAGTTTCCAGAGGCCCCAGGGCAAATATCTCATTTATTGCCCCACCCCCAGAGGCAAGAAGTGTATAACAGAATTACTGTGAAGTAGGTGAACTAGAATATAAGGCTAGCAATAAAGAAGTGGTCTGTATTTACCTTAAGTAGTCATAAGGTCAAGGTGAGCAACCCTTCACTGATCCAGTTAGTTCGAGTTCTGTATAGAACTCTCAGAGTTTAGGTGGCCTTTAATTTATTTTTAAAACGATCAGAGAAAAGTCTTTCTGGTCTATTTGTTTTAAGGGCTTCTATTTGCTTTAAACAAAGTGAGATCAAACGTGAGTTCTATATACACATCTCTTTGTTATAACTACATCAAAATCACAGGATACAGTTTAGTAGCTTGGGTCTTCTGTAATAATATATAATAGAATATTTGTTCCTAAGAAATATTGTATTTGGGTCTGCTGGTCAAACAGATATAACCTCATCAGCTAAATAAAATATTTTACCTTATGGTTACTGAGCCTTTAACCGCAGTGTGTATGCCTTATAAAGAGGTCAGAATCTGAACTGATTGTATAGTTCCACCTTTCATCAAAGCATTTCCATAGAATCTCTTATCTCTACATCAAACATCAGAGTCGGAGCAATTTCTGGCCTCTTTTTATTTAAAGGGCTTTTGCCTTTTGCTTTTTGTATCTCAATGAGGGTTTTTAGCTTTTATTTAGCACTGATATTATTTCCTATGGAAACAAAATCCATTCCGGATAGAAAGGCCGAAACAGAGGTATCTAAGGGCATATGCTTCAAAGGTAACATCTCAAATCAGTATTTTGTTGTTTGAATGGATATTAATGAGAAGAATTGTTCTGTCTTTAAAGAAATCTGGCATAAATCTTGCAAACGCAATGAGAGCCGAACACTAGGAGAATTTTACATTAGCCACAGTTAAAAGAGAATTATTTCCAACAGGGATAGTTGATGTAAAGCAATTTAGTTGCTCTTTGTTACTTTACTATAGAGGAGACGACAAATTGAAGAAACTGCTACTCCTGTGAAATCAGCCTTAATATGAGCAAAAATGTACAGAATATAATGTTTGGAACCGACACCCATAGAAAGACCAAATGAATCCTGTTAGTAAAAACAAATATGTGTTCTAAATTCCACATAAAATAACAGACTTTACGGGTCATTTGTTATTTTCATTTTTCCAGTAAAATAATGAGAATGGAATTCTGCTCCATACAGATGCATATTTTCTATTCTGAGCACTATTCAATTTTGGCAAAACTTTATTTCAAGAAAGTATTTCAGGGAAAGTACAATTCTTAATTTATTAAATAGGAACAACCTGTGAAGTCAATATACAAGTGCATTCTGCTGAGTTTGGGTTATTTTGTATTACTCTCCTTGATAAAAAGGCTCCAAAGTTTTAAAGTTATGGGTAAAGTATGGTCTGTAATATGGGAAATATTAACATTTTTGAATACTATGCTTTTTTTCTGTAGTAAACGTTTTTAAGTTGCTTTAAGACATGGTGCTCCATATTACAGAAAGATCCATTATCCAGAAAACATAGATCTCAAGAATACTGGAAAATAGGAGGAACTGTCATAAATTATTATCAGCATTTCATCCATTATATTTCCCCAGGGTCGGAACTAGGGCTAGGCAGAAGAGGCACGTGCCTAGGGCTAAACTGGCTCTACTTACCCCTAGCCTGGCCTCTTGTCCCCCGACAGGTGCTCATAAAAACTTACCAAGCACACGGGGCAAAGAGGCAAGGTGGTCCGCCTTTGCATTTTTTCCTTCTCTGTCCTAAACAAACACCCTTCATTTCTAGCTTTCCAAAATACATTTTTTGCATAGCTTTGACCAAGAGACCATAGAGCAGTGGTTCTCAACCTTCCTAATGCCGCAACCCTTTAATACAGTTCCTCATGTTGTGGTGACCCCCAACCATAGAGAGGGGGTATCTTGGTTCCTAAGACCATCAGAAATATGTGTTTTCCGATGGTCTTAGGCGACCCCTGTGAAAAGGTCGTTCAACTCCCAAAGGGGTCCCGACCCACAGGTTGAGAACCGCTGCCATAGAGCTTTGCACTTACACAAGTGGGCAAAGTGCAATTACCATGTCATTTCTCACAATGCATCATATTTTGCACAGAATTCCAATGGTATTGCTGTTACAAGGCAGTGTTGCGCATGACATATTTTATCACAAATTGGACGCAATTACACAGACATCCATCTGTCATAATTTGCAGTGTTTCGCGTGTGACTAATGTCTGTGCCCCATTCTTTAGGCACAAGTCTTGAGTCTAGTGATGCTGCTAGCTCCAGGGTTCCCCTGCCTCAGTAGATACAGTAGTGCTCAGTTCAGAATGGAAGACAGGAAAGGGCAAGTAAACAGAAGTACTTTTAAAGGAAAAGTTCACTGGGGGGTTCTAAATGTTGGGTACCCCCAGTGATTGTAACCACTTACCTTATACCCTGGGATGGTGCTGCTGTAAGCATCAACCTGGGCTACATACAGGCGAGTGATCCTCTTCCTTTCTTCTCTTTCTCGCTGTGATTTATGGGGGCCCTCTCATGTGCAATAGAGTAAAAAAGACGACTTTTTTTTTAAAGTGCAGCTTTTGCTCAACTTCACATGCGCAGCTAGTATGAAGGAAGAAGAGTAAAGAGGATCCCTCACCTGCATGTAACCCAGACCAGTGCAGTTTTCTGCTAACAGGAACACCAGCCTGGGGTATCAGGTAAGTGAATACAATCACTGGGGGGTACCTAACATTTGGCACCCCCCAGTGATTCGACCTTTCCTTTAATGAACATATAACTCACTGTGGGGAAGTGCTGAAGAGCAACTGCACTTTAGATTTCCTAATTCAGCAGGTCCAATCTGGCAAATACTGGAACAGAAATCTTCCTGAAGGGCTAATTATATACATGTAACACATAGATCTGTCTTTTTTAACATCAGCAAATAAAATATTTATTGGCAGAAAAAGTCCTGTTTTATCTGAGTAAGGTTAAAATTATATAGTTGTGCAGAGAGATAAGGATGACATCTTTTACCTCTGTTTTTAAGCGCTTAAGTACTACAACCCACTGTGTTCTAAATAGCTTATCTGTTATCTGCTATGCCACATGGCCCTACAGCCTAATGAACCTTGAATGGCAGCCCCATTGCGATAATGTAGCTATCATATATTAACTATAGGAGAGCTTCTGGCACACTAAAGAACATTTTGCACAAATGCAGGGTTACAGTGTGATATATTTAGCTGCATATAAAGCCATCTTATTTGTTGATGTTACTGGCCCTTTAATGACAAGTTCAATAAACAACTCTAATTTAAAAAAATAGCACCACCTAGTGACCTGGCTGTATTTGTGTGTCCATAAAGATTAGATGGGTACATGTAAATTAACTGAAAGGAAAATATTATCTACCAACATGACATTTGATTAGAGTTTTGTACAGGTATGGGACCAGTTATCTGGAAACCTGTTATCTAGAAAGTTCCAAATTATGGAAAGGCCATCTCCCACAGACTCCATTTTGAGGAAATAATTCTAATTTTAAAAATGCTTTCATTTTTCTCTGTAATAATAAAACAGTACCTTGTATTTGAGCCCAACTAATATATAATTATATAATAATCCTTATTGGTGGTAAAACAATCCTATTGGAGTTATTTAGACTTAAGGTATGGAGATCTAAATTACAGAAAGATCCCTTAATTGGAAAACCCCAGGTCCTGAGCATTCTGGATAACAGGTCCCATTCCTGTATATTAATGTATAGAGTTTGTGTGTTAATTAATAAGTTCTAAATAAACTGATGAATTATCTAATAAAAAGCCAACTTTGTCATTTTCTTTGTCAAAAATGAAGACATTTGCAACATGAACAAAGTTCTCCCAGGTCCATGACCTATCGGCCATTATCTTAAGAGGTAGACGCTTAATGACTAGAACCTAAAATAATATTCTTATATAAATAAAACTTATATATAAACAAATGGCATAATCCAATATGGAGATTCTGATCAACCAGAAAAAAAAGTTGCAAAAAATTAGATGGTGGAAAAACCACCATATGGTGCACACAGTATAGCGACTACAAATATTGCCCATTCCGGAGTGTCTTGGCCACACCCATGTTATACCTCAACCACACCCAATTGCACTTCTGGCCCCACCCTCATTCTCGTCTTCAGCTTTGCCGAAAATTCCCAGTATCTGGGGTAATTTCATGTGCTTTTAGGTCTTTTCAACTGCAGGACTTAGCATAAATTGAAGTACACATTAAGGGAAGCAGAAGACCGGCCATTTACTGTAAGTGGCCATGGAGAGAGAAGCCAAAACTGGACACTTGGATATTTTGGGAGAGTTGGCATTTCTGGTTATTGTGCATTCATTATCATCAGCAAATCCTGCTTGGAGTTTCCATTCTCTTTGTACACGCAGCAGTACATTTTGGAAAGCTGTGCACTTTGGGGGTTTATAACAATTTTAATTCATTTAGACAGTAACAGAGCTTAAAAAATCAATGCAATCTGTATTACTACAAATGCATCTGGCATTGTGAGTAACTATTGGCAGCTACCAGGCCTTTTAATCAGGCTGTCGTTTATAAATTATGTTTACTTTTACCTAACGGTATTCAGAACCATGATCAAGTGGGGAAGTCAACAGATTCCAACACGGTGGGTACTTATATTACAGTTCTTTAGATACAGTTGAGAGAACCATGATTGACACTCACAGTGCACACTGTGCAATTATGTGTGATTATTAATTACCGGGTTTGCTCATTAGACCATGAAACCAGCCTTCTCATTATAAGTGCTAAACAGACATTCTTGTATTACAGACCTCTTGCTCTGAGATCCCCAGATCTGCACAGGTGCTCACAGGGGGTCATTTATAAAATTTGTGCAGCGCAGAATTATTCGCACAGTGAACATATTTGCCCTGCCCATGTTTACATTTATAAGACAACATTTAATGTGCAAACATAATTGCGAAATTTTTATTCACAGTGCGAAAACTTTTTAAATATGGCACATTCACAAATTGCGAATATTTATGCGCACACTGATTTCGAAAATTGAGGATTTATATTCGCAAAGAGAAAATCGGCGATATATTCACACTTGATAAACGTGCACAGAGGGCATGCAAATCGCAATCTTATTTACACATTGTGGTGCGCAATTCACATTTGCGATTCACAATAAAAGGAAAGACGGGCACAGCGTTTAGGGGAAAACATGCGCAAACAACCATTTGCGAAAAAAGTATGCGCTTCGCGAACTTTAGAAATGACCCCCACTGACTTGTTTACATCATATATGTAATGTCCTATACATATCAATTATGGGTAAGTGTAGAGGACCTCTTGCCTTGCCTGTCTCTCTTTCTCTCTCTCTATATATATATATATATATTTAGAGAGAGAGAAAGATAGGGAGAGCGAGAGAGACAGGCAAGGCAAGAGGTATGTACAGGGAGAAAGTGTGTCTAAATTAGGAACTCCCAGTTCAATGTGGGATAAGTGCACACCACAAGTAAGATAGAAAATGTGTGTGTCTTAGTCCAAACGCTAACAGTCCTAGTAAAAGACTCTATTTGGCTCAAGCGACCACAGCCTTCATATTACTCACCTACCCACTGCTAATATTTATTATAGCTATTGAGCTCAGGCACCAAGGCTTTCTGCCTTACTCATGGTGTGCCTATCCCATATAGTATTATAAATAGATATAGATGATAAATAGATAGATAGATGAGAGAAAGAGAGAGATAATAGATAGATTATAGATAGATAGATAGATAGATAGATAGATAGATAGATGAGAGAGATGATAGATAGATAGATAGATAGATAGATAGATAGATAGATAGATGAGAGAGAGAGAGATGATAGATAGATAGATAGATAGATAGATAGATAGATAGATAGATATAGATGATAGATAGATAGATAGATAGATAGATAGATATAGATGATAGATAGATAGATGGATAGATGAGAGATAGGTTGACAGAAAGAGAGAGAGAGAGAGAGAGAGAGAGAGAGAGAGAGATGATAGATAGATAGATAGATAGATAGATGACAGAAAGAGAGATGACAGAAAGATGATAGATAAATAGATAGATACTTTTTAAAAATTCTGGGGGTTTAAAGTATGCTCATACTGTATATACTCTAGACATATTGATGAATATGAAATTTCACTTGATATTACACACTTCATCAGTGATTAAATATCTTCGAGTATCTCTCTTTCTCATAAACGCTCCAGTCAGTTTTACCAATGGAAAACATGAGCAAATCTGCATGAATTACCAGTGGGAAATATTTTTAAAACACACACTAAATTTCCCTTCCAGTAAATAAGCCATGAATGCAAATTCACTTAGCTTTTTCTTAATGAATGATGCTATTTGTATCAACGTTACGGAAAGCTAAACATGAACACTTTCTAACATTAAGTTATCCTTCTATCTAATCAATTTATGTCAAGCAGGGTCAGACCATCTGTCAAATCTATTGTAATAAATTGCTATCTGTTTCAGCTAAATCACTTATTGTGCCATTGTATTCATGAGGGTCGAGGAACAGAGGCTTCAGATGGCCTTCTCCGGGTGTAACCATGTTTATAGGGGAGGTTTTTCTGTACTGTTTCACTTTTAAAAAAATGATTTTTCTTGGGTTTATGAAAAAAGACAATAAAGACCTAAAATGTTGAAGATATAACATGTAATTAAGTACAGAGAAAACCACCAATAGGCAACTTGTGGCTTCTATTAAATACAAGGCTTATGTGCAAAGATTCTATCTATTCATATATACATAGAGTATTGAGTCATATTGAGTCTTGTCTGATGCTTTCACCAAACACTAAAACATAAAACAGTAGCATCAATATGGCCACTAGTGAACATATTAATGAAAGCAATATGGCAGCTTCCTCTCATCTGTATAAATCCAAGTGTGCCGAGAAATAAAGTTGCATCCACTGAGCTACATACATACGTGACCTATTTAGGGGGAATTATGGGAACCTACCTCATACAGTTTGGAAATATTACCTCAATTTCTTGGTGCCTTAGAGGTTCTGATAAGTTTAGGTGCTGCACTGATCCATAAAGTTATATGAGAGTTGTAGTTACACAGGAGTGACTACAACTTGCACAACCATGATGCAACTATGCAGTCAGTTAATACACTTTTGCAACTATACTGCATGTCCGTAATAATTAAACCAATAACCTCTTCTGGCCAAGGTGAGCATCTAATGCCAGGGCCTGAGGCAAATGCCCATTCTGCCCTAGCAAAAACTGTCCCTGTTGCCTTCCGTTTGCTGTAATGCTGTTACGCACCCTTCTGTGCAATGATGATGGGGAAAGTTGTGATGGGAGTGAAGTTGTTTTTTTGTTATTTTGTTCAAAACACTACTTAATCCACTGTAAATGATTAACCTCCTTACATAATGGGAATTCTTGGATGTGCTCTCAGGCCAAGCTCAGTTAATTTCCCCTGATGCACAAATGCAGCAGTTCAAGTTATAGAAAAATCTAATTGTGGGTTTGTTTTTAGCACTCGCTATGTATCTACTTATGAATTCATATTTATACGTGTAATAATCAGAGCTGTTTTGTCGGGAAACCCCGGGGAAGGGAATTCAAAGCTCTTATTTGTCTTGGGTTTTTTTTTACCTACTTTACACACTGAACTGGAAGTATGAAATATTCAGCATGTCAGAAGAAGCTTGGGATGCATTCTGCATTCAGAACCTAAGTGTTTCCAAAATGTGGCCCCTCCGCTGCTATAGAGCATATAGAACATTGATTCTTATCATGTTTCAGTAACTATTGGCTGCCTGGTTGTGTCAGGAGTTTCTGAGCAACAGCTGGGCAAGGCTTCTGCTTACTGGATACCCTGGCATCGCTTTCCTTCTACAACTATATGATAATAGTTTAAAAACGGATCAAAAGTTTTATATAAAAATAATTTATAATGCAGCCGACATACTGATATGCAACCATTGATCAGCTGACCTCTGATATTTTACTACCATCTGCATGATATATATTTCAATAAACAAGCTGAACTAACAGTCGACCCCTGTCCAACGGCACCCGTAGCAGCTGAACCTGCTCTGCAAGGCACGGCTATCAACATCTGACTTAACTCATCACAGTGTTCCAGGAGAAAGGCAATTTTAAGACCATTATCCATTTACTATTATAATAATAATAAAGGGTATGTGGATTTACAGTGATTAATATCTTTATAACCATCTGCAGGAATATATCCGGTGCTTAGCCAATATAAGATGGAAGATTTAGCAACCAGATGTCAATTTTCTCTGGAAAAGTTTATGCTGGTAACAATCAGCACATGTCTGCCTGAAATGATTGATTCTCTCCAGGATCTATTGGCTATACACTCTCCCTGTTACAGGAGAACAGCCCAGTACTTCTTGGAAATAAGCCAATTTGGAGAGATTTACAAATCATATGTGCAAATGGTATATTAAAAAATTAAAATGATGGGAAAGTAGCGCACTCAGAGTGGTACAACTATGGTATTGTCAGTTGCTTTTTGGAGGGATTAACCAACTGTATGGGCAAACATTAATAAATGTTAATGTTGGGTAACAGGAAAAGTATTGCAGTCAGTCAGCAATGATAATACATTGCCTATAAAAGCTCACTTTTTTTGGAGAAATTAACAAACTACAAGTTCAAATATTATATTAATAAATAAGGATGATAGTAGCGGAAGAAGTGCAGTTAGAATGGTTACACTGTAATACCTGTAACATTGTCTATGTAAGTTGACACTGTTGCTTCTAGAGATATTTACAAACTGTGTACAAATGTTTTACTAATAAATAAGGGCATTGGGTAGAAAGGAAAAGTAGCGCAGTGAGAATGTTTATAGTGCAATAATTATGGCTCTCTATATAAGCCCACACAGTTGTCTTTGGAGAGATGTGTCAATTGTATGTTTAAATGGTACATTAATAAAGGAGGATATTTGGTTGTGGGGAAAGCAGTGAGGTCTGAATGCCTACACTAAAATTGTTGACTGTGTTGCTTTTAGAGAGATTTACAAACTGTGTGCAAATGCTCTATTGATAAATAAGGGTGTTGGGTAAAATGCATTAACTCCAGCTGTCAATATAAGCTCATATAGTTGTTTTTAGAAAGATTTACATTTTGTATTTGTAAATGCCATGTTAATAATTAAGGAGCCTGGCTAGCAGGGAAAGCAGTGCATTCAGAACTGTTCCAGTGCAATCCCTATGTAATTAAGTGTAAAAGCTTGCAGAACTGTCTCTCTAAGTGCAGCAGGCCACTGCTATTGATTACACAGGCCACAGCTTTCTATCCACCGTGATTAGATGTGAAACCGTTATCCATTACCCGAAGCCCCCTTCTGTAATAACGACGCCACCAAGGAAAGAGAAGAGTCGCTTTTATGCACAGGCTGCTTAAATGCTTCCAGGATTTTCCATTCCCAGTTGCATGCCGCTGCCTCGCTGCTAAACACCTTGCCCTGAAACTTCCAGCTCTGCCAGCCCTCACAGATTTCCCTAAACTGGAGCTTTTGACAGCAGTTTAAGCAGATTATGTAGGTTCCGTGAACATCTGTGAATTTAGGTTAATCTCAGGTTAACTGCAAGCAAATCTAGACCTTCCAGCCCTGCGCCTACTCCTCTATGGCAGTGCCAGACATCCCTGGGAAATGAATGAATAGCATGCAGGTGTGTGTATGGGGTATTACTCCCACTACTAAGGCAACACATGCAGGTGTGTGTATGGGGTATTACTACTAAGGCAACACATGCAGGTGTGTGTATGGGGTATTACTACTAAGGCAACACATGCAGGTGTGTGTATGGGGTATTACTACTAAGGCAACACATGCAGGTGTGTGTATGGGGTATTACTCCACTACTAAGGCAACGGTAAATCCCCATTTGGGAGGTGTCTGTGCTCTCTCTTGCCAATGCCACAAAGCAGTAGCCACAGGGGCATACACACTACATGTCAACTTGCAGTCTTGGCACCAACCAAACTCACTTGGCCCATATAATAAAGTGCAAAAGCAACTTTATTACACAGATGCAGAACATCATCCTTGCTGTTTAATGCCCCTTGCACAACAGTTATAATTACTTTCAATAGTCCCATTAATGACATTTATTAGAATTTAACAGTCTATTGTTGTTACATAGATTTATAAACTGTATCCAGTACTTTCCTACGAATTTCACTGGCAAAACAAGAACACATTAATGTTAAGGAAAGAGAATGCTCCTGGGAGGAGGGATCAGTGTTATTATAAAAAGTCATATTATGTCACTAATAACACCAAAACTGTTAAAATTGCAGCATGACGTCATGTTTCTATAAGATGACACTAGCAGAGGCACCAAGTGCAACAAACTAGCTATTCTCATTGACACCAAGGCAGAAGAAAGGGACATTATGAGAAGGAAAAGCACAAGGTGCGAGCAAGGGAACAAGTCAGAAGTGTCTGTATGGCAGGTGGAAGTTTTGAAGTGAAGAGATGCGACAGTCGCAGCGCGATTATAAAGACATATGAAGGCACGGTACAGCAATAGGGTGAGGGAAATGGCCTTACCGGTAATGAGGAGGTGCCCGGTTTGCGGAGAGGCCCCTTGAAGACCCCCTTGATGGTGCGGAAGTGGCCGTTGCTGAGGTGCGTGGAGCTGATGACCAGGTAATAGCACGCCATGCGGAGCCCACTCTCCCATATGGGTGCAGCCGGGGGGGCCAGTACTGGCAGCGGCTATGCCCGGCCGGGCAGCTCCAGCCTCCGATGCTGCCAGGCTTCGCTGAAAGGAATCAGCCACAATGAGCCCATGCGATGTGCGTCTGACGCTGCTCAGTCGCTCCCTGAGTGGAACTGCCGCTTCTATTGGGAATCCCTCTCTGAGCGAGTGCGATGCACAGACTGGGGAGACGGGGCTGTCACTGGGCTCCGGGAATGAACGTGTTCAGCCACATGATCCGATGGTGCTGGGTTAGTAGCCCCCAAGCAAAGTCCCCCCATGCTGTGGGTAGCCCATCCTCTCAATCCTGCAACGGCGATCCCCGCTATTCCTTCCCAAATCTACACGGAGTGGCCAAAGCAATGTGCTCTCTGGACAAATGCGCAGGGCTGAATGGCTAGGGAAGCAGCATGCTGGCTCATTTACAAAGCCAAGAGCGCCTAATAGCCCCCATTTACCATGTTAACTTTCAGCTTTCCCTGCACTCAGTGTGTAGCTATGAGCTCTGAGCAAGTGCAGCTTCCATTCTCCACCCCCATTTCTCCATTCTCTCTGCTACCTGCCAGCTCCAGCCCTGGCTCAGTATTAAGCAGTGAGCTGGGAAAGCTGCAGGGTCCTAATTCATGAGAGCAACAGGGAGTTCCAAATATATATGTGCTGTGTCTTTGACACTGGGAAGATCTGAATTCTCTTATAATCCACGTTTTATTTGCCATTTAACCTCTGTCTCTCCTTGGCACACTGGAGCTACAGTATGTGGGCGATTGCTTTTATCAGTGGGTGCTCTGATCGGGCAGTGCCACCCTACTCACAAATACACACATTCTAGCATTTCTGCCAATATTTAACTGTCTTGTTACATTCCAAGAAATAAGAAGTCCAATTTGATTTTAATGGTATTGGTAAAGCATAATATTCCTTATTATAAACACTTTGCACTTAAATAGACAACAAAGCAAAAGGATACATTTACCTGCCCAATGGACTTTAGAGACACTGCTCCTCTGCATAGTTTGCAGCATGGGTTGCTGCCATGTTGTTTGCCTCGGCTGAGGCTTATTCTACAGGCATCAGGAAAGGTCTAAACGGATTCCTCTGCTCTGCTGATGGGAATAAGGGTCACTACAAATGAAAAATATGGCAGCTGCTACTAACAAATGCACATATTGTTATTCCTTAAATTCATATAACTCTAATCATTGGTTACAGTAGAGAGTTACTTTTGGATTTGTGCCCACTGGTGTTTGGCATCCCACTTTGATGCAGTAATTTACTCTATAGGGTTTCACAGTCTTATTTTCAAAAGAGACTGGGGGGAGAGTATCATTAGATCTGATAGGTCCCAGGCAAACCAATCTGCATACAAATGATATGCTGCTCCATAAAGGTAAAATAGGACGTGCTTCCTAAAAAACAAAATATTCCATACCACTGAGTTCATTCAGTCAGGCTTATGAAGAAAGGGATTTAGGGTTATCATCAATCGGAGTAGCATGGTTCCCTCTCAAACTGTGGAAACAGGTATGTCTGGGTAAAAAATATACTAGAATTTTTAGTCATAAATCTGTTTACTAAGTTATGTATTTATTTCTGGAAATTCACATAGTGTTCATGCACCTTACCTATTGAATCCCAGCTCAATGAGGTCCTGTCTCAAAGGGAGGGGGGGGGGGAGACTGGCAGCACTGAGTTAAAGTTTCTGGATAGAAGAATGCTTGTAGCACTTACATTGACAGTAATAGGCAGTAATAGGTCCTAACAGCTTTGGGGGTTATATTATGACATGGGTTCCATTTGTATCAGTTTCACTAACCCTCAGCAATAGTGATGAGCAAAATCTTTTTGCCAGGTATGGATTCAATGTCAAATTTTGCACTTCACATTTCACAAAAATCGCATCAAAAAAGTCACGGTCACGTCAAATAAGTCTTGGTTACATCAAAAAAGTCGCTTGCATCAAAAAACTTCTGACAATTTTACAAAACTTTACAAAAAATTTTGCACGCAACTTTGTTGATTCAAGCGACTTTTTTTTTCCGATTCGCTCATCACTACTCAGCAACCAATTGGACCAATTAAATGCAAGCATCTTATTGGTTGCTATGTGTTACTAGCTGGGCTATATCGCTTTGTGGACTGGCACATGTGTAGGACAGTCTGCTCCCCCTTTCTCTCAGCCCAGGTGTGAAGTGCCAGGCTGGGGGCATTTGTTTAAAGAAGGAGGAAAGGCTAAATCACTAGGGGGTGCCAAATGTTTGGTACCCCCCATTGATTGTAATCGCTTACCTGAATTCTGGCCGGTGCTCCTGTTAGGGGAAAACTGCACCGGCTCGGGGTAAATGCAGGCAACAAATCCTCTTCCTTCTTTAGCAGCATTCCCAGGGCCCTCACGTGCACAGTTTAGCAAAAAGGCCAGATTTTTTTGTTAAAGTTCAGATTTTCACTCTACTGTGCAAAGACTGAAGGTGAAAGAGGAACGCTCGCTCCCATACACCCTGGCCAATGCAGTATTCTCCTAACAGGGGCACTGGCTGGGGGTCTCAGGTAAGGGACTATAATCACTGGGGGTGCCTAACATTTTGGCACCCCCAGTATTTGTAACTATATAGTCACTGGTTACTAGAACTGGAGCAAACATTGTGCCTTTTTGTTTCATAACCACCTTTAATGGTGTTTATCCCTTTTTCTGCTCTGAATTTGCCGTATGAGCCCTCCGTAACACCACAGAAGCAGTTAATAGTGTAGCCTAGCTCACAGAACTGATTGAATAGAATTCCTGCAGCAATGTCTTCTCACAGTAGCTTCAGTTATTCAGTTCAGTTTATTCTGCTTACAACTTCCCCAATGGCCAGGCATCTCTGGTAAAACTCCAGGAATTCCCAATTTTGGGTACAATCAACAGTAATGTCTTGAGAATGCCCTCTAGCAATTGGTCATAATGGGGACCATAGCAACAGTAGCATCACTAGAGGGTGCCTGTGACAGGAGGTAAGGGTAGACATGTAGCAGCTGGCTGCACTACCATGCACTTTTTTTTTTCGTCACAAGCAGTGATGGGAACTAGCGCGTCTATTTTCCTGCATTTTTATAAGCAAAGGTCAAATTGTAGCAAGGTTGCGAGTATGAAATACCTGTAACGGCTCCAGCAGTATTTGTGCTTGGGCTGTATATTTTGCAAACCTTTCTGAACAATCCCTGCCTGATGGCTAATCCCTTTTGGGCTATTTGCCACAAGCAGAGTTCCATTTAACCTTCTTATTTGTGCACCTCGCATTCATGCTTTATCCTTCCAGTGCCGTGTTCATCGTGTTGCCAATTATGTAATGCTCGGAAGAAGTGATATTTCCTGACTAAGCACATTGCCATATTGCACAAGAACAATGCTCGGCTAATGAAGAATACATAAGTTATGTGCTTCCTTACAGGCCATGGCAGGATTAATATGGTCTGCGCTAAAACACAAATATATTGTTTATGACTTTGTTATTCTTATCAAATAAGCTGAGAATTCCATAGGTAATTAGATTTATACCTAATTAATATATTGCACTCAGGGGTGATTTACTAGTAATCATATTATATATAGATCTTGTTGTGGACCATATATTGTGCCATTAAAGTTGTTTCCATGGTCAAATTTCATTGCAAGAATAAAGGGTGCATATAAAGCACTGTGACACTGATCTCTCAATAAGATTAAAGGGGAACTCCGGCTTCCGAACAAGAGCCCTCAATATACCTATCACTTCCTTCAAAACGTATGTATAGATAACATTTTTATATACTGAAATCCAGCTGCAAAAGAGTTATTAACTTTTTGCATCATTTGAACATTTAAAATCCTGGCAGGGGAGGAGGGGCTAAACCACTAATGTTGCAAATTGCAACATAACCCACAATGCATTGCACTGTGATGTTCCTTTCCTTATTGATGTCTAGTATGTGGGGGATTCTGGTATTTGGAAGATGCAGGCTATAGGACAGTTAGTCAGTAGTTACATTTTATTTGAGTCTCAAAGTAGTCAGCCAGATCAGCAGGAGAACAGGGAGCAGGGCTTAGGGAACTGTTCCAAACTGATGTAAATTGCAAAGTTTGAAATTATGTTTACTTTTCAAAAAGTTTAAGTTGTGTTTGGGTGGAGTTCCCCTTTAAAGAGAACCTATTTGCTGCAGCACAGACTTCTAAATGTTATAGATCCCAAAGGTGCAGTGGGAAAAGCGTGCACAAGAGTGACTTTTTTAATTAGACATAACTAAGCATCAATATTTTGCCCCCTACATGTTAAGTAGCCATTGCCCTCCGTGAAACAACAGCTAGAGCTTTCTGTGGATACTTATGCTAATAGAACCAGTTCCACAATACAGAGGTTCTGCAAGGTTCTGTACTTGGTCCATTGTTATTCTCCCTGTAGACTCTCTGGGAGTCTCATCTGCTCATTTGGCTTTAAATATTATCTGTATGGTAACAAAATCCAACATTTATCAACCCCCGCATTAAAAGCTAAAACTGAGACTCAAATATCTTACTGCCCAGTGGCGTAGCGAGGGGGGTGCCGAGGGGGCCATGGCCCCGGGCGGCGTATCAGAAGGGGCGGCGGCGGCTCCTTCTCTCTTACATGCAACAGGCGCTTTTATAAGGTTGCGCCCGTGCGTATGACGTCACACGTCAGCGACAAGGCGCAACCTTATAGAAGCGCCTGTTGCCTGTAAGAGAGAAGGAGCCGCCGCCGATGGTCTGTTGGGGGTATGTACTATGGGGGAAATTGGGGGCACTGTGTGGGGGCTACTGTCTATGGGGAAATTGGGGCACTTTCCATGGGGGGGGGCAGGTCTTTGTGGGGTATTGTGTATGGGGGCACTTCCTATTGGGGGCACTGTGTATGGGGCAATTGGGGCTCTGTGTATGAGGGCACTTTCTATTGGGGGGCAAGGTCTTTGGGGGGTATTGTCTATGGGGACACTGTGTATGGGGGCACTTCCTATTGGGGGCACTTTGTATGGGGCAATTGGGGGCACTTTCTATTGGGGGAACTGTGTATGGGGCAATTGGGGCACTGTGTATGGGGGCACTTTCTGTGGGGGGGGCAAGGTCTTTGTGGGGTACTGTCTATGGGGGAACTGTGTATGGGCACTGTGTATGGGGGCACTTCCTATTGGGGGCACTGTCTAAGGGCAATTGGGGGCACTGAGTGGAGGGGGCTGTCTATGGGGACACTGTGTATGGGGGGACCGTGGCCAGAATAGCGTTAGGGGGGCCTGGCCAGCATAGTGTTAGGGGGCACTGTGGTAGGGTGACCCTAATACTTTTTATGTCTGTGTGTCCTGTACTGATGGGAGGGGCCCTGTGATTTCTGATGGCGGCCCTGCCACCATGGGCAGCCACGGACGCACAGCTGAATCCACTTTTGACAATTATGACATGCGCACCGCATTTCAAATTCAATCAAAAAAAAAAAAAATGTAATGCTGCTTTTTTTATTTTGTCTATTTTTTTTAAGAATAACTAAATAGAGGGGCGGCAAATTTCCGGTCGGCCCCAGGCGACGAAAGCCCACGCTACGCCACTGTTACTGCCTCCTTGCAATCTCCACCTGGATGAATCAATGACATTATAAGCTAAATCTAACAAAACTGTATTGATCATCTTTCCACCTAAACCTGGTTATCCTGCCCATCAGCACATTCTTGGGGGCAGTCATTGAGTCTTTACACTCCATAATGTACCACATATGGCCCGGATGTTTCAGCCAGTGAAGCAGTGGATGGAGCAGGTTGGGAGAGTAGACCATCAGTGCTGCACAGCTGCCCATTTCTGCTTGCTGATGCCAGTGTGACCTGGAATAGCAGCTGTGTGTGGCATTTAATGGAGCTGCATGTGGAGTCCCAAGGTAATTGCTGCCTCTGGTTCAAACTAAAGTAGAGCAGCATTTTAGGTAATCACAATGAGACATTGGGAACAGGGCTGCCACTAGAAATCATTTCTGGTCTCTCTTATACAAGTGCTTTACATCATTCACATGATGCCTGCCCTGGTGGAGTTTACAATATAAAATACCTTGCGCACTATGGTTCATTTTATCTGGAGCCAATTAACCTGGCACTTTGTTTTTGGAGTACATAAGGAACAAGACTACCCAGAGGAAACTGATTCCCCTTCTGACAGCTATTGTTTATTTATATTCTCATGCCTCCCCCAGTAATGTCAGAGAGGGTTGGTGCTAACAGTTAAGGACTGTCTGTTGGGTCTGGTTGGTTTGTGTTAGGAAATGGATTTTGTTGACCCACACATTAGTAGGTATAGAATCTATTATTCAGCATGCTCATGGTTTTCTGGATAAAAGATCTTTACATAATTTGGATCAATAGACCTTAAGTCTGCTTAAGGTCAAAGTGTGTCTTAGAAGTATTCAATGGGTAATAAGGCTTATTTAAAAAATGGTTGTATAATACAAGTTGCAAAGTTTGCTACAGGTCTAAACACCAATCACCTATAGCAACCCATCAGTTAGTTTTGCTACAAGTTACAATATAAAACATGGTGTTACAGAGGTCTACATAAAATGGAAAATATGTATGAAATCACTTCATTTTGGGTACCCAGTAACATATGCAGGTATCAGACCCATTATCCAGAAAGTTCCAAATTACGGAAAGCCCATCACACATAGACTCCATTTTAATCAAATAATTCACATTTTTAAATATGGTTTCCTTTTTCTCTGTAATAATAAAACAGTATCTTGTACTTGATCACAACTAAGATATATAATATAAGATATGTAATAATGCTATTGGGTTTATTACTGTTTAAATAATGTTTTTAGCAGACTTAAGGAAGGAGATCTAAATTACGAAAAGACCCCTTATCCAGAACACCCCAGGTCCCGAGCATTCTGGGTAATGGGTCCCATACCTGTATATATATATGGCTGGCTGTAAAGGACCATAGTTTCAGCACCATAAATTCTACATTTCTGGTAGTGATTGTTTGTTTACAAGGCAAAAGGCAGCGGCAGATCAAAGAGCTGTCAGTATTCAAAGGGGTTAAAGAAGAAGCTTATTATTTTCAAAAAGAATATTCCAGCATTATCTCCCCCCAAATCCACCCCCTTCCAGGACTCAGGTGCATAGAATGACAACAGCCATATGTTAATAGGGCTAGCAGAGAACAATACACACTAGATAGAGTGCAAGATTTGCCCAGTTGGCAAATAACTGTGAATTGATGTGCGAGAGGTTGAACCATGAGCAGGGTTTTATTAAAGGTCACTAAGGAGTTAATTAAAGGTGAAATGATGATTTGTTTCAACAGTATGAGAGTGAATAAGATTCATGACTGCCAGTGTGAAGGTACTGAATGTTAAAAAGAAATATATTACAAGTGCAGGGATGTTGCTGTATCTTCCCATTCCCCATAGCATCCCTCATGTATGTGCAACAATGGTGTATTGATTATCAACATATTAGAGCCTACATTGTGTTGCCGGGGTCTGATAGTCATGCCTGGACTCATTAACTCATGGCTCCAGCTCTGTACCTTGTGAATCCTCTTGTTTTTAAGCTGCTGTGAGAAAGGAATGACTTTCACCATGTAGTACATAGAATAGAGGGGTGGCTCACTTCATTATTATCCATAAGAACTGCATGTTACATGATTTTGATGTTGTACTTCCTTGATCAGTAGTACGATATAACAATGTTATATGCAGAAAAATAGGTTCATATATATGCATGTACTCTGTACACCTAAACATAGTTAAGATGTGTTGAAAAAAGACCAGTCTTTTTAAACCCCTTAAAAATGAACCCCAGTGCACATGTATAAACACACTCATACCGTATTTATACAGTTACATATATAGTCTATATATACCTATATCAACTACCTAACTGTAGCACTCAAGATAACACTAGCCTTGGATACTATGCTTGTTCAAGAACTCATCCAGGCCCCTCTTATAGGCATTAACAGAATCTGCCATTACCACATCACTAGGAAGGGCATTCCCCAACCTCACTGCCCTCACCGTGAAAAACCACCTACGCTGCTTCATATGGAAGCTCCGTTCCTCTAATCTAAAGGGGTGGCCTCTGGTGCGTTGATTGTTTTTATGGGAAAAAAGAACATCCCCCAACTGCCTATAATCCCCTCTAATGTACTTGTACAGAGTAATCATGTCCCCTCACTAGTGCTTTTTTTCCAGAGATAACAAACCCAACCTTGACAGTCCTTGACCCCAACCTTGGTAGTCTAACCTCATAGTTTAAATCTTCCAACCAGTTTAGTTGCACGTCTCTGCACTCTGTCCAGCTCAGTAATATCCTTCTTAAAGGAAAACTATACCCCCAAACAGTGCAGGTCTCTATAAAAATATATTGCATAAACAAGCTCATATGTAAAACACTGCTTCATCTAAATAAACCAATTTCCTAAAAATAGACTTTTTAAATATTATGTGCTATTGGCTTATTCTAAATAGAAAATTGCCATTTTAAGAATTAAGGCCCGCCTCCTGGGATCATAGGATTCTCAGTGCACACAAACAAGCCAAGGCACACATACATGCTAGGCCCCATCAGCCAATGAATGGACAGAGTTCTGCCTTTTGCTTCCACACTACTTCCTGTTACAGCTGGAGCTGCATTATTTCTGGTCATGTGATACCTGAGGTAGCACAAAAAATGGTGGATGAGGGGAAAGGATGTAAAAGGGCAATATTTACTGATATATATATATATATTCCAGTTTGGTGAGATTCTTTAATAGGTCACTTAGCATAATACAAACTATCTGTTGGTTATGTATTCATTCTTGGGGTATAGTTTTCCTTTAAGGAACCAAAAACTGCACTGCATTTTCAACAAACAGAACTTTTCCAAACTATATTGCTGTGCTGGAACCAAAGGCAATTGATAGGGCACAAAGTCTAAAGATCAGTCTAATGGGGACAGCGAGAAATGCAGACAATGTTTAATATTTCTTCCTATGACCTAAGGGGACCTGATCAAAATATTGACAACAGAATAAGTTTGCCAAAAAAAACCCCATCTGAAATATAGTTTCATTTTTTTTTTTTCAAATATCATGTGTAACCAGTTACTGAAAAAAACTGGTAAAACCATGGTCTGCAGTGGTACAAGGATATGGGACTAGGCGGATTTGTGGCTAGATGTTAGTTGTTACTACACATCTAATCAATTACTGTGAAAGTAATATAAATTTTTATATTCCATGATATCATATTCCATGATTTATTGAAGCAATAAGGAGTCAGGGCCAAACAGTCCAATTAGCCCAATATAGCCCATCTTAGGCGGGCATTTCGGGAGAAAGGTCCACTTGTTTGACAACCTCACCAAATGAGTGGAACGTAACGTGCATGGCCCCTTTAGAGAATGGCATGTCTCCAGACAACTGAATTCAATGACTGTTCAATACACTTTGGGGATTAAAATACTTTGAGGGGAACTGTGCTTAACCATTTTCTTTGGGGACACAAAACAATTGGCTTAGAATTGATTTTGCACCTTATTGAATTATTATTAGTTTCACTTTATAAAGAGGGTCATGGAGATTCACCATAAACAGCCTGGGAACCCAATTGTGGGCCCTGATCATTAAATGAAGAATCACTGCTTCCCATAATGAGTTTACGTATGTTGAGTCACTATTTGCTCCTTAGACAAAGTAAAATCATTATATGCATTTTAAAATAAATTCAATGCTGTTAACCCCCTTTGGGTGTGTTTATAAATATTACTTATTATTTGGTCTATTACCTAATAAAGCCTACCAATAAAATATCAGTGCTTGAGCTGCATAAATTCACTTGGCCCATGGCAGAAGTGGGACCCATTATCCAGAATGCTTGGGACCTGGTGGGGTTTTAAAATAAGAAAACTTTCCATAATTTAGATCTGCTTAAAAATCATTTAAAGGAGAAGGAAAGGCTAATAAAGAGTTAATCTCAAGCTGCAGGCATACCTTCAGTGTCCTTAAGTCTCCCCATATTTCTCCCATTCAGATGATCAGAAGCCTCATAGGAAAAAAAATGCTGAGCTCTGTAAACAAAGTTCCCATAATGCCTCACTCCTGCACCAAGACCAAGACCGGTGTACATGCTCAGTTAGTAAGACTATGAGGAAGCTTCCTGCTGATTGGCTCAGATCCACATTACTAAGGGGGGGGAGGAAGTTCTTAGCATTCTTGAGGGAGGGGGGAGCAGGAGAGGGGAGAGAGAAGAGAGCTGCGTGTCTCTGGCACAGGAAAACAAGACAAAAAATCCTGTATCTTTTGAAAGAGAACTCAGTTCAGTGTTTCTGTAAGTGCTTATGGCTGTATTTACATAGACCTTTCTGATAAAGCTTACTTAGTTTTCACCTTTCCTTCTCCTTTAAACATTGAATAATCCCATTAGGATGTTTTCTGCCAATATGGATTGATGATATCAAAGCTGGGTTTAAGTACACGGTGCTGTTTTACAATTACAGATAAAAAGGGAGTCAGTGAAATGGACATTATGGGAGGTGGCCTTCCTCTAATTCAGAGCTTTATGGATACTGGGTAGTCATAATAAAGTACATGGTGGTCCCTGCAACATATGGGTGAACATCACTATTTTAATAGTAATAGATTGTATTTCTGTCTAAAGAAACAGGAATCTTGAAGGGCTCAGACAAGAGAATTAGTAGCAAATAACTTTGGATCAATCTATCAATAGTAATTATACAGACACAGCATCAAAGCATTTCGGCACCTGGAACAGTGTCTTAGCATTCGCTGAGGAAGTTAGGACCCTGCAGATCTGGCTGCTCATTCACAGCACAAAGCCCCGCCCGTGGGACCGGCCAGATATAGAATCTGTTAGAATATACTAAGACTTTGGCACAACAGCCCTAGCTTCCCAGCTGGCTTTTCCATTGATCAGTTCAACCTTAAATAGCATGTAAAAAATACAAAGCAAGGGTCTTTCTTCTGTGTGTATTATTATTATTCCCTACCCTTTGCAACTCACAGAAAAACATTGCTTTTAACTGGCGCAGGGCACTATAGCTAATCTGTAATGTATGGACTGCAGGAAACCTTAAAGGCACTGTACAATTATAGATTTTCTTTTAAAAGAAAGCGCTTGGTCCCAGGTATAAGCTGATAAACATCTGTTGGTTTAGTCAGCACAGAATGCTTTCAGAGCTTGGATTGCTTGGCTTGCATATAACTATGGTATCTAAATGAAGTGAAGGATGATAAGGGCGCGCTATAGATAAAGAGCAACTTGGGGCAAAAATAACACTGCTTGCTCTTCAAATTGGAGTTCATATTTTCTTGTTCCTATAGCAACATGCAATAAGTGCAGTCAGTTTGGTGGGGGGGGGGTAAGAGAATTCAATTCTAGGCTGAATACTTGGGAAAACTTGCCTGATTATTAGGGATCCCAGATCTAGTTCGGGATTTGCTGCTAATCCAGGCTTTTTTTTAAAGGATTTGGTTTTGGCCGAAACCATGGTCCCGGGCCAATGAATCCGAATCCTAATTAGCAGAAATTAGCATATGGGTTGAATGGTTTTGGGGGGAATTTTAGCCACACGCTATGCACACGCCAATTTTTAACCCCAATCCCAGATTTAGTTAGGGATTCGGGGCAAATCCAGCCTTTTTTGGAAGGTTGGAAGGATTCGGTTTCAGCTGAATCCATGGTCCTGGGCGAACCAAATCCTAATTATCATAAATTAGCATCTGCTAATTAGTATACGGAATTTGGATTTGGAATTCGTCGGGGTGGGTTCGGGGGTTCAGCCGAACACAAAAAAGTGGGTTTGGTGCACCCCTACTGATTATATGCACTAAAAGGGTCAGTTTGGGCTGGCAGGACACTGTGAAAAACCTGGTGGACCCCGCTGACCTAGGCCTGGTCCCCTGCTTGGCTGCCCCCTCTCCCCTGGTCACAACTGTAAGGAGGAAGGAAGTAAAAGGTATGCAGAATGGGGGGGGGGTGTCAGAAGGAGGGCAGGGCCCTTGAAGTTGTAGCCCTGGTGGGCCCCAGACAACTCAGTCTGATGCTGTGTATTAATCGTGTGGCATAATATATTATCACTATACTGTACCTGTAATATGAAATAAAGCAAGGGTAGCAAAGTACTTGCAGAGTAATGGCATAAAGGACTGTCATGGGCATGCATTTTATTCATGTGAAGGCAATATTTAGAACTCGATTTCATGTGGGTGAATGCTATGCCATGTTTTACAGGATATGAGGGTTTCAAATAGTTATCTTGCCACAGTCTATAGGGTAATGTCCTACAGCCTATAGGGCAGGGATCCCCAACCTTTCTTACTCGTGAGCCACAGCCAAATGGAGAGCAACACAAGCATCATAAAAGTTCATGGAGGAGCCAAATAAGGGCTAAGATTGGCTATTAGGTAGCCTCTATGCACACTATCAGCTTACAGGGGGCTTTATTTGGTAGGAAATCTTGTTTTTATTCAACCAAAACTTGCCCCCAAGTCAGGAATTCAAAAATAACTACCTGGTTTGGGCAGCACTGGGAGCAACATCCAAGCGGTTGGGGAGCAACATGTTGCCCCCGAGGCACTGGTTGGGGATCACTGCTATAGGGTAACACACATGCCTCTCTGTGCCACCTCAGAACTGGAAACTTACTGTCAACCCATCTGAGTTGCAGTTTCTGTTGGGGTCACCTTATAGCTAGACAAAAAACACAATCATTTTATAATTGCTTTTTATAGTTTGCATTCAAGATATGGACAGGTAGCACAGAGGGGTCCTATCCTTTATTTTGCAAACATGAAGCACTTAATTTGAGCAAAATGAGGGATACAGGTATTGGACCAGTTATGCAGAATGCTCAGCATCTGGGGTTTTCCTGATAAGGGATCCTTCCATAATTTGGAGCACTAAAAATCTACTGAAACATGAAATAAACCTAATAGGATTGTTTTGCCTCCAATATGGATTCATGCAGCTTAGTTACCATCAATTACAAGGTAGTTTTTGGTTATAATAATTTGAAAATTAAAATTATTTGCTTGAGTCTATGGGAGATGGCCTTCCTGTTATTCAGAGCTTTTTGATAACTGGTTTCTGTGGAACAGATCCCTGTAGAAGAAATATTAGTGAATACTTCTGTAAAAATAATGTGAGTAACATTTTGCTACTTGGACTAAATCTTATTTACAACATTAAAGATGCTGACTGCCTAATGTTAATACTTTATAAATAGAGACAAAAGGCCAGTAAAGGAACTACCACATGCAGGACATGCATCTGCCCCCCCCCCCCCATCAGTCGCGAAACTGTCCAACATAATGCCAATGGGGTATAGTTTGATGATATGTAGTTTAGCCCTGACTAGCCCTTTCACATTGACAGCATATTGTTACATTGTTCTTTACACATTGAGGCAGGCCTGTATATAATAAACAAGAGAACATGAGCACTGGGGACACGCATGATACATGTGCATGCATGGGTGCCCTTCTCCATGCTTGTAGCAGAGCATAGAGCAGCTATTTGACAGGCAATCCATTGATTTCTTTATAAATCTGGCTACAGTTCCGTTCTAGCAGTGAACCTGAAAAGTGCATTGTACTAGAACTTGTAAAATCTTTCATATTTAATTACTCAGCTACAGAAAATGTGCCTTTATTTGCATATAGACTAACAAGAATGGATGCCTGATCTCCTGCCAGCATTGCTATCAAGGCACAAAACCATAATGTGACTGGGGGGGGGCTTATATTTTCATAACGGCTTGTTTGTTTGAATTCCCTGTAAGATTTTGTTGCACTTTCCAGCATCAATTTCATCAGAATACTGACAACATTGCCAGTGTCTGCTGAGAGAGGACATCCCCGGTAACCAGGGAAACCCTCTTCTTACTGATGCCTTCTGCAGAGAGAAGAAACAAATAATAATAAATTGACACCCTTGCCAATGAAAACAAAGTACAAATATTACATAGGATAACATATGCAACTCCAGAGCTTAATGACTGGATATTGCTCTAACGTGGGTTTTTATTCATTCCTATAGTATATGGGTTCAATATAGAAACATGGGCAACAGTCCAACAACCCATAGCAAGGATTTATATGATGTGCTGACTATGCTTCATCTGTGAGTGCTAACTGCTTTATTGTTGCTAGGGGATACTGCACCAAGGCAATTTTTTACCCATGTTACAACATGACCCTCAGAAGTGAAGTAACACTGAGATAGTTTGCGTCCTGAGCAAATAGCAACTTGAGTTGTATAATAGTGCAATGAAGAGTGCATGGATATGCCATAAGGAAAATATTGTCCTTTTACATCTTTTCCCACCATTTTGTGAGGGTCTGTGTGCCCCCTCAGAGATCACCTGACAGGAAATAATGCAGCTCTAATTGTAACAGGAAGAAGTGTTGGAGCAAAAGACAGAACTTTCTCCATTTATTGGCTGATGTGGCCTAGCATGTATGTGTGCCCTTGGTTTGTGTGCACTGTGATAAGTATGACACATACTGCTAAAAGTATATTTTTATGAAAATGGTTGAACCATAGTTTTACATATGGGCTGTTTTATATGATATATTTTAGAGAGACCTACATTGTTTGGGGGTATAGTTTTCCCTTTATCTACAGTTTGAGGAATTCCTTCCTTGAACATGCTGTACTGGCAGTTACAATAGATGCACCCAAGTGAGTTTTAATTCATAAATTGTTTTTATTATTATTATTGTAGTTTTTGAGAAATAATTTGTTAATGAGTGTCCTTTTACAACCTGAGGTTTTTTTCCTGCTGCAAATAAATGCAACTATGCTGTATGTCAGTAGTGTTGGAATCAGCCAGTCAGAGCAGCTGACTCACAGAGTGCGTAGATGTTGGAAAACAATGAGTTAAGGCCCCCATACACGGGCCGATTTTTTACTGTCAAACGACCGATTCCCGAACGATCCGATACTATCGTTAAGTTATCGTATAGTTGATGGTGTGCGAACGATCGTCGGCCCACTAATCGACCCGACATTATCGTCCCCAAAATCGATCGGCCAGGTTTAAAAATTTTAGTCATTTAACGATAAAATCTGCCAGTTGGTGTGAGTGTCGAACGATTGTTCTCTGCGCATGTCATGATTGCCAGCAGCAGAAGTCAACGAACATAAATAAATACCGCTTCCGCCACGACATTGGATCGTACGTAGATGTACGATCGTACGTATTTTATGATAATGATACAATTAAATCTTTTGCAAATTATCGTTGCCCGTGAATGGCATATCATATGGAAACCCGATCGCCATACGATCGTTTGTCGATATAATCGTTCGTCGCACAACGAGTGAAATCACCTCGGGTATGGGGACCTTTAGGTAGAGGAACTTGTAAAAAAACATTAAATATTAAATATATAAACATTAAATATATTAACAACTGTGAAAAAATGATAAATACCTTCCCGGAAACTCATTTTACTAAAGGAGATACAAGGAGATTTTTTGACAGTTTCCCTTTAAGAAAGGTGGGCTACGTGCAATTTTAGGAAACTATAAAAAATATGTTTATGTTCATCAAAGGACTGATTCAATTACCATTTTGACTTAAACATCTAAAAACTGAAGGGAGGAGGTCACTACATTTAAAAACATGGTTATCCCATGCTATGTAAACTGCTTGTTAAATATTTTGCCATTCAGCGTATTTGCCTTATACAATGCAATTTGTACCTTTAGGGACTGGCTTAATTTTTAATTACCAGTATATGGCAGTAGCAGCATATTTGTCTCTACACAAACAATGTTAGATATTCATCATGTTGCCATTTGCTGACATTCAGAGAGGACGATTGCTGGGAGAAAATACCTCTTACCACTGACTTTTTTCATCTAAAATAATCAATAATTGTTACTGTTTCAATACTGAATATTTCATTAAACATGTGGTTATTTAACCATAGGAAAACCACAAAAATGTTGTATTTAGGAAATGGGAAATTGTGATAAAGTACAGTAAATAGAGAAGATAAATAAATCTGTGCATAGAGAGTGAGTGCAGGCACTCCTGTATACTAGGTCACCAGGGCCATATAAAGTCAAGTACAAGGTGCTAAAGATATGGCACGCTCATGTGATTTAGCTACACAAATACAGTTACTAGAAGAGCTAACATTTTAGCCCTAGTTTAAAGAAACAATCTCCACCCCCATAAACACAAAACTGAGGAAGGTCCATTATGACAACATCATATTGGTCTTCCACACTGATGACATCATTTCATTGTCCCACACTGATTAAATCATTCCCTTGTGACCTATTTGAACCTCCACCCCTGGTTCTCCATATGCCTACAGCAGGGATCCCCGACCTTAGATGTAAAAGGTGTTGGTGAGCCGCACAAGCATGAAAAAAGTTCTTTGGGGGTACCAAATATTCACTGTGATTGGCTATTTGGTAGCCCAAGTGGGCTGCAAGCCTGAAGAAGGCACTGCCTTGAGTAAAATGGTGTCATTATGCTTCCAAAACTTGCCTCCAAGAAAGAAAAATAAAAATGGGCACCTACTTTGAGGCCACTGGGAGCAACATGCTGCTCACGAGCCTCAGGCTGGGGATCCCTAGACTATAGTGGGGTCTGCTCATACTGCAGAACTAAGGAGAGCATTTAGTAGAGAACTCCATCAATACACAGATGTGGTCCTTATCCAACTGGATTTTTTTTAACCTGCCCTTGTTTTAAACCAGATATTGGTCAGGCAGGCCATTGAGATGAACTTATACAGGGCCCTTTATCTTCCCCCTTTTTATGCCAGAAGAAAGACTAACACCATTATAGAATTTTTTTTCATGCATTCCCCCCGCCACAAAAAAAAAAACAGAGAAAAAATTAAAGATAATATGCCCATTGACTGCAATGCATTTCACATAAGAAAAAAACACATAAAAAATTATAATTGCAAACAATGCAAATAAAGAATGCTGAGAGTGCACACATGCACTATACCAATAAAGCAATAGTAACACCCACCCAGAGGGAGCAAATAGTGGCAAGCTAACAATGAAGAATTAATGAGTGGAAGTAAATGGAGACAAATTCATATTTGCAAATCCAGCAGCCAACAGTATAGTTCTCAGACTCAACAATATAGGGAATTAATATAAGGGTCAGGTTAAAAGGCACAAGTGTAACCTCCATAGATACATTTAAGTAATTACCTCTATTGTTATGGTATTCTCAAATTGCAAGCTACGCTTTATGTTAACGTTTTAATTATAGTCTAAATGAATTAAACATGCAAATCATATTTATACTGCCTGCTGTATGCACTGTAATTCAGTGCTTTAGATAATAAATAAAACAGGCCTGCATCAGGAGAGGCTTGGCAATGTACAGATATTGCCACTGGATACATGCCATCATGCAGAATCAAACACAGCCACCTTTAATTTGTGGCTCTTGCACTCAATAAGGAAATAACAGCAGGGCTGCTTTACAATAACAATATGCTGCAGGTAATAAGTCTGTCTCTTAAATGTCTCTCCAGCATCTGTATGGGCTCTTTAAAGCCTCATGCAAGCTATAACTCCCTGAGCAGGAGAGTCAAGTCTGATGTTAAACAAATGTCTACGACTATATATTATAGAGAAATGCCGTGGTTCCACACAAACATAAACAGGGGCTGACTGCTCAGAAATCCCATTGTTCTCTTATATCACCTCCCTGCATGCTACCCACTGAGGATAATGTACCTCCCTACAATCATTTATAAGCCTATTTGAAGTCTTTGAAATTCTGTATGGTCAGGAATTTCCAAAGCAAGTCTTTTAGTCTGTTAAGTTAAATAGCACGGTGTGTATTATCCTATATAACTTATAGCCCAAGGCAGTTCTTGGCAACTGTACTGCGGGCATTAAAGGGGTTGTCCACATTTAAACTAACTTTTAGTATGATATAAACATTAATATTCTGAGACAATTTGCAATTGGTTTTCAGTTTTTATTTTTTGGGGGTATTTAGCTTTTATTTCAGTAGTTCTCCAGTTTGGTATTTCAGCGGCTATCTGGTTGCTAGGATCTTGTTTACCTCAAACCACCAGGCAGTGGTTCGAAAGAGAAACTGGAATATGAATAGGGAAGGGACTGAATAGAAAGATAAGTAATAAAAAGTAATAATAAAATTGTAAGCTCACAATACAGTAGTTGTTTGCTGTTAGGGTCAGTGATCCCTCATTTCAAAGCTGGAAGAGAAAGGCATAGTATATGAATAACATACTAAAGCGTGTAAAAATGAAACTGGGTAAAATAGATAGACTACACAAAATAAAAAATGATTTCAGTATAGTTAGTTAGGCACAAATAAAATCTATAAAGAGTAGGCAGATGTCAAACATAACAGCCAGAACACTACTTCCTACTTTAAAGCTCTCTAAGCAGCTAGCAGTCAGTAGCCAATCAGTGACCTGCGTGCTCACAAACTAACTGAACAGTTATGTCCCATGTGCCCCCCTAAAGTAAACTGACTAACTAAGAGGTTAGAGAGCTGTAAAGGAGGAAGAAGAAGCCATTATGTTAGACATCTGCTCACTCCTGCCTTTATAGATTAAATTTTTGCCTAACTAACTATATCACAAATATTTTTTATTTTGCACAGTCTATCTATTTACCCAGTTTCATTTTTACACTGAACTGTTCTTTTAAAGGTGAACTACCCCTTTTACATGGTCAATCCATCAATAGCAAAGCTAAAGGGGTACTGACACAAAGAAACTTTTGCCACGGCTCCAACAGTGTGTTTGTGTTACTGCCTGTCAGCATTGCCATGGACTGTGCTCTGTGTGGATGGCCAAGTCTGGTAGACTTCAATATGGATGTGCAATCAAAGCAGCAACAAATGAAGTTCCTACACAAAGCGTATCTTACTGTTTCTCTGACTGTGTGTTCAAATTATTCTCAACAGGGGTGCTGACAGGCACTAACATGGGTAAACTAGGTGTGCAGTTCTGATAGTATGGCTGTGTACCTATCCCTTTAAGTTATAAACAGCACATTCTGATGTGACAATGAGGCATTTATAAGGATTTAACTTACAGTATGCTGCATTGTGAAATATACATACTGTGGAAAAAAATGAAAAACACATATGATATAGTAGCCCAACTTGGACACAATGCCCCCCCCCCCCCCCCCACTGCAAAGAATCTTCTGCGAAACAGTCCCAACTCCTACACACCCCCTGGCCCGGTCACACTGTGCCTCCAAAACCACACCGCAATGTTAAAGGCCATGTAAACCCTACCATGTATATAAGTTGGGCATATTTACCCTACACGCACCGCATCATTTGTACTCAATATATCCCCCCATTCCCCAGCACCATCACAGTTTACTAAAACAAATAGCAGCATTCACCTGGTGGCCATTTTTCACACATTGCAACTTGCCTTATTTTTATAAATGAGGATTGTTGCCCCAGTTAGGGCACTAAGTTAAAAGAGTAAGTAAGATTTAATGCGAGGAAGTCTTCATGCCTACTAATTAGTACTATTTCTGATTACTAATTACTCACTGCCTTTAAGTAGTATTACTACTTAATACTTGCTACTACTAATTAATAAGTGTGAGTACTATTAAATACCAGGGTTTCTACAGCATCGAAAGATAAATATATTTTTAAATGAGTATTAAAGCTGTCACAGCTGCCTGTTGTTCTATGATACAGAAACTTGATGCTGCTGTACATCAGACTTGCAGTCTTAAAATGTGTAATGTGACATTTTGGCCCAAATGATGTACCTTCCTCAGACAGTGAAGCATATGAACGAACATTACAAATGCCATACATACAGTATACCCTAGGTACATGGAGAAATGTTTGCCCAACATCGCCATCTAGCCCGAACATAGCAGTATAGCATTTGGAAAGTTAAATGTACTGATAACAGACAGATACAACTAAAGGAAAATATAAAGTGTATAAAGACATTGCACATGGGAGAATGCTATAAAAGTCATAAATAAAAATCATCAGAATGAAAAATGAAATATCAGCTTTTGTATTGTAAAACTTTGATAGGCTTAATGCTAATAACTATAATAAAAGGCTTAATTAAATACACTGCACATTGCAATATTTTCACCTTGGCAGAGGAGTCACTAAATACTGTTGCAGCTTCACAAAATACATATTAAAAAGAAATGCTAATACGTGCCAATGAAAAGTTGTTCTTGCTACACAGATTTTTCCCTTTAATGATTTTTATGACCATTCGCTATTAGTGTCCAATGAAGAAGATTACTGAAATGAATATTTAACCCTTTGGGAAGGAGTCCAGGAGAGGGGGTTCTTCCAAAATAACTCTGTTTGTAGTATGGTCACTGTCCCTAATGGTTTTATGGTTTGTCAGTATAGATTTTAGAACAGTGGGGGGGTACCAGTTAACAGGGTACTAGTTTATCCATTATAATAGTTCCTTACTATAATCCTCGCCCCCACTAAAAAATAAGCCCAGTGAGGGAACTATTCTAGTGACCATAATTCCGCTATTTTCTCTCTGCAAATGTGCTCAGGAATGAACACTTTGTAAGTTTTTTTTTAAATGTAACTGAACTGTGCATAAAGATACACATAAAAGTGGCCAAACAGTGCATACTAGACTAATACCCTGAGTTCGTTGTATTTTTCAGTGAAGAAGAGAGCCAGCTGGGGTCTGAGGAAAGCAATTATTATCCCATTGGTGTGCCTAGCAAGTTGGCACTCCCCCTTTTTCTGAGTACTGAGATATTGGTCAATTGCAAGATTTTTGTTGCACAAATATTTTAAGAGAATGCACTTTTTTGTTAACACATTTTTCTAACAAAACATAACTTAATTATCTCAAGGCTCAAGTTGATTATTTTTTACTCCATAGACTCACTGTGGTAAGTCACCTGCAGATTTTAATGGAATAGGGCAAATAATGTCATAGCTAGCCTACCACCTGCTTATCTTCTAACTCTCAGCTCTTGCCCATGAGCGCTGGCAGGGTTAGAGGGTGCACTTGGGTGACTTTTCTCTCATTGTTTATTGCAGTGGGAGAGTAGTCAGTCCATAACCTTAGCTATTTCTACTGCCTAATATGGGAAATAACTCTAGTTTAAGAAGGCAGAAGGTAATGCGACTATTACTTTACCCAAACTTTGGTACACCAAGCAGCATATTTGGGTCAATACAGCAGCTGTAATATTGTTCTAAAAGCTACAACTACTGACATAAGCTCAAGATTCTGTTATTGCAAAGTAAGGTATTTAGATAATGACAAAACATGGATAATGTCTGCTAAATTATAATAGTTATTTGGTAGGTTTCTGTCTGACAAAAGCTCAGTAATTGGGTTCTGGTGCCAAGCTGTTAATTAGTTAGAAGGATCACTGCCACCGAACCAAATCCTGAGGATATTATACATTTCCATTATGTATTAGATGGTCTGTTGCTTCTTGGATGCATTAAACCTGTGAGAAGTGATGGACTTTCTATGAATATGAATGCTGATCATATGAATGATAATAATCGGAGCTATATTTTTAAAAGTGACATTCACAGCTGACATGAGAAACAAGACAATTCAGACTTCCATTATAAATCAAATTTATATGATCCTCTGTAACAATCCTTTATCCCGTTTCATAAGCCTCTTTAAGGAAATGGGTTATTGGTTGAGTGGTTTCATCCCTCTACTGTGCAGGAATTTCTATAAAGTAAGAGGCCTTTTTGGGGGTAAGTAAGTAATAATGTTTATAAGACATACTTTTAAAACCACTCACTTCTTGTTGCCAGTAACATTTTCAACTTGCCTTCAAACATGTGACCAGTAATTGCTAGTGCTACCTGCTGATTGGTTGCCATTATCACTTTTCAACAATTTCTTATTGATTGATCCATGGCACACACAATACCACCTGATAGTATGGCTCTGTTACAATGAATAGGTGCTTTTTTCTGGGACTGTTTTCTCTGTAGTGATGTGTGGGTTAACCTGCAACCCATGGGGCCCGCAGGATTACCTTTAGATTAAGCAGGTTAGGGTTGAAATTTGGGGACCATTGTTGGTTCGGGTTGGATGCAGGTCAGACTGGGGTAGTACACTTTCCCTTTGCTCCCGATGTTCCCCTGCCTTAGAACTGAAGGCATGAACAGAAGTAGTGTACAGAGCGCAAAGACACCGATACGAGTTGGGTGCAAGTCCTACAATGCCAACATTTTGCATTTTAGGGTCAGGTGTGGGCTAAGGTTATGTGGGTTAGGGTTGGGTGTGGGTTAAGGTTATGTGGGTTAGGGTTGGGTGTGGGTTAAGGTTATGTGGGTTAGGGTTGGGTGTGGGTTAAGGTTATGTGGGTTAGGGTTGGGTGTGGGCTAAGGTTATGTGGGTTAGGGTTGGGTGTGGGTTAAGGTTATGTGGGTTAGGGTTGGGTGTGGGTTAAGGTTATGTGGGTTAGGGTCAGGTGTGGGTTAGGGTTGGGTGCGGGCTAAGGTTATGTGGTTTAGGGTTGGGTGTGGGCTAAAGTTATGTGGGTTAGGGTTTGGGTGTAGGTTAAGGTATGTGGGTTAGGGTTAGGTGTGGGCTAAGGTTATGTGGGTTAGGGTTGGGTGTGGGTTAAGGTTATGTGGGTTAGGGTTGGGTGATAGGTTAAGGCATGTGGGTTAGGGTTGGGTGTTGGGTTAAGGTTATGTTGGGTTAGGGTTGGTGTGGCTAATAGGTTATCGTGGGTTAGGGTTGGGATGTAGGTTTAAGGCATGTTGGGTTAGGGTTTGGGTGTGGGTTAAAGGTTATGTGGGTTAGGGTTGGGGTGTAGGTTAACGGCATGTGGATTAAGGGTTGGGGGGTGTGGTTAAAGGTTATGGGGTTAGGGTTGGGTGTACGGTTACTGCTATGTGACGGCTAGGGTGTTGGGTGTGGTTAAGGTTACTGTGGTAGGTTTGGAGTTTGGCTTAAGGTTATGTGGGTTAGGGTTGGGTGCTGGGAAGGATTGTGGAGTAGGGTTGGGTGTAGGCGTTAAGGCAGTGTTAGGTTGGGTGTGGGTTAGTTATGTGGTTAGGTGGTGTAGGTTACAGGCATGTGGGTAGGGTTGGTGTGGTTAGTTAGTGGGCTTAGGGTTGGGTGTGGTTAAGGTTATGTGGGTTAGGGTTGGGTGTAGGTTAAGGCTGGGTTAGGTTGGGTGTGGGTTAAGGTTATGTGGGTTAGGTTGGGTGTAGGTTACGGTATGTGGGGTTGGGTGTGGGTTAAGGTTAGTGGTTAGGGTTGGTTAAGGTTATGTGGGTTTGGGTGCGGGTTAAGGTTATGTGGGTTAGGTTGGGTGTGGGTTATGTGGGTTAGGGTTGGGTGTGGGTTAAGGTTATGTGGGTTAGGGTCAGGTGTGGGTTAAGGTTATGTGGGTTTGGGTCAGGTGTGGGTTAAGGTAGGTTAGGTTAGGTTAGGGTTGGGTGTGGGTTAAGGTTATGTGGTTAGGGTCAGGTGTGGGTTAAGGTTATGTGGGTTGGTCAGGTGTGGGTTAAGGTTAGGTTTGGGTTAGGTTATGTGGGTTAGGTCAGGTGTGGGTTAAGGTTATGTGGGTTAGGGTTAGGGTTGGGTTAAGGTTATGTGGGTTAGGGTTGGGTTAAGGTTATGTGGGTTAGGGTTGGGTTAAGGTTATGTGGGTTAGGGTTGGGTTAAGGTTATGTGGGTTAGGGTTGGGTTAAGGTTATGTGGGTTAGGGTTGGGTTAAGGTTATGTGGGTAAGGGTTGGGTTAAGGTTATGTGGGTAAGGGTTGGGTTAAGGTTATGTGGGTTAGGGTTGGGTTAAGGTTATGTGGGTTAGGGTTGGGTTAAGGTTATGTGGGTTAGGGTCAGGTTGAATTTTTCCTGACCCTCACATCACTAATTCTCACCATGAGCTGAACTTGACAGATCTCTCCTACAACCTTTTTCTCAAGGTGGTTTTAGACTCTTATATAGTTCATGAAGCCAGCAGTGTTAGGGGCTGATTTATCAAAATCTAAAAAATATTTTTATTTTTTCTCATTAGATCCTATATGTGAGGGCTCTCTAGCACAGATTCTCATGTTTTGTACAAGGTGCAACATTTTTCAGGCATTTTTGTATGTGGAAGAGAGAATTTTTTTTATTTGTGGTTTGCAAGTAGAGAAACTTTTCACTGATCTGTGCTAGAATTTCCTCATACATTTTGATTCACTGGAAAAAAATGTTCTTTTTTGCATGGAGAACATGATTAAAAACACCCATTATCTCCAATGCATTTGGTGCAAGAAAAAACAGGGAATCGACTCCAATGCATTTGGCATAAGAAAAAAGCCCCAATTGTCTTTAATGCATTTAGCAAGAAAAAACACCCATCGATTTCAATGCATTTGATAAAATTTCACCATTTTGTAAATTTTTCAGCGGTTTTGCTAAATTTTTGTTAAAGCAAAACAGTCCAGTTTTGCTTATCAGCAAAGAAAAATATTTCTCGCCCAACATGAATTTTCGTTTAGGCATCCATTAGTTTGGAGTTCTTAGTTTTTCACAGGCTTTATTTTTCATACTCCTGCCCCTATCTTCGTCGTTACCTTGTCAACTCGGTCAGCCATCTCGCCCCTGCACCTGGATAGAAGGGCAGAGGAGGACTTTTTCTACTAGTCCAGCTACAGTCTGCACCTTAAAAGACAATGAAAGGTTAATATAAAATAAAAGTAAGTCTAAAGGCATTCTTTTTAAGTACTTACTGCATATCTAAATTCCCAGATCCCTGCTTGCTTCTCTGAGATATGGTGCTGGCAGCCTACAGCAGTGTGAAGACTACAGTGACATCACTGAAATCTCTCTCCCCTTCCTGTAGGTGCCAGCGGCAGCCTTCCTATTCTCTGAGCATGAGTGTAACTTGATCCTGTCTCCTGTTCTGAGCTACACATGCCCACCAGCCAATCAGAAGTGGATCTGGCAGGGGGGGGGGAGGGAATGAAACACATGTGCAGTATGAAGCAAAGGAAAGGAAGGGAGAATACCTTTTTAGAGATGGCTGCCTGGTCTAGAAAATGTGAAGTAAGTGTGACTGAGTAAATATTTGATTAAGTGAGCCAAAAGTGTAGCGTTTTTACTAAACAATAGGAGGACTATTGGGCAGTATGCTTTTTAAATTTTGACTTGCATTCTCCTTTAAGCTATATAAATAAATGTGCAAACCCCAGCACCAGGGGCCTTTGCTATAGCGCCTCTCCTACCCCTCGCAATTACAGTTTTGGAGGTCATAAATGACTCCTCAAGTTACTGGCTATGAAGGATAGTCCATTGTCTAAAATACTCTGTTCACTAAACAATAATGAAAGAATTAAAGATTCATACTTATCCCACATCATTACTTTACACATACGAAAAAAAATATTTCCGTTAGATATACTTTAGAACAAATACACTGAATGTTCATAATCATGTAATAAGACTGATACTTACATGGATTTTTCAACAATTATTTCTCGTGTACCTCTCAAACCACTTATGTTGCATTCACTCCCGTCAGGTCGCATTGTTTAGCATTAGAAAGACAAGGAAAACAAGCAAACAGCATGTACAGCTGTCAGAGCGGTAATATCTATGGCTCCCATATGTTGTACAGATGTGTCCCCTTCTCCCAGTGTCTGAACATATTAGAAATGCAATATGACTCACACAAATTTCTTTTATATTATTATAGACTGACGGCTTTCCAGGGGTATATCCAAGTCTCCAAACCTGAAGCTAAGGCAGAAGTGGGATCTCTCATACTTGTGGACATGGGGGTACCTAAGATCTCTATTACCCCCGATGGATTGCCTCAGATCCAGTCAAATTGGTCTGAACTCCTGGTAGGGCATGTGTTACATCTTCTTTCTGGTGGGCCCTTGCGTTAATGTTGAAGGACGGGTTAACCACACTGAACTTGATCTCACACAGAACTTGATCTCACAAATAACTTAAGTGCCACTGATTCTTTAAAAATAAATAAAACTCTTTATTGACTGAATAGCTTCACAATCACTTTGGACTGGTGCTAATGTGATGGTATAGACATCAATTACTTTACTGTTACTTCAAATACTCAGCACTGGATTTGCGTTTGGGGCGCCCCCCTCAAGCGCATCCCCTTTTTGCTTACATATGGAGCTCTGGGGAAAGGACATGCTGAAGATTTTTGTGTGTCCAGTCCCCAGTGCTCCATATGGGAGCAACTTTTACTTGCGGCAGGGCTGCATGCCGCCCCTAAATTTATGCCGCCCTAGGCTCGGGGCCTTTGTGGCCTCGCCACAAATCCAGCCCTGCAAATACTTTTATCCCAAGCATGACACCCCAGAGGTAAAACTCAATGCCTTGGTCAGACAATCCCCAGTCTAGGCGAAGCTCACAGTGGTCCCATGTTCCAAGGATCTCCTATATCTCAGCCTAATCACATGAGTCCCTATACTGGTGAACTAGTTCCTTCCTGGTCTCCTTGTTGGAGCCTCTGGATGCTCTACCCTGATCCTGTCTCTTATACCAAGAGTGAGCTGTTACACAGCTTTCAAACACTTACTACTCCTACTGGAGCATAACTCTGCCCCATACCCTTCAGCACCACCTCCTCCAGCAAGTGGAGATCAAAAGAGGTCAAGCAATTGTTGGCTTCCCCTTTTAAAAACTAGCGAATTTTGACACCCTTTGGCCAGTTACTAGTTGCCCTGCGCTGGTAAAACTGGTAAGTTTGCAACAGAAACGCTACTATAGTTTATATAAATGAGCTGCTATGTCAACATGGGGGCAGCCATTGAAGCTGGGAAAAAGGAGAAAAGGCACAGGCACATAGCATATAACAGATAAGTTTTGTAGAATATAATGGGATTTTATCTGTTATCTGCTAAGTAACCTGTGCCTTTTCTCCTGTAAATGGCTGCCCCCGTGGCTACACAGAAGCTTTATTATATAAACTATAGTAGTCTTTCTAAGGAAAACACACCAGTTGTACCAGTACAGGGCAGCATTACATTATATAGTAATAACTTTTATACACTTTCATTTTTTGGTGTTACTGTCCCTTTAAAACCTTTCCAGGGGACTAAATGAAACTAAGGCTAATGTCAGACGAGGCATAGGGCGGATATTTTTGGCAAGCGCTGAATGAGATACGCTCGGGTGCAGGCACATGTAGCTGATATACGCATGAAAACGCGAAATAATGCAAAGTATAGGGGGGTTATAAAGGTCTGAATCGGCACTATTTATTAATGGTACTTGTGTTCAAAGCAGCTTGGACATAGTTGCACTCATCTCCACTGCATCTCTCCCACCTCCTGTTGAAAATTGTGTACAAGTTCACCTATTCATGCTGGAGAACCCAGGAGCTCCCAAGATCTTGAGGTGAGAGTAACTCCAGGGTTCCCACAGCAGCCTGTATCCACAGAAGCAGTGTGACTATTGCACGAAAGGCTGATTCCATGGAACTGGCAAGAGTTACTGAACGTGAAAATGCTAAAAAAATTATGCTTGCCAAATTCTGGAAAAGTGACAAAATTCTAAATGAAGAGGCAGCACTAAAATGATAAATGGTTCCAATAACGGGACAAATGACAGGTAAAATAAATGATTCAATTAAAAAAAAATGACAGTCCTGGTGATATCCTAAATATTATAGAGATAAAATACAAGCTCGGTTAGGTGTATATGCAATAGGATAGACTTTAAGAAAAAGTGCTGCAATGCTCCTGTTCCTTTTCTTAAGCCCTTCCTGCCTTATTCCTGATTTGATTTGCTGTGCAAAAAATGGCGATCAGTTACCCCATGCATCTCCATGAAAGTAAGCCATTGTTACTTAAAATCTGGTGCGTTATTGTGCATGGTTTTTGGTGACCGCAAACTGCCATGTAAACTAAATCAGAGTTGTCCTCTGAGTACTTTTTAAATTTAAATGTATTTTCTATTTTTAGTTGTTTCAGAGATATTGACAGTTTTAGACTGCTAATACCAGGCTTTTAGCAAGTTGAAGGTCAGAGTGTCAGTGACCCTAACTGTCTATGCACTCCCTGTATAGTTAGTTAACCCTAGGGTGGCTGACCCTGACTTTCAGAGAGAGCTGTTCAGCCAAATGCCTGCTGTTTGAAGTGTAAAACTGCCAATGTCTCAGAAACTGCTCAAAATAGAAAATGAATGTATACTGCAAAGGTGCTCAGAGAAGCACCCTAAGTACATTTAAATCAAATGACAGGAACTGTATCTTTTATTTATTTGTGTTTATTGTAATACTTTGTATTTATCTATTATCTTAATAGTCCCTTGTTTGTATTAAAGTATTCTACTGTACAGCGCTTTATAAATAAAGATATACATACATACATACAAGTTTACTGAATGTTTATCCTAAAGTAAATTAAAGTAATAAACTCATAAAAAAACGTATTGCACAATGAGGGGAAACCATTAGATATAGCATGACAAGGGTAAATAAGACTTTAGATACCAGATAGCTACTAAAATACCAAACTGGAGAGATGCTGAACGAAACGCTTAATAACTGAAAAACCATAAAAAATAAAAAAAAATTAAGACCAATTTCTAATTGTCTCATAGTAACATAGTAACATAGTAACATAGTAAGTTGGGGTTGAAAAAAGAACATACGTCCATCAAGTTCAACCATAATGCCTATATATAACCTGCCTAACTACAAGTTGATCCAGAGGAAGGCAAAAAACCCCATCTGAAGCCTCTCTAATATTGCCTCAGAGGGGAAAAATTCCTTCCTGACTCAAGATGGCAATCGGACCAGTCCCTGTATCAACTTGTACTAAGAGCTATCTCCCATAACCCTGTATTCCCTCACTTGCTAAGAATCCATCCAGCCCCTTCTTAAAGCTATATAATGTATCAGTCAGCACGACTGATTCGGGGAGGGAATTCCACAACTTCACAGCTCTCACTGTAAAAAATCCTTTCCGAATATTTAAATGGAACCTCCCTTCTTCTAAACGGAGTGGGTGCCCTCGTGTCCGTTGGAAGGACCTACTGGTAAATAAAACATTAGAGAGGTTATTATATGATCCCCTTATATATTTATACATAGTTATCATGTCACCTCTTAAGCGCCTCTTCTCCAGTGTAAACAGACCCAACTTGGCCAGTCTTTCTTCATAACCGAGACTTTCCATACCCTTTACCAGCTTAGTTGCCCTTCTCTGGACCCTCTCTAGCTCAATAATGTCCCGTTTGAGCACTGGAGACCAAAACTGAACAGCATATTCTAGATGGGGCCTTACCAGCGCTCTGTAAAGGGGAAGAATAACCCCCTCCTCCCGTGAATCTATACCCCTTTTAATACAGCTCAGAACCTTGTTTGCCCTTGCAGCTGCTGCCTGGCATTGCTTGCTACAGCCAAGTTTATTATCTACAAGGACTCCAAGATCCTTCTCCATTATGGATTTGCCTAGTGCAGTCCCATTAAGGTTATACGGGGCTTGCATATTTTTACATCCCAGGTGCATGACCTTACATTTATCCACATTAAATCTCATCTGCCACTTAGCTGCCCAGATTGCCAGTTGGTCAAGATCCTGCTGCAGGGATGTCACATCCTGGATAGAATTGACTGGTCTGCAGAGTTTTGTGTCATCTGCAAACACTGATACATTACTCATAATACCCTCCCCTAAGTCATTTATGAACAAATTAAACAAAAGTGGACCCAGTACAGAACCCTGAGGGACCCCACTGAGAACCTTACTCCAAGTAGAGAATGTGCCATTAACAACCACCCTCTGTACCCGATCCTGTAGCCAGTTTTCTATCCATGTGCAAACGACTTCACTAAGACCAATAGACCTTAGCTTAGAAAGCAGTCGTTTGTGGGGAACGGTATCAAATGCTTTGGCAAAATCCAAATAGATTATATCTACTGCATCCCCACTGTCCAGCTTCTTACTTACCTCATCATAAAAAGCAATTAAATTGGTCTGACATGACCTGTCCTTCATAAAGCCATGCTGATTACTGCTCATAATGGCATTCTCCACTACATAATTTTGAATGTGATCCCTTAACAAGCCTTCAAATAATGACAATCTCTATATTATCCTAAAATTTCATTTTAAGGTGAAATACTGTGATTTTTTTCATTTAGGAAAGACAGTGCCATGTGGCAAATCTATTTGCTCTCTGTTTCCTTTTCAGGCCAATGAACTGTGAGAACCATGTATCAGTTACAACGGATCTCGGCATTTTTTGCCCAGTCATTTGTAATGCAGATGGTGCAGACAGTAAACGTGAGAGCAAGATGAAGAGCTGCAGCTCATAAACAGAAAGAAATGATTTATGGACAGTTATTAAAGGTTAATGTATGCATAGCAAATGACTGGCATGGTCAGTATCAGAGCGCTGGGTTTGTTAACATCTTTGTTTTATATAATCTCACTGACTAATCAATGTAATGTAACATTTGCCATTCATCACAGATATACTGACGTGAAAACATGACCATGATATGCCGGTCTGGACTTGGAGTCGAAATAGGCCCTGGCATTTCAAGTACACAGAGGCCCAAACAGCCCCCACCAGCCCAATAAATAGTGAGTGTCTATGGCATCTTACAGCAGCCCCTCTGGCATTTGCCTGAATCCACAGATTGCCAGTCCTGGCCTGATGATTTGTTCTGGGATTCAAATTGTTCTTGAAGGTTACAGCATTGAGTCCATATTTATTTTGGCGCTAAAAAGTAGTCTATGAACAACCAGCTGTGCATAATCCATGGAATTTGCAGCATTTTGCTTATATCACAAGCCATACCCTTCTGGTGCATAATTCCAGACCTGCCTTTTACACTGACATCCCTACTTTAGACAGTACATTCTCAAAGCCAGGAGCAGTTGTCAATTTGTGTTTATCTATTTCTGCTTGTGGCGCTGTTTATTTGTCCTCGTTCTGCCACAGAACGTTATGTAGCTTCATAAATAAATGATGAAAAACTGATTATCAAAGAGCAGATACATAATCAGCAATTTATAAGGTTAATGGATAATTACTGAGGACGTTCCGAGTGACTTTTCTCTAAATCAGCAGTTTAAAGTGATTGCCTATAATAAGGAGAACAGGCTCTTCAGAACAGGAGCTGCTGATTGGAGGCTTCTCCCCCTGTGGTGACTAATAAGGCAGGTAATAAGTCAGGTGATGTTTGGAAACCAAATTGTATTTTGCTGTTTGTTATAGAAAAAACGTAACAAAGATTAGATTTATACAAAACATCAGAACATTTCTACTATATTAATAGCCATATCCGCTCAAGGGTAAAATAAACTTTGGTTCCTGCACTGTGGGTTGACTGATAACATAGCATAATAACCTGCATAGAAAGTGATTGGTCCAAAAAATGAAAACATATTGCTGCTTGTGGGTATATAGTGCATAATGTACTTCCTACTATAATCTATAACATTAGGAGTTATGTGACCATATTAAAGTACAAGGCCTCAACCTTCACTCCTGATCACCTATTCCTAGCCCCAACACTGGTCTTATGCATGCTGGTGAGGAGTGGCGTTAAGTCATGGTCCTTGCTGGTGTGGGAAGCAGTGGCTTTATGGGTAAGGGTGGTAAAGGACCCCAAGAGGTGTTAGTGACAATGGGCACTGATTTTCATAGTTCTGTTCCTCCTTCCCGATCTCTGTTTCTCTGCATTGTTCTGTCACAATTTTCTTCTGCTCCTCTCTAGCCATTCTCTGCCCCACCCATTGTTTCCATTCTCTCCTCCTTTCTCCATTTCCTTCCTCTTCTCATTGGTGTGAAGGCTTGGGCAAGTGAGATGCTTTAATTTGGGGGGTGGTGGGCAGAAACTTGTGAATGGTCAGATCGGTGGGGGTGGTGCAGTGGGTGGTAACTTCTGGGTGGTCAGGGTAGGTTTGGCAGGCAGGCAGGCACACAGGGGTTAAGCAAGACAAGAGGTCCACTCAACCATTATCAATATTTAATTTAATTTATTAATTTTATTAATAATTCATTTAATACATAGAACATTAAGACATTCTGTGCATAAAGCCACTAAGAAATGCCCTTCGCTTTGAACTAAATTCTTTTTATTTTTTAATTTACTGGTGGACACAACTTTCCCTTTGTTACTGTAGTGTATACAGGAGCAGTGGCTAGCTCTTTGTTGTAGCTCTCACCCTTTGCAGCAACAGGTGATCCCATTGGTGGCCAATAAAAGGGAAACAATTTGAGGGTTTTAATCTTGAAAACAAGCAAGTTGCAGGTAAAACTCAAACTCTTTGTTAAATGTATATTGAAGCAGTAGAATTCTTTACGAATCAGATCAGGGATGACTTTGACATAGTTGGCCAGCTTGAATATATTGCAATATATGGGCAAACAATCCCTGTTTTGCTTAAGAGGGGAGCTTAATGCATATTATTGCCTTAATGTCCTATATATATTGATAATTGGCGAGTATAAAGGACCTCTTATCTCTGTTTATATGAATTTTGTGGTCACAGCCTCATTGCACTCCTTTAATGGTGAGCACAACTTTCCCTTTTTTGCTATAACATATTAACTAACTATGTTTCAGTTACTGATTAATCAAATCAAAGTCAACGGTGACCTTTTTATTTTCCTCATTGTTCTGCACTTCTTGCTGTTACCTGTGTATATTTTAATGGTCTGTCTATAATACTTGTGAATGGTTTATGGCCTTCCGACATTAGGAATATAACTACACCATATAAAGAGAGAAATAAAGTTTTGGTGCTCCTGTAGTTCTTTCTCAGTAGCTGACATTCAACCTTTGCTAAGATAATGTCAGAATGAAGGCAGCAAATCCCAAGGCATTTCAGCTAAAGCTTCCAAATGTATAAAATTATTAAAATAATTGTTGTCTTTCTTACCCTCTGATATAACTTGTATCTACCACCTAATGGATTTTTTAAAGCTCTGTGGTTTTAAAAATTAAAATTCTGCATTTTTCTAAAGTCATTTTAAGTCCTGAGAAAATTATTGTCTTCGCATTACACCAACAAATATTCCACAACATACAACTGATCCCTGGTCTCTTTCAGTAGAGAACACCTTAAAGAATTAGTAAACCTTTTTTTTTCTATCGGTAAAATTACTCTAAACAGCCTTCAGAATTACCTACCTTTGCCCCAGCATTCTCTCTGACCTGGTTCCTCAGTTAGAAGTTAATGGTTTTTCTTTGTTTCCTTGTGCAGAGTGAAGCCCCGCCCCCACTTCCTGTTCAGTTCTCTCTTCAATTTGACTACCTGTAGTCAACCTGGAGAGCCTTCTGCGTATGCCTTCAGGCAGCAAGAGCCAGTCTGTGCATTAGCAGGGGTTTTTTTTTATGAGAGAGCTGAACAGAAAGTGGGGGCGGGGCTTCACAAGGAAGCAAGGAAAAACGATCACCTTCTGACTGAGGAACCAGGTCAGACAGAATGCTGGGACAAAGGTAGGTGATTCTGGAGGCTGTTTAGAGTAATTATACTGATAGAAAAAAAAAAGTTTACTTATTCTTTAAAGGAGCAGTTCAGTCTAAAAATGAAACTGCGTAAAATAGATAGACTGCACAAAACAAAAAAATATTTAGTATATAGTTAGTTAGGCAAAGACATAATCTATAAAGGCTGGAGTGGGCAGAAGTCTAACATAATGGCCATAACACTACTTCCTTCTTTACAGTTTTCTAAGCTGGGGCCAAACGATCGAATTAGAATGACGGGTATAGGCGTACGTCGGATGCGGCTAAAAATCAAACCTGCCCGATTGAAATCTGGCCGATTTAAGGCCAGATGTTGGTCGGGCAGACCCGTCGTTAGTTACCATATACGGGTTGATAAGCTGCCAAATCCATCTAAGGGACTGATATCGGCAGCTAGAATTGTCCGTGTATGGCCACCTTAAGAGGTTAGAGAGCTGAAAGCAGGAAGTAGTGTTCTGACTATTATGTTAGACATCTGCTCACTCCAGCCTTTATAGATTACATTTGTGCCTAACTAACTGTATTACAAATATTTTCTATTTTGCGCAGTCTCATTTTTATACTGAGCTGTTCCTTAAAATGTACCTTCCCTAAATATTAGAATAGTACCTATCAAATGAATTGTCAGCCGGGGATCACTTTTAATAACCACATTGAGGTCATTCAAAGCCTTCTATAACAATATAGGAGAAGGCATGAATTTGTCATTCTCCTTTCCTCACCCTACAGCCATGATATTGAAAAACAATAATGAACAATAACAAATACTGAAAATCAAATGGAAAAAAGGGAATCTCCAGACCATGTCTAACCTTGTGTCATGCTACTTATACACCTCTCCCCTAAACAAAGTTTTAGCCATGATATTGAAAACAAACTGGGATACACCAGAACGACTTGTAAACTATGTCATTATACATCTCCTATACATGTCTGGGCTCCCCATGACAGATATGGCTAAATGGTTTGGTGAGCGTGTAATGAATTGTGAGAGTATTCCTGAGAAACCATAGAAATAAAGAGCAGTCGTAAATGTGTGCCCAGGAGGAATCAGTGAGTGAGATGAGAGTACAGGTATAGGACCCGTTATCCGGAAACCTGTTATCCAGAAAGCTCTGAATTACGGAAAGCCCACCTCCCATAGACTCCATTTTAATCAAGAAATTCAGAATTTTAAAACTTATTTCCTTTTTCTCTGTAGTAATAAAACAGTACCTTGTAATTGATCCCAACTAAGATATAAATTATCCTTATTGGAGCCAAAACAATCCTATTGGGTTTAATTAATGTTTTATTGATTTTTTTAGTAGACTTAAGGTATAGAGATCCAAATTACGGAAAGACCCCTTATCCGGAATACCCTTGGTCCCGAGCATTCTGGATAATGGGTCCTATACCTGTAGTAGACCATGAGTAGGGCGTAAGGAATGGTTACATGCCAGTACCGCTAATCATGTCAAAGACATGGAAAGGTGAAAGAGAAAAATCAGCAGAATCTGGAGCATACAAGGTCAAACAAGCTGGAAGTGATGTTTTATATTATACAGACTATAAGTTAAAGCACAAGCATTGTTTATATATTGTGCATATATTGAATCATGATTGATACATTTAAGGTGGTTTAGTTTTCATTTTAAGCTACTGTCATTTTTACAGACAGATTTCCCCAAATTGAGTGTGCTAATTTCTTCTAATATGATGCAGACGGGTGGGAGGGGGAGCAGATAAAACTCACACTCAATCTGCCTTCTGCTCCATTCAGATCTGGGTCACAATGAAGGTGGAAAGTAAAAAGAAGGGCACAAATTCATGGCTTTGAAGTGCATATTTTTTTTTTTTTTTTTTACAGGTCTGAATCCATGGTGACCTTTTACTAGTTACTAAATGAGATTGAAACTGTCAGTCCCAATGCTATAACCTTTAAACCTGTATCAGAAAATTGACTCACTTTCAACTTAGAAACTTAAACACACTGTAATTCAATACAGAAGCAAATACATTTAATATACATAAATACCTGTATATCTTCGGTTTTATAGAAAAAAAATAAAATTTTAATTAAAATGTATCACATTTATGATTTAAAATTGATCACAAGTACATTGTAACATTCTAATTATAAGTCTCATATGAGGAATTGTAATAATGTATGTATAATCTTGAAGTGATTCTGTCAAGGGAAAATATGATTTTTACAAAACACAGAAATCCATTTTTCAAAAATAATTTTAATTTTTAATTTTGAAATGTGATGTAATGATTGCCACATTCTTAGTTTCCCAGGTGCCCTCAGACATGTGACCTGTGCTCTGATAAACTTCAGTCACACTTTACTGCTGCGCTGCAAGTTGGAGTGACATCACCCCCTCCCTTTCCTCCCCAGCAGCCAATTAATAGGACAATGTTAACGTAGCATTGCTAAAAATGTTCCCATGTCCCACCTAATGGTGCATAAGATAACAGCTGTCAATAGTAAGAAATCCAAGTCAGGCTTGGGACTCCTCCAGTTACATGGGAGAGGCAGAAACAATAGGTTTGAAAAGCAGTTCTAATGTGTAGCACTGGTTCTTTCTGAAAGCTCGGGATCAGGCAATGACCTAAGATGGCTGCCTACACACCAATATTGCAGCTAAAAAAATATAATTTTTTAGTTCCAGAATAAAATAAAAATCATGACAGAGACCCTTTAAATAGCAATAGTATAACATAGGTCAGTGTCAGAAGAAAAAGTGTGATGGTTTAATATGGTATCAGTATTGCAAAGACAACTTCCCGCAGGCTTAGGCCAAAGATTTGTCTTTCAGGTTGGGTACTTAGCCTGGATACTCAGATGACAAATGTCTAACAACTATCCTAGTATCACATAGAGGACTTTATACAGAGGAACAACACAGGGATATCCCAGCAAGCTGATGGTCATTGGATATTTTCTATTGAAAGGAACAACGTTGTACTATAAGGCCAGTGTAAACAAATATAGATAGTGACATTTCCCTAATTGGTGAATTGAAGGTGGTGCCATTCGGATTCAGGGTCATCAAAAATAAGAGGGGTGCTCAAAAATGGCATCAAATGGCTTGCATTGTAATTTAATTGCAATTCTAGCAGCATTATTGAATTCATTTCAGTTACACAACTTTGCTGCAATGAAATGAGCAGAGAAACACTCCCATTCCAGCTTCACTGCTAGTTACTGAATGTGACTTCTGTGAGCCCCTGTGAAGCCTTGTATACAATTCTACATGAAAGCAATCATTGTGATTCCCTATATAAAATACAGATAGGCAGGAGGGGTTATTTGTTGATTGTGACAATGTGAATACATAGATTGAATAGCTTTTCTTTCTATTCATATAATAATAAGTCATTAACGTGAATAAAGAATATTTCTAAAACTTCAGCTTCAATATTTTCCACTGCTAACACTGATTGTGTGTACATTCAGTCTAGAAACACCCACAAGTAATGCTTTTATTGTTTTATCTCATTTTTAGATTGGGATATTTGCCCTCTATACAACTGCATAATAATAGGAGGCTGAAGGTAAAACTCTCCAGTGCCTCCTCTACAAAGTGGTGGAATTGCCCTCCCATCTATGCAGAAAACCCAGACGCATAAACAACACACGCTGATTGGTCTGACAGAGGAATTTAGATGAAACACGAACCGCTACACAGATTTTAATTACTTCCAGTTCTAACACCACAAACACTGCAGCTTTTCTGTCATCTTTGAAATGGTTACAACAACATTAAAAAAAAAAATCTTGAAATATGAGCATGAATGTAATGAGATCAATAAATGTCAACAAGAAAAAGTAATCACAACTCTAGAGACACACTGACCTTTCCTCAATTTCAACATTTAATGCACTAGAATAGGATATCACACTTTTACAACTAGAGGCAGACACGGTTATTAAAAGAGGGGGGGAAATGTATAGCACGTTTTCATTTGGAAACATTGCTTCTCAGGGATGCTGGAAAAATCAATAGGGGGTATCAGTAAACATTAATTCAGGGAATTAACTTGTTGTTGACTGTAAGAAAGCAATTATAAGAAAAAGACATTCAGAAACATCTATTTATATGGTTGTGTAGGCAAAGGCTTTGCAAGTAGAAATTTTCCATGGTATTAGATGGGGATCAACAGATATGCTGGACATGCAGACAGAAAACTGGGGTGCAGGAGGGTAGGAGCGATAACCCACATTTGTGGGTGGAGACCCCTCTCATGCCTGTGCCCAACGGGTATCCAGAATGTAATAACTTGGGTTCTTTTCTTCAAAAATAGTTCTGGCACTTGATGTTCATTACTTAGCAGTAACAATTGCATTCCAGTTGTTTTTCCCCCAAAACTTTGGGCCATTAAGCTGTATGTTCCACTGGGGCAGGGGTTGATGTGAAATATGTATAAGAAGCGCTGAGTGAACTTGTCAGTACTATATAAAAATCTGAAAAAAAAATGGTGCTAGAACTTACTGGTACAGAACAATATATTGTAGTTACCATTACCCTCCATCTATAGTTCTTACTCAACTGTGCTGCTTCAAAGGGGACATATTGTGTGAAAAAAAAGAATGTGCCAGTGCATTATATCAAAGCTATTAACCCCCCCCCCCATTTTTTCGGCAGTTATTTGATTTAGCCTTCTCTCCCCCAGTCTCCCATCAACCATATAGTATTCTCACAATATTTTGGCTATCCCCCAAACTCTGCATCAAATGTCTCGGGTCCATGTACAGTAAGCAATCAGTGACAGCATCCAAAGCATTTGCACTTGCACGGGTATCGATTTTTCAGCTTCAGCTGGCCATCATATATTTCATTATTGCCTACAAGATTATGTTTTTTTTTCACTTATTCTATATGTTTCCTTCCATCAAGGCTCCTACCTTATATCCTAATAAACCCCTTTTAGCCACAGCAGGCTACAGTATTGTATTTGTCACTTTTTATCTATATAAATTAGAATTATTGATTGATGAAATGTTTGTTACAGATGAAATAATAATTTTTCTTTTTTTAAAGGGCACCTATCACCCTAAAATTGCTTCCCCTACCAGGGTTGTGGGCTAATAGAGCCTGGTTCAGGGGAACAATAGTCTTTTTTTAAAAAAAAAATAGCCCCTACAGTGCTTGGCTGCCTGCATCAGGAGGGAGCAGCCATGTCGTGGCACACACAAGCACATAATTGAGGGGGGCCAAGCCTTTATTTTCAAGTTCTGTTTTGTATTTGTCTTATGGAATGTCACAATTACACCACTTCAGACGCACGTGACTTTAGGTGTGGCTGTCTAGAGCAGGGATCCCCAACCTTTTTTTTCCCCGTGAGCCACATTCAAATGTAAAACGAGTTGCAGAGCAACACAAGTATAAAACATGTTCCTGGGGTGCCAAATAAGCACTGTTATTGGCTATTTGGTAGCCCCTATATGAACTGGAAGCCTACAGAATGTTCTGTGTGGCAGTATATCTGGTTTTTATACAACCAAAACTTGCCTACAAGTCAAGAATGAAAAAATAAGCATCGGGTGAAAGCTGCTATTTTCAAATTTTTATTTGAAAATATGATGGAGCTGGCTAACGGAGGGGATATATGCAGTACAAATGGTGTGGTTTGGGTGGGGGAGAGGCGCCCAACTTATATACATGGTAGAAAAATGTAGGGTTTACATGTCCTAACCCAAGAGGTGTCAGTGTAATTACTACGGATAAGGGATAATTTGCATATTAACTTCCACATGAGCCTGTATAATCATTTAGTAGATAACAAGCATTTTAACCCCAGAAGTGCCAGTATAACTACTACAGAAAATGGATAATCTGCATTTTAAACCCAGATGTGTCAGTAAAATTACTACAAGAAAAAAATTTGGTCTCTAGCACCATCATTATTATTTTCCCCATGGCTTCCACGTCCAGTGTGGGGTCCCACCCCCTATTTTTTTAAGTAGCCATTTTTGGAAGAAATTGGCAATATGGCAGCAATAACAGAACTAATCCTGATGCGGCCAGGGATCCCCCACCCCCCCGCTGCACGTAGCCTTTGCGCTGGATTTGTGTCTGTGAGAGTGTCCCGAGGGGGTGTGTACCTGGGAAATTCCGCCACTGTATGGGAAACTAGAGAAAAGGTGCTTCTCTAACAAGGTAGGCAATGTATTTGTTACTGCAGAGCTAAGAGCCCCTATACCACAATGTAATTTTAACGTCCCATTGACAGCGTATTGATTCTGCATTTTTTTTGTACCCAATGCCTGAAATCCGCAAGCAATGTTTGCAAATGCATCAGATATCATAGCATGCTGACTGCTCATAACAGACTGCTGGGGTTAATCATTTAATCATTTATTCCAGTGTGGAAAATCATTGTCAAAATCCTTTCTCCCTTACGATTTGCATCACAGAATAAGGATTCACACAGGTGCCTGGGCAGCACTATCACCCCATAGAGCAGAATAGCATTTGTCTTCCCTAAGCCGTGGAGCAGATGTTGAACTGACACAGGTATTAATTCATTAAAGCAATGAAACAAAAAGCGGAGCACCACTGAAGTAAAAACAGTCTTTTATTCCATATTTCTTAAAAGGCACAAGTACATCCCTTGAGAGGACTTTGGCGCTTGACGCGTTTCGTGGCCTCCCGCCACTTCCTCAGAAGTTCCCTCTGTGCTTGGAAGGGGTTAACTTACCAGTGCAGTCAGGAAAGGGCAGCCCCCCCCCTTGCTCGCTCCTCCTCCCTCCTCTGTGCCTGCATTCCCGCTCTGCTGCCGCCAATCTGCTTCCTGGATTCCACCGAGCGGCATCCCCCTCCCACCCTCCCTGTTTAAGCACACTCTGTTTATAAAAAAAAAATAAAAAATAATCATATCAATATAAATTTGTGGTTTGTCACAGCAAATGGCGGGGGGTAGTCCTTGGCCATTTAAGTTCTGATGTTGTCTTATGGCTTCTACATGCCCACTGCGTTCGCAGTGGCCGGCATTCGTTAACAAAATGGTTTATTGTTTGGAAAAGTTTGAATATACATGGCAAGGACTAATTTTGGACGTTGTATTTGATAATAAAGCTGTGGCCGAACTCCACCCACACAATGGTGTCATTGCGTCTTTTGTCAGCTAGGTGCAACGGGGCAAGAGTGATAATGGGAGGGAACAAGTCTCCACAGTCTTGGAAGAAACAATTGCGTGAACGCAAAATGTGAACTTTTCCATTATTAAACTGTGTTTTGCATATGTAGGCACAAGTTATTTCTTAATATAGATACAGAAGCCTCCCTGTCATTCATTACATGAAAATTAAAAAAGCAAGCAAAGGCAATTTAAATTCAAGAAGCCTTGTAACAAGTTTGCATAATTCATATTTTACATACGACACAACACTGAGCAGATTAGTCAAGTGATATATATCAAATAACTGCAGATGCTTGGAGCATTCAGCCCATTTGCATTTAACTCCATAAATGTGGTTTAAATCTGTCATATACAAGGTATTAATCTTAATGTAGCTCTAGTCAATGAAAATGACTTTATCATACAGCATTAGGCAGAGCAGAACTGCTTGGGTTTAGAGAGGAGCCAAAAAAAAAGAGCAAGGATGCAAATCTGACATTTAAATGTGCATAAATCATTGCAGGGCACTTATTTGTGTGGGGAATAATAAAGAGAATACAGTGTAACCCTTATTTCATAAACAAAAATCATTTCACTTTTTGTTAGGCTTTTTATGCAATTCATATAATGCAAATTGATATCCATTTAATGTGTGTCAAATATATAGATGGGACATGTCTGCCTGTGCCTACTGGCGATACTGGGAATGATGAAACATCATCTCTAGGATGCCCCATTGTTGCCATTCTTTAGTCCCATAAGTAGCGATGAGCGAATCTGTCCCATTTTGCGACAGAAAAATTCACGAAACGGGGGAAAATCCACTACGGCAACTTTTTTAAACACAACAAATTTTTCTGTAGAGCATTTTCATGGAAGTTTCGCGCCTATGGTGAAATACGGAAAATCGCTGAGAATACATGCCTGGCAACAAAATTCGCATATCACAACCCATGAGCACAAATTCGTAAGAAAAGGAAAAATAAAAACAACAGATGATGAATCTGGCACTCAGGGATCACCATTCATTTCACTAGGAAAGGGCATAGGTGGGTTTGTTCATCAAATTTGCTTCCTTTGTACAATGCTGCATCCTTAATGGTTAATGACTGTGCCCTAGGTTATTTTAAATTAATCTGTTTACATTTGATTTGGTGCAAATACTTAAAGGAGAACTAAAGCCTAACTAGGTAGTCTAGAAATGTTCTTGGCTTCTGTACCAGCCCAAAGCAACCACAGCAGGGAAATCTGTGCCCCCAAAGATGCCCCCAGTAGCCCCCCATCTTCTTTTCTGCCGACTCCCTGCACATGCTCTGTGCTGCTGTCACTTACCTGAGCTTAGGGACCCACTCACTATATACTGTATATCATGTGATCCCCAACCAGTGGCTCGTGGGCAACATGTTGCTCCCCAACCCCTTGGATGTTGTTCCCAGTGCCCCCAAACCAGGTAGTTATTTTTGAATTCCTGACTTGGGGGCAAGTTTAGGTTGAATAAAAACAAGATTTCCTACCAAATAAAGCCCCCTGTAAGCTGATAGTGTGCATAGAGGTTGCCTAATAGCCAATCACAGCCCTTATTTGGCTCCTCCATGAACTTTTATGGTGCTTGTGTTGCTCTCCAAGTCTTTTTACATTGACTGTGGCTCACAAGTAAGAAAGGTTGGGGATCCCTGCTTTATATATAGAATATAAATGTCACAATATAAGGCTGATTAGAAATCCATACACATGATTACTATATTGAAGCTCAAAAAAACCAGTTCAACTAGCATCAGTATTTAATAATCGACCCTATAGCATCAGCTTATATGACAGGCAAACCTCATTTTCTGCTGGATAATTTGCTACGACCCCTAAGCTTAGCTTCCCAACAGCTGCCCACTGAACATGTGTACTGTCTGGGACAGTTCTAACAGAATCCAACATGGGGAGCTCCTGTGACAACTACAACAACTTGGCATATAAAATATGGAATTTTTAGCCATATTCATCTTTAGGGTTTAGTTCTCTTTTAAATCTATATATAAATAATATAGAGTCAAATAGTAATGTATTCATCAGGATTGGTAAAAAGTTATTAAGTAAAATAAAGTTTTTAATAGTTCATTGTTTTGAAAACTATTGGTGCTCTTCCTTGGTGTCTTTGTCCTCAGTGTACCTTTCCCTCAATGTCCCTGTCCCTTAATGTTCTTGTCCCTAAGTCAAGTTGTGCTCACCACTAAATTGAAAATCGTTCTGATAGCCATAATAAGTCTTTCAACGCTGACTAATAGTTGCTTAATTAAGGGCCTATACAGACCTGCATCATGCTTTTACCAGTTGCTAGGTCATTAAGCTTCTAGCTATGATCCAGCCTCTTTGTGATTTACTGAGCTTCTTCATTCCTAATACCCTGCCTTGGTTCCTCATACCCTACATTATTTCCTGATACTCAGCCTTTGTTCCTAAATGCTAGACTGGTTTCTTTGTCTATTGTATGATTTTCAAGTTCTGACTTCTGGTCTGTTATTTGGATTTCATATGCGCCTGCTGCCTGCCCTTACCCCTGACCTGTGTACTGCACTCTGCCTCTGCCACCTTCACTGAGCCTTGGCCATTTCCTGAACTAATCTTCAGTCTGAATCCATTTATCATGAGTGGTTTATATACCTTGCCACTTAACCAAACCACTTATGGCCCATTTACAGATCATATGAACTTCAGCCCCTCCAAACACAACCATTAGTCCCTGGCACACACACATTGAGAAAAATATTCATATCCAATGTATTCAGTGTATAACGAATATGTGGTGTATGTACTGTTTATATCCAGCTACAATATGTATAATAGCTGGTATATTTAGAGTAGTGGTTTAGGAGGGTTAGTGGGGTTTAACAACAGCTGGAGGGCCACCAATTCTACATGTCTATAATAAAAAAAAATGGCACATCCACATTTTATTTTAATACTTGCATTGTATCACAAAACTTGATCCGCCAGCCGATATTTTTTTCCTGTAGCTCTTGTATATGTTATTACTCATATCTTGAATTTCCACATTGCCTTCGGAATTTTGCCAGTTTACATAAACTCATAAAGCTTGAAAGGGCTCCTCTGATCACCAAGAGTATCAACAAAAATCTGTCTGACTACATTTCATCTGTTTTTCAATAGTTCTACCTTGATTAAATCTCCTGGACCAGATGGTTTAGCAAGAGAATTATGTACAATATTTTGGCATGTTGTCAAATCTCCACGTTTAATATGACTTGAAGAATCTGTTAAGCTGCTAGCATTTTTAAATAAATATTACAAACAACTATATTATAAACGCTGTAGAAACACAGAGAGCAGCAATTAATCATTGTAGCAGTTTGGCACCAGACTGTACGTCGTATTTGTTTTACTGTACAGCGTGGGACGGGCATTATTCAGTAGAAGAACATATGCGGATTTCGGAAGCTGGCATTTGCATAGGATCATATAAAGAAGTTTGTGTGCACCCATACTAATAGCAACCTCCTTTAAAGGCCTCAATAGCTACTTATTAAAGTTCCCTAACAATAAAGAATCATCTGGTGGTTATTTAATATGTGCAGGGCATAATGGGGATAATCTGCCATGTTTTTGGCACTTAGCACCTTGCCCTGCACATGGAAGAATTGCCACAGGTTTCTGCACTCCAAAACAGAATGTAGAGACCCACCTCCCTCTAATGAATACAGCACTGCCTGCATTTGGCAGCACTGTAAGGGGTGCTCAGTTAAAGTCACGTAGACACCCATAATTCACATGTGCAATGGGGCCTGTCATTCAGACTGCAATGGTGAACTGTACTTACTGGCTTAAACAATTCTTTTCAGAGCAGAAAATAGTTGCCTGAATTATTTCTTCGCTATGCAATTTAGGAGCAAGGGTATATAAAGGTGATAGTGATCAGTGCTGCCATCAACCAACGCCAATTGCTTCTACCCAGTAGATCAAAATTATCTTCAACTGCCCAATGCTCAAATCAGGTTTGATAGATGTGTCTATAGTTCTATAAAAAGCTTCCCTGACAGTCACAAAGCTTTGATAAATTGGGGAAAAGAGAAAAATATGGAATTGCCAATATATTACTTGTTAAATCTGTCTCCTTGTCTGCTTTATTGTACAAGACATTCATGTTATACATTATGCTCCTTTATAGACAACAGGCCAGAGATTTCTGGCTTTCTGATAGCAAACACATTGCTATGAAATTAGCAATTGCTATAGCAATTCAAATGAATCAGCTTCTTCTATTCATGTATTTATTGTCTTACTGGTCCTTTAAATAATTGTATATACATATATACACACAATTGTTATTATCTGATCAGTAGAACATTCAGAATTCTGGCCAACTGTAAGTATAAAACCATCTACCGTTAATCCATTAGAATCTTTATAGTTGCAAAGTGCATGTAGTTCAAATACAATATTTTTCATAATTAAAATCATTAGGGCACACGGATATCCACAAGTGCAGTGAGTAGAGTTCAATTGCTGTGTTTTTCTCCCCACAATGTAGTTTAGGAATTGTGGCAAAATTAAAGGAAAGCCCTGGTGCTATAAGCGCAGAGGCTGCATGGCAAGGGATCCAAATGACCAGCAGCCAGATTACACTGGTTTATGTTTAGAGATTGGCAGAAAGGGGTGCAACGGTGATTAGGTGAGAAGGAAAGGGTTAAGGCAGGAGAAAGCTGGACTGGGGCGGAGAAAGAGAGGGATGTGATGTCAGAGGAAGAAGCACTCACTTCCTTATCTTCTGAGCAGGTAGAGACATCCCACCCACCTTCCCCCTATTTTGCAAAAATGTCAGGAGTTTTCTTCTTTATGTTCTTTTATTAATATACCTGAACTGAATGTGGACGTTTTCCTGTATGCACTGTTATATTGTGGTTTCTGTATCTTTATACAGTATAAATTTGAGAATCAGCATTGTATTAATTCATTTTAACTATGATTGATTTATCCAGGGAATGTTTCCGATTGCCATGGGGGTCAGGAAGTATTTTTTTCCCTATTGAGGCATAATTGGCACAGGCTTCAGGTTGGGTTTTTTTGCCTTCTTCTGGATCAAAACAGTGGATATATGATAATGTATATTACGTTTTATTTGTCACAGCAGCCATAGGACCTTGCCAGAGTACTGCACAGGTAAGTTTAGTAGAGGGAGAAAGGAGGTTCTTTCCTGTGACTGCACGGTGGATTGATAGAAACAGACACTACTACGGCTTGTGCTAGGTGACAGCCTGCTTGGATTTCTTATAATTGAGACACTGCAGATTAAGGACTGGCAGCAGGGCTGCTGAACTTCTCTTATAGTGGGACATGCAGCTCCTGCTGGTAGCAGAGTTTGGGGCCATCCTCTCTGTAGGTAGAGGCAGCCTAATACTTAGTGGCAAATATAATGACAGTAACCCCATATAACTTGTATAGAGGCTGTCATTTCTTGAGATGCATTGAATTTGTCTTTCCTAGGTCAGTAAAACCCCACCCAAGGTCCACTTGTAGATAAGAGTAGTCATTTAAAAGTTGCAACTTATCTTACTTCTCTTAAATATTATATATAAGAAATTATTTAGTTAAGGGGAAACTATACCCCCAGAATGAATGCTTAACCAACAGATAGTTTATAGCATATTATGTGGCCTGTTAAAGAATCTTGCCAAACTGGAATAAATATATCAATAAATATTGCCCTTTTACTTTTTTTCCCTTGAGCCACCATTTTGTATGGTCTTTTATAGAGACCTATAGAGACCTACTTAGTTTGGGTGTATGGTTTTACTTTAACCAGTAAGCATCTTCATTTGATTTACAAAAAAAAATGTTCCCGTCCTTGAAGTCTATAGAACTGTATATATTGGGCTGGAGGATAGCAAAATTCCTTTAATTTAATCACAGCATTGGCATTATTTCCAATTCATGTGTTTGCTTCTGTAGGTATAGGATCTACTGGGGCTTGGGGCCTGGGAGTTTTTCCTTATAAGGAGTTTTGCCACCAAAATAGATTCAGCTTAGTTACCATCTAGAACAAGCTACTGTTTTATTATTACAGAAAAAGGAAATAAAATAAACAAATTAAAATTAGTTGCTTAAAATGGACGGTTTGGGAGATGGCCTTCCCATAATTCAGAACTTTCTAAATAACAGGTTTCCAGGTAATGGATCCCATACCTGTATATAAAAATATTTGACAGTTCAGGCTGCCTATGAGCTATATATCTTTTCAGTATGAACAGTAATTCATCAACATGAAAATCACCAGCCTTCATATTTTGCTACATCTTAACACCAGAGTCCCTCACCTTACCAGAGACAGTATGAGGAAGACATACTTTGATTTATGTGACATCCCTGGATAAATGTTCCACATGCTAACCTAATGGATATATATTCCACCACTGCATTTGCATTTTGCATCTCGGGTTTTTTGTGCTCTCATTGTGGCTACATTTCTCCGATGTGCGACCTAAAAAATCTCCAGAAGAGACACACACATACACACCTATCTACACACATTCCCTGTTTGTTTCCGAACTTAATTAAAATCAGATAAAGACAGATTTATGCAACGCTTTATGATAAAGCTCTTAATAATTGAAGATTTCTGATCCCAGAGGTGTTCACATTTTTGTGCTGACTGAACCAAATCATAATGAAAGATGAACTTCAAATAAAAACTTGTCACGTTCAACGCGGATGATCTGACAACTTCTCGTGCACCTGTAGCTGCGCTCTTTGCATCTTCTATAAAGATCATCATAATAAAGTATTCAAGAGGCAGTCGACATAATGATCATTCAAGATGGAAGTTCTCTAAACCATGCTTCACTTTACAGCAGAGGTCCCTGTGGGACTGGACCATCATGGAGGCCACTGGCATAAGATTTGGTGGAGATGCTAATCTGCTGTTTTAGATACACTATGATGGAGTGACTGTTAAGAAAACATTTATATTTGTAATCTAGCTATAAGTCTCTGTGGGTTAAGGGAAGTACCTTGACTACAAGGACCCTTCAAATTTCCAGCTTCGATATCTTTGAGAATAGCAACGTCAGCAGTGGGGAGAGCCCAGGTAAAAGTGACCTGTATGTTTATTACATCAATATCTTTTATTATCCAGAAATTGTAAGGATGATTTGTCCTTATAACAATCCCAAACCATTGTCAATGGATTTATCTGCATTGATTCTTTTTCAACCAGCTGCAGGCAGAACAATAAAAGTATATATTTAACTGGTTGCCATTGGTTTCTGCCCAGTTTTTACCCACTGTCTATAAATGAGTACGATCGATTTCAAATACAAAAAAAAATCGTATTTTTTCTAATTTATAGAACTATGCGTATTTTCTGCATTTTTTGTACTTTGCAACAAATTTTAAGCGACAAAATCATATTTGATACAACGAGTACAAAAGTTTCAGATTCATTCAAGCTTCGGTATCATGACTTTCATTGGGCCAGGTTGGAGCTGCAGAGTGCCATTGAGCCCAATGGGAGACTTTCCTTGGGCCTGGTTGGAGGTGCAGAGTGCCATTGATTCCTATGGGAGACTTTCCTTGGCCGGTTTGGAGCTGCAGAGTGCCATTGAGCCCTATGGGAGGCTTTCCTTGGGCCAGGTTGGAGCTGCAGAGTGCCAATGAGTCCTATGGGAGACTTTCCTTGGGCCAGGTTGGAGCTGCAGAGTGCCATTGAGCCCTATGGGAGACTTTCCTTGGGCAGGGTTGGAGCTGCAGGGTGCCATTGAGCCCTATGGGAGGCTTTCCTTGGGCCAGGTTGGAGCTGCAGAGTGCCATTGAGCCCTATGGGAGACTTTCCTTGGGCCGGGTTGGAGATGCAGAGTGCTATTGAGCCCTATGGGAGACTTTCCTTGGGCCGGGTTGGAGCTGCAGAGTGCCATTGAGCCCTATGGGAGGCTTTCCTTGGGCCGGGTTGGAGCTGCAGAGTGCCATTGAGTCCTATGGGAGACTTTCCTTGGGCTGGGTTGGAGCTGCAGAGTGCCATTGAGCCCTATGGGAGACTTTCCTTGGGCCGGGTTGGAGCTGCAGAGTGCCATTAAGCCCTATGGGAGACTTTCCTTGGGCCAGGTTGGAGCTGCAGAGTGCCATTGAGCCCTATGGGAGACTTTCCTTGGGCCAGGTTGGAGCTGCAGAGTGCCATTGAGTCCTATGGGAGACTTTCCTTGGGCCAGGTTGGGGCTACGGAGTGCCATTGAGCCCTATGGGAGGCTTTCCTTGGGCCGGGTTGGAGCTGCAGAGTGCCATTGAGCCCTATGGGAGACTTTCCTTGGGCCAGGTTGGAGCTGCAGAGTGCCATTGAGTCCTATGGGAGACTTTCCTTGGGCCAGGTTGGGGCTACAGAGTGCCATTGAGCCCTATGGGAGGCTTTCCTTGGGCCAGGTTGGAGCTGCAGAGTGCCATTGAGCCCTATGGGAGACTTTCCTTGGGCCAGGTTGGAGCTGCAGAGTGCCATTGAGTCCTATGGGAGACTTTCCTTGGGCCAGGTTGGAGCTGCAGAGTGCAATTGAGCCCTATGGGAGACTTTCCTTGGGCCAGGTTGGAGCTGCAGAGTGCAATTGAGCCCTATGGGAGACTTTCCTTGGGCCAGGTTGGAGCTGCAGAGTGCCATTGAGTCCTATGGGAGACTTTCCTTGGGCCAGGTTGGGGCTACGGAGTGCCATTGAGCCCTATGGGAGGCTTTCCTTGAGCCAGGTTGGAGCTGCAGAGTGCCATTGAGCCCTATGGGAGACTTTCCTTGGGCCAGGTTGGAGCTGCAGAGTGCCACTGAGCCCTATGAGAGACTTTCCTTGGGCCAGGTTGGAGCTGCAGAGTGCCATTGAGCCCTATGGGAGACTTTCCTTGGGCCAGGTTGGAGCTGCAGAGTGCCATTGAGTCCTATGGGAGACTTTCCTTGGGCCAGGTTGGAGCTGCAGAGTGCCATTGAGTCCTATGGGAGACTTTCCTTGGGCCAGGTTGGAGCTGCAGAGTGCCATTGAGCCCTATGGGAGACTTTCCTTGGGCCAGGTTGGGGCTACAGAGTGCCATTGAACCCTATGGGAGGCTTTCCTTGGGCCAGGTTGGAGCTGCAGAGTGCCATTGAGCCCTATGGGAGGCTTTCCTTGGGCCAGGTTGGAGTTGCAGAGTGCCATTGAGCCCTATGGGAGACTTTCCTTGGGCCAGGTTGGAGCTGCAGAGTGCCATTGAGCCCTATGGGAGACTTTCCTTGGGCCAGGTTGGAGCTGCAGAGTGCCATTGAGTCCTATGGGAGACTTTCCTTGGGCCAGGTTGGGGCTACGGAGTGCCATTGAGCCCTATGGGAGGCTTTCCTTGAGCCAGGTTGGAGCTGCAGAGTGCCATTGAGCCCTATGGGAGACTTTCCTTGGGCCAGGTTGGAGCTGCAGAGTGCCACTGAGCCCTATGAGAGACTTTCCTTGGGCCAGGTTGGAGCTGCAGAGTGCCATTGAGCCCTATGGGAGACTTTCCTTGGGCCAGGTTGGAGCTGCAGAGTGCCATTGAGTCCTATGGGAGACTTTCCTTGGGCCAGGTTGGAGCTGCAGAGTGCCATTGAGTCCTATGGGAGACTTTCCTTGGGCCAGGTTGGAGCTGCAGAGTGCCATTGAGCCCTATGGGAGACTTTCCTTGGGCCAGGTTGGAGCTGCAGAGTGCCATTGAGCCCTATGGGAGACTTTCCTTGGGCCAGGTTGGGGCTACAGAGTGCCATTGAACCCTATGGGAGGCTTTCCTTGGGCCAGGTTGGAGCTGCAGAGTGCCATTGAGCCCTATGGGAGGCTTTCCTTGGGCCAGGTTGGAGTTGCAGAGTGCCATTGAGCCCTATGGGAGACTTTCCTTGGGCCAGGTTGGAGCTGCAGAGTGCCATTGAGCCCTATGGGAGACTTTCCTTGGGCCAGGTTGGAGCTGCAGAGTGCCATTGATTCCTATGGGAGACTTTCCTTGGGCCGGGTTGGAGCTGCAGAGTGCCATTGAGCCCTATGGGAGACTTTCCTTGGGCCGGGTTGGAGCTGCAGAGTGCCATTGAGCCCTATGGGAGACTTTCCTTGGGCCAGGTTGGAGCTGCAGAGTGCCATTGAGTCCTATGGGAGGCTTCCAAAATCATGCACTGAAGGATCAAAGTCAGAAAGGTTTTCCCACCATTTACGATCGTTCGGATACGAAAATTTTGTGACTTTTGGATCGCCAATACAATATTATCGTGAGAATTACGATTTTTTCATAAGCATTTTCGTGACATTTCCGATTTCCAATTTTACCCATTTCGGGATTCGAACTCGTATTTTGATGAATATGACCCTTAGGGGCACATTTACTAAGACACGAATCTGAACCGAATTGGAAAAATTCCGATTTGAAAACGAACATTTTGCAACTTTTTCGTATTTTTTGTGATTTTTTCGGCGTCTTTACGACTTTTCGGAAATTGTCGCGACTTTTTCGTTACCAATACGATTTGCGCGAAAAAACACGAGTTTTTCGTAGCCATTCTGAAAGTTGGGCAAAATCTGCCGATTTTTTCGTAGTGTTAAAACTTGCGCGAAAAGTTGCGCCTTTTTCGTAGCGTTAAAACTTAAAAGGTGCGAAGTTTCGCGCAAGTTTAAACGCTATGAAAAAATCGCAACTTTTTGCGCAAGTTTTAACGCTACGAAAAATCACCAGATTTTGCGCAACTTTCGGAATGGCTACGAAAAACTCGCGTTTTTTCGCACAAATCGTATTAGTAACGAAAAAGTCGCGACAATTTTCCGAAAAAATCGCAACATACCGATCATTACGAAAAAAAAACGCAATCGGATGCATTCGGCCTGTTCAGGGGTTAGTAAATGTGCCCCTTAGTGTCTTACGGTGTCTGGTTGAGTATTTTTTGACTTTACAGATATGTATTCTTTGCCATATAGCCATACTCTTCAGGGCAACGTTATTTAAACAGATAAGTGCGGTCGCGGCAAAATGGGCGCACAAGACAAAAAAGTTGCACGTCAAACACGTTTCGTGGATTTTTTACTGCCGTTTCCCAAGGGCAACAGGACAGATTTGCTCATCACTAAACACAGCATCTATTTTAACCGCTTCTACTGGGTCCCAGAGTGGGTGTCTGTCTGCTGTTGCAGTTCTATTGGTCCATCTAATCTACAGGTTTGGGGCACTAATGGCCATTGGAGCAGCATGGTGAGTGCCAATATTTGCACAAATTTTAAAGTTTATCTAGGAAAGCATCTCCACAGGCAAAGGCTCCGGGGCAAGGTACCTGTACATTTGAAAAAAAAAAATTGAATGAAACAATATCATTAGAATTGTTTTAGAAAAAGTTAAAAAAACTGAATCAAGATTTTCATAACTATGGTAGCAGTTAAGAAAAATCTTGCTATAACGAAAACAATTAATCAAGGGTGATTTTTTCCATTATTGAATTTTCAAAACACTTGCATTTTAAAAACTGATAAATTGGCTACTGTGGTCATTGAGCCATCTCTATGGTTTAGGTATAGATACTGTAAATCCTTCATTTATTTGTTCCATAATAAAGTTTTAGTGGAATAATGCAGGCGTATTTAATCCTAATGTCTAGAAAGTATTCTACAGTACAGGTATGGGATCCATTATCTGGAAACCCATTATCCAGAAAGTTACACATAACGGAAAGGCCATCTCCATAATAAGCAAATAATTCAGTTTTTAAAAATGATTTCCTTTTAATCTATAATAATAAAACAGTACCTGTACTTGATCCCAACTAAGATATAATTACCCCTTATTGGGGCAGAACAGCCCTATTGGGTTTATTTAATGGTTAAATGATTCCCTTTTCTCTGTAATAATAAAACAGTACCTGTACTTGATCCCAACTAAGATATAATTACCCCTTATTGGGGGCAGAACAGCCCTATTGGGTTTATTTAATGGTTAAATGATTCCCTTTTCTCTGTAATAATAAAACAGTACCTGTACTTGATCCCAACTAAGATATAATTAATCCTTATTGGAGGCAAAACAGCCCTATTGGGTTTGATTAATGTTTAACTTATTTTTTAGTAGATTTAAGATATGGAGATCCAAATTACAGAAAGACCCCTTATCCGGAAAATCCCAGGTCCCGAGCATTCTGGAGAACAGGTCCCAAACCTGTACTTGTAAATAAAATTCTATATGAAATACGTAAAATGGATAACTTTGCATTAGCTCTATCCTTGCTTGGTGAATATGCCCTTGGGGGACTATATTTTAATGCATGTAACAAGAGATATGCTAAATTCTCTGTGTTCTGGGAATTAAAATAAGCTTTGCAGAACAACAAAGAGAGAGAGGAAAATGCTAAATCATTGATATACAATAAAAGGAGACTGTGACAAAATATGAAATTAGTCAACTGCAGGCAGATAACGTTAGGAGCAAATGAGAATGATATAAATGGTATTTACATTTTTGTATAAAACTGAATATACTGCACAATGACATGAAACAAATCCAGAGCTTGGTTCTGTAAAAGCAAATCTATAGAAAACTTTAGTGTTGATTAGAGGATTTGTGCTAAGACATTCTGAATGTTCTTAAAGGAGACATATTGTATAAATTGATAAAACCCTAATTGTGGAGGCAATTATGAATAATATACAGTGCTGGTTTCCCTTTGGGCTAAAATTGAATACTGTCTGTAAAAATGGCCCCTTTATTGGACCTCCCTATAGATTCTATCAGGCCTCTGTCCATGTTTCAAATGAAGGGTGGGCGTGTCCTAACAGTCCCTGCCAGAAGCACAGCGGAGGGGATAGCCAATCACAGCCTTGCACTCACACAAGCAAAGACAGGCTTCAGTTCCCTATCAGATCAGCCTAGCTGCTGATTGGTTCCTGTCCTACAGTGCCCTGTACTGAGGGCCGCCAGCTCCCCCGCACATCCAGAGAATTCAGCCAGCAGGAAGTGGAACAGATGGGCGGGGCTAGTGGGGTTTGGGGGGAATTTCTCAATAAATCAGCCCGAAACACAGCTTTTTAAGGCACAATCCTTTATATATGTAGAGGGGTACAAGTCACTGGTACATTCTTAATTTTTATAAGATATGTCTCTTTTAAATGTCAGCAAAGATTTCTATGTTGCTGTGAAATTTCTGTCTATTGCAAATGGACTCGCATGTGCTTACATATTGTGACAACATCTTTGGGTCTCCATTAAAGAATCCATGCTTTAAATTAGAAAGTCTCTGGATAGAAAAAGTCATTTTTAAATAGGAAGTGAGTAGATAATGGGCTGCATTATTAGTGTTGAGAAAGCAATTGTGCTCTTTGCACTAGAAGAGCAAATTTCTGGTACAGGTATAGGACCTGTTATCCAGATTGCTTGGGACCAAGGGTATTCCGGATAAGGGGTCTTTCCGTAAGTCTACTAAAAAATCAATAAAACATTAATTAAACCCAAACACCGCTCCTCTATGGTTGGGGGTCTCCATAACATGAGGAACTGTATTAAAGGGTCGCGGCATTAGAGACATGGCTTAATTAATTAGCTGCACATCTGTATGTGGGTCATGTAATCTTCATATTCTCCTTTGAAAAATGTATTGGCAGTGTCGGACTGACCCACCAGGATACCAGGAAAACTCCCGGTGGGCCCAGGTGTCAGTGGGCCTTCTTGCTTCTAACTATTTGGCCAACTGCATGGTCATTCCCTATTTCTGTATGGGAAAAAGAGATGGAAGGATAGAGAAAAGAGACTTGGATAATGAAGTGGTTGAGGGAGAAGAGGAGGAATAATAGTTTAGAAAGTGGGCCTGTGGTCCAAAGTTTACTGGTGGGCCCGTGGCATCTCAGTCCGACACTGTGTATTGGCAGATGTTAAAAGCATAAATTTGTGTTCACCTGAGATCATTCAGTTTAATCACAGAATGCATACATATAGGCAAAGCTGGCTGGAGGTTTCTTTAAATGAACTAGACAGAAAATGTATGAAATGTGAGCATTATAAAATGCAGTGTTTGCTGGTATATGACTGTGTTTCCCTGCCAAGGATTACTTCTAGATCATATCAATGACTGCAGCATGATTATATATTATTCAGCCTGAAGTTATCAGGTGTCTATTTTGGATACCTATGAATTGAAAGATAGGGCTTTGTCCTTAAAGCCACTCTGATCTCATAATAAATATCTCTCTAACTGTGCTCAATACAAAAAATATGCCAGACATAAATTAATATTCTCTTTCATTAGTACAACATATTTCTCTTTTCGGTTCATTTATCTCTGTAAATTGTAGATGGGCCACCAATCAGATCATATTGTGGGCCTATACAGGAGAGGATCAAGAGAGGATCACATAAATGCACAAATGCTGTCCTTGTTCAATGGGATTTTTGTGGACAGGTATTATATATTATTATATATTATGGAAGTATGTCTTGGTATTCTTCTTACTATTGAGTTGCTATCTATATAAAAACTTTGTATTTTTGCATACTCCGCCAATTAATTATGGGAGCAGTGGCCTTTCTTTTGGATCCCAATAGTACTTCTTTAAGATGTTTCATACCGGACTCAGTAGAATATTTGTTAACTCTGTTTGAAGGTTGCACTTATTTACATAAGTATGGCACATAAATAGGTACAAAATGTTATTTCTCTGATGCAAATGTATATATAGATGAAGGGAGCATGAATATATATATAGAACATAGTGTTTTTGGAGCACCGAGTGGCTTTAATTATAAATTGTATACTGGCCAAAGATGTAGGGTACAATTATGAGTACTATGGATCTCACAAAATCTGATAATAGGAAACCACAAGAGGGTGTCTACATTAAATCTATATGTCTTAGGGCATAATTACTCCTAGGTTCTCAGGTTCAAACAAAGGGCTTCCAACTGCTGTGTTTCATCTGCCCAGAAGATCCTGCCTACAACCTTGATATAGCTTGGCACAAATTCTCGTGTTAAAACACAATTAGTATATAAGTAAGCCCCCAGCTGCCCTCTCCAACCTCTCACCCATAAACTATTAATTCTGTCCCTCAAAGAACCTTTGTAATACTTTGGCAATGTTCAAGACTAGTACTGCATATAAGGTCAGTTAAAAACTAGATTTAATGACAGTCTCTTGTGGTTCCTTATAACCAGTCTTCTGTGCAAGCCTTAGTACTTACTGCTACTTTTGCCATTACAAGTTCTAAAATAGTAGAGTTCCTACTAGTAACAAGAGCCCTAGTCAGAGCCCCAGCAACACTATGGGGGGCACTTACTAAGGTTCTTATTTTTTTTTTTTCGGTGATTAATTTTTTGCGTCAAAAAGCAATCTTTTTATCCAACAATTTATTATCCAACAAATTTTTTATCCAACAAAAGTGACAACTCCGAAAGTAAAAATACACCATCTAAAAGCTGTCAAGGTCATGTAGAAGTCAATGGCAGCTGTTCTTTTTTAATTGGCTAATCTTTCTTTGCTTTGTGGTTTTAGAAGTTTTTGGTTTTTTTTGTCACCTATGTTTGACTAAATTAAAAATTCCCATTTTTCACATTTTCTTTGTTCATGCTTTTTTTAAAATCACTTGGCATTGGTTGTTTTAGAGAAAATGAGTTATTCCATGCTTTAAAAAAAACCTCTAAAACCATGAAAATGAGAATGTTAATAAATGGCCCTCCCCATCCCTACTTTTGGTATATTAAGTATTTGCCTGAACAGAGGGTTTTATAAGCAGATAATGTTTCTTCTCATTAATCATACAGTATATACAATGATGGCAACCACTTTTAAGACTCTGTCTATTATTATGGATGTTATAAAGAAGATCTTTATTTGGTAAGATTGGTTAGTGCTTTTTGATAAAGTCCTTGCATAGCTGAATTCCCATGGTTTACATTTCTGATTTACTTCAGAGAAGGCCATATTAGTTTTTTGGATATTATGAAGAAAAACTGTTACCACAAACATGTATAGAAAAAATACGCCAACACCATCTATCAGGCTATCAGGCTACTTCTTCACACCCTATGGGGTCAATTCACTAAAGGTCGATAACGCTTATCGCATGCTTTTTTGTGTTAAAAAGCATGTGATAATTAAGTCCTGATTCATCAAAGTCATTTTGCATGTGTTAAGACGCATTTCGCATGCGCAAAAAAACACACTATCACAATGCGTTATTTACCTTGCATTGCGTTAATTAGCGAATAGAAATAGTACTAACGCATGATTCACAAACACATATGAAGCGTTAAACGCGCTAAATATTGCATTAGTCTGTGCGAAGATTAACACCTACTTGGGGCAGGCGGTACTTAAAGAAAATTGTGTTTCATGAGCTTTTGGCAACACAACATGGAGTTTGCAGTGGGATTTATTCAAGTCTGTGTTGTCCCTAGAGTGATGCAGCCTCCAGTTTGCAGGGAAATGGTCATTTTCAGAACAGTAGTTTTCTGAAAGTAATGGTTACGTGCGTAATATTGTGCGCTAATATTGCATGAGGGGAAATATATTGCGTACAGAGGGAAATGATGCAAGAGAAACGCTCATCACAAGTTAAATAACGCAAAGAACATTGCATCTTAATTATGACGCCTGTCCTTTTACTGAATCGAGCGTTAGATTGCAAAAAATAAGAATCAATAACATTTTTAACATGTGCTATACTGTAAATAGCACTCGTTTTATCGACCTTTAGTGAGTCGGCCCCTATGTATCTTATATGTCTTTGTCCTGTGACCAGATCTAGTGCTGTGAGTTACGAAACAGGCTAGGATAAAACTAGAACTATACCCATGCAGGACTTCTTAATGGGTCTATTCTCCCTTATGGAGGAGTTTAGATGTCTGCTAGTTGCCATTTGAGGGATTTATTTTACTGCAAAATACTATTGCCATCAAAAATCATGACACTTTGCTGCCAAAGAATGAATTTAAAATGTCATTATTCTACCAGTTATACATGGCTTAGAGCTAATTGCTGATTGGTTGCTTTAAGATACTACTCTGTAACTAATATATCCAGTGATGGTAAATGAACTCCATTATCTTTCAGAGAGAAACTGGCCTATTTCGTATTATCATCATCTAATGATGTAGTTAGCGGATGTGTCCTCGCCAACATGGCTAAATGTCATTTATTAATGCCACTGTATGTTGTGAGGAATAAAATCATAGTGGGAGCTCACAGCATTAACATCTTAAACTCAATGAAGTAAAGACAGATCTGCGCCACATTGGCTGTGCTGACTAAACCTGTATTTATAAATGCACTCAAGGCGACTGGAACAAAGTACTGAACAATGTGTACCGCAGGGCCATCATTTACATAGTGAAATAATAATATTTAAATATAGCAATTGAAAAGGTTGGTCATTGACATAATGTGCTCTTCTGTCAGAGTACACATCATTCTGCACTAAATTACAAAAACAACGTTTTATTTAGAGACGTCAGCCTTCTGTTCTGACAAAACTTAATTAGATATAATTTATACTGTTCAGTAGCCAAAGCAATCTATAGGTTTCTTTTGAATTTCTTTTGTCTACTAAAATTCAATTTGTTCTTGAGCGCGAAGCATGCTTCTGCACTAATATTTCATAAATCTCTGCTGCAGGAGATCAAAGATATCTTTAATTTACAAATGCAGCACTAAGTCTGTTATGCTTACAATGCAGTGTTCTGAGTAAGACAATATTGAGATTACAGTTGCGACTTTCGCTTCAATTCTATCTTTCTAAACAGAAACAGTCTAAAGAATAAATAGACAATGGCTTGTAATCTGCAAGCATGAATATTCTGCAAACTTTATTAACCTATTTCATACTGCAGAAAGTTGTAACTGGTAAATATATAACTGGTGTATATAAAAACGGCATATGGCCAAATGTATCCTCCCTGTCCAACATTTCATTCTCAAACTAAGGGGCACATTTACTAATCCACGAACGCTCCGAAGGCGTCCGAATGCGTTTTTTTCGTAACAATCTTTTTTTTTGCGACTTTTTCATCGCCGTCGCGACTTTTTCGTATTTTCCCTGACTTTTCGCCACCTTACCGAAATTTTCGGATTGAACGAAAGAACGTTCGTTCGTTGTTCGTTCTAGGAAAGCTTTCCTATAGATTTTTGAACATTGTTGGTAGGATTTGCTTCTATTCAGCCACCAAAGTCAAGTTCTTTCACTCCCATCTTAGCCAACCCATCTTGGCATTGCGCATGAGGGTATTATTGCACTGAAACAGGAAAAAGCCTTCACCAAATTGTTGCCACAGAGTAGAAAGCAAGAAAGTCTTGCTGTAGCAAAGTTTGCTTTCCATCGAACCAGGGTCCCTAGCCCAAACCTCTTAACTGATAACTTAACCCTAAAAATAAATATAGCTAGAAATGCCATATTTTATATACTGAACTCACTGCACCAGCCTAAAGGTTCAGCATCTCTAAAGTAGAAACAATTCAGTACTTCAAAGTTGTCACGGGGTTACCATGCTAGAATCTGTTAGAACTATCCAGGAGAGTACCCATGCTCAGTGGACTCTGGGCAGCTGTTAAGAAGCTGAGCTTAGGGGTTGTCCCAAATTATCTGCAGAAAATAATGTTGGTCTTTCATAGAGGGTGATATTACAGGGCTGATTATTATTTTTTTTTTATAATAACTGCATTGGTTTCAAAACTGCCATGCAGTAATAATTTGTATTATTTACTAATCAGCCTTATTTTGTAACATATATATTCTATATATACAGTATATTGTGAGTGGGTCCCTAAGCTCAGGTAAGTGACAGCAGCACAGAGCATGTGCAGGGAATCAGCAGAAAAGAAGATGGGGGGCTACTGGGGGAATCTTTGGGGCACAGATCTTCCCTGCTAAAGGGCTGTGGGTGCCTTGGGCTGATACAGAAGCCCAAAAACATAAAGTGCAACATTTCTAGCCAAATTCTTAAATTAAGCTATATTACTCCTCTCAAACAATTGCTAATCTTACACCAAACACTGTTGGCATTATGTATTTAGGAAAAGGATGCATTTCCACTGTTCTATTGTCCAATGGACCTTTACACTACTCCAGAGGTGGTGTTTGTTGGTCTCTGATCATCCATAAAAACACCATGCTCTCTATGAATAGTTTTTGTGCTGACATTGCCGCCAGAGACAATTTGGAACTCAACAGTGGGCATTTTTACTGAGTGTCCAGATACTTTTGACAATATAAGGGTTATTTAATAAAAGGCACTACATTTGCCCAGGTGCAGTAACCCATAGCTACCAATCAGCAGGAATCATTTACTGGTCACCTTTTTAAAAGTAAACAACTTATTGGTTACTGATACTGGGAAAAAGTAGTGCTTTTTATTATATATGGGGGATAGTATTTTTTAAAGTACAGGATGCATTCCAAAGTTATTTCCTCCCCATTTTGATGCCGAACTGAGGGGAGGAGGAAGCACAAAAGGCAGAGAAGGTGCCCATCCCTCCTGATCAGTCAACACAGCATCAAAATCAATTTTTGGTGTTGTGCTCTAAAAACCAGAGCAAGCTTAGGTAAGAAGGAGGCAACTGATTTTTAAAAAAAAAATGCCTTCCTGTAGGTTTTAGGAAAGAAGACAGGAGACAGTATGCAAGGCACAAGCATGACAAGATACTGGATTGTATTTACTAATGGTTCATCAGCTGTTGGATAAAATGCACTTGACCTACATCCCTTATTTTAAAGGGGAACTAAAGCTTAATTAATGAATTAGGCTAGAAATGTTGCAAATTATGTTTTTGGCTCCTTTTCCAACCCAAGGCAACCACAGCCATTTAGCAGAGAAGATCTGTGCCCCTAAAGATGACCCCAGTGGCCCCCCATCTTCTTTTCTGCTAATTCCCTGCACATGCTCTGTGCTGCTGTCACTTACCTGAGCTTAGGGACCCACTCACACTATACTGTATATATAGAATATAAATGGCACAATATAAGGTCAATTATTAATAATACAGATTTTAACAAAATCAAAGATGGTAACCCCCTGTGACAACTTTGAAGTGCTGGATCATTACTACTATAGAGACACTGAACCTTTAGACTGGTTCAATAAGTTCAGTATATAAAATATGGCATTTCTAGTCATTCATTTTGTTGGGTATATTTTTTCTTTAACAATAAATTGTAGACATGTTATTAGTTATTTTCAAAATCATTTAAATGTATGGCATATACATATCTGCCCAACAGCTTCAAAATTTCTCGGGAGAAGGGCAGGGCTATCACAGGGATCAACATCTTGATCTTTGTTTTACTGCACAGACTGTCCTACAGTTCTTATATTGTGCCCGCAGGCTTTTTGTGGCTTTCTATAACATTTTATAGGACTGTTGTTCAGCCATACCTGGAGGGTTTATAGTTGAAAAGTATTAAAATATTAACTAGAACAGGTCAAATCATTTCAATTCCCATTGAGGAGAAAATCAATGTTCCCTCTATGCTGTAGACCAGTGATCCCCAACCTTTTTTACCTGTGAGCCATACTCAAATGTAAAAAGAGTTGGGGAGCAACATAAGCATGAAAAATGTGGGCTGGCATCCTAAATGAGGCTCTGTTTGGCAGTACCACTTGTTTTTATGCAACCAAAGCTGCCTCCAATCCAAGAATTCAAAAATAAGCACCTGCATTGAGGCCAAGAGGTTGGGGAGCAACATGTTGCTCACGAACCACTGGTTGGGGACCACTGCTGTAGACTTATGAGTGCACACAATAAGGGAAGTCTTACCTTTAGCTATGGAGTCCCTATTCTTCCTGGTTTCACTTTGTTCATTTAGTTGGTAGAGTTGTTTGGAAGGTGGACAAGAGCAGAGTACAATTTCAATGGGAAAACAGGAGAAACCAACATCTAGGAATAGCTGGTAAGAAACACAAGGACACAGTAACAAAGTATAATACCCACAACAACAGTGTGAGATCATTTTAAAAGCAAATGTCCATGGTGTTAAAATATGGGCCCCCTAGGGAAAGTGCCTGGTCCACACTAAAAAGAACCTGCTCGCCAAGAACACCACAAAGCATTGCATCAAGTGACACTAGGCAACCGTGTACTGTGTAACCATAATTGAGTTTGATTAAACTAAATAAGAATGGAATTAGAACAAATATGTGGCAGTTATAGACTTAGCTTGCCCAGGTTATTGGTAAAACATAAATAATTTGTTATTAATGAGTAATTCCAGGGGCTTCCAATCAGAGCAACGGAGTTATTCAGGCCGACAAAAGGTCCATGTCCATCGAGTTCAGCCTTTTTGTCTAAATGAACTGCAAGTTGATCTGGAAGAAGGCTAAAAAGCAGCAGTATTCTTTCTCTCCCTCTTTATAAATCATCATCAAATATTAGCTGTTGTCTTTCATGCTGTTTCCTAAGAATAAACTTGACAAAGACAACATTTTCCAGCACGGCTAGGGTCAAGTTATTCAAAGAACTCACACTGACAGTTCTGTTCCAGAACGCTGCAAATCTGTGCACCAGATAATGACGGTAGCAAAGAAACAGGTAGCTTTAATGTATTTTATTACAACAATAATGCTCGACATAACATGTATTTATAATTATACAATAGCCAATGAATAATTACTTGGTCTGCTTCACCCTCTTGCAGCCTTTTTGAATGCAAGATTAGCTGTAATACACAAAGACAAAGAGGTTTGATGAAGCACAAAATCTAACCTAAAAAAATGGCATAATTTGTTTTCTAATCCTGGTGAAGAAGATGCTTACAAGACTATGGTGCTTTTAATTAGAATAAATCAAGATTTTTGCAGCTGTGGTGGAAATGTACGTATGTTGTTAGTGGGGGCTGATGATCTATGTTTGTAATTTGGGAAGAAAATTATTTAATAGCCATTTGCTTTGCTGTATTTAAACTTTGGGAATTAGCTCATTTTTAAAACCCCTCCCCTTTGCCCTTTTATGGCGTTTTTCAGTATTAGTATAAGCGGTGCTATAAATATAGAGTTGTACAAAAAGTAACAGTTAGTTTGGGTTGAAGAAAAGATAAAAGTCAATCAAGTTCAGCCCCTTCATATATATGGACCTATCTGTATTCTTACTGTATAAACATACTCATACCTATACTAAACTAACTGTAGATCAATGTAGCCTTAGATATCATGCTTGTCTAAAGTCACCCTACCACTCTTTAGGCATTAATATAATCTGCCATCTCAAGCCCTGGCAGGGCATTTTACATCCTGCCCTCACCATGAAGAACCACATACGCTGCTTCACATTTAAACCTTCGTTCCTCAGGTGTAGAGTAAAGTAACTGTAAGGTAAAAAATTAGGTTGTTGTTGGGGGACAAAATCTAGGGTAAAATCTAGGGTAATTTGTGCCTTATATTTACAAAATGTTTGGGTATCTGCAGTTCCAACTTCCCAAAGCTTTCCCTATTGCTGATTTGTTTCTGATTCTCTCTAAAATACAAGTGTTTTTTTTCTATGTTAGCCAATAAACAAAGACACCAAGCAAGATAAATGCAACCAGAGACATGAGCTCAGGTTAAAGGAAAACTATACCCCCAAACATTGTAGGTCTCTATAAAAGTACTGCATCATATTGGTTAAAAATTGATGAATGTGTGTTATTGTGTGTGTAATACAAAAGAACCATGAATGTCTTATAATAATTTGATATACGGTACTTAGTAATCTTATCAGTATAATCAGTCACATGACTAAAACTTGTGTATTTTAATGAATAATTTACCTGTATGAAAATATTTGATGGCAAATGAGTTACATCACCTGTATAAAAGCACTCAGGCTTTGGCTGTGTGCCATAATATAGTCATTACATTCTTGGGTGACCTATAATATCCTTATATTTTGCAATAGGGGTACATCATCTCCTATATATTATCAATAAATATTACTGCTATGTAATTATGAGCGAATCGCAAAACGCATTTGTGGTGCGATTTTTTTTTGTCTCCCGCGTCTTTTTTGTCGCCCGCTTCTTTTTTGTCGCCCGCGTCTTTTTTTTTCCGCCCACACTTTTTTGATGTAACCAAATTTTTATGTGGCCACCCCCATTTTTGACGCAGCCGTGCCCAATTTGACGTGACCACACCCTTTTTTACACGACCACATCCTTTTTTTTACATGACTGCACCCCTTTTTTATGCGCTGCGCCCTTTTTGATGCAACCGCACCCAATTTGATGTGCGCCAACATTTTTTTATGTGTGACATATTTTTCCGCGGCAAATTTTCACCGAAGTTTCGCAAAACAATTTGCCAATAGTGAAATGTGGAAATTCCATGCCTGGTGAAAACATTTTCTCATCACTACTGCCATGCATTTAGGCAAATAGCAATGCTAGAATCTACACTTGCTTTATAGATTTCTTCAAAGAAATTACCAGTATTAAAAATAAAAAAAGTGTTAAGGAAATGCATCAGCTTTGCCCAAATTCATCGCCAATTAGAAAAGTAAAAGCTATACAAATTTACATCTGCAATCAGGAAAGCTGTCAAAGACAGGAAAAAATATGTAAACAGTGTACCGGAATCAAATAAATACTTGTCCATTTGTCAGAAAGTCAGCGTTGAACAACCTTCATTCATTTGTGTCAGGCTGTCAGAGTTCTAATGCAGCCATCACTTTGAGTGACAGCAGAAATTTCTGTGCCTGACTGGGAAGAAAGGTCTGGAAGAGATGTAGCGCTCGCTGAATAAATGAATACATTATTCGCGCTGATCATTTTAACATGTTACAATTATGGTTTTTAAAAGAACTTAGTATAATACATTCCTACTGAACATTAAAGTTTTACCTCGACTTCATTTAGAATACGGCACTGCTGCAGTCTATAATACAGTTGCACCCAGCAGTAGGTCATCATTTCTGCTCTGCAAAAGATGTCTCGCAGGAGAATTATAATGTGGAAATATGCAGAATAAGACTCATGGGAATGTTATTAGCTGAAACAATAAAATATAGTAACATAGCCGAGACAATAAAATGAAGTAACATCCATGTTCTGAGGAGATGTCATTCCCAGCTTTGATTCTTTTCTTACTTCACAACAGTGACGGGGCTGCAAACCTATATACAGACACTTTGGGATATGTAGCTGTATACTGCAAATTCCCCATGCTCTTACAGATTCCACTTATCTCTTACACAGCTTAGCCACTTTAATGTGTGGTTTAGAGAGTAATTATTTCCACAGCACAAGTGTCCCAGGCCCCATCATGTATTCCATGATATACAAAGTGTGCAGAACACAGGGGTCTATAGGCTTGATAGGGCTATTTGATGCCCAAAACATTGCTGTGCAGACTGCTGTAATGTTGCCTTGATTTTCAATAAAAATTAGGATGCCAGGTGCAGCCACAGGTGGGTGGCTGGCAGGTAGGTGCCTATATGCTGTGTAATATGGATAGAGTGGGTACTTCACTTGTTGATAGGCTGGAAACATGTTGTTATGGTGAAACATGATTTATTATAAGGAGTGAATAATGAAATAAACATATACAAAAGTCCTTACAACAGGCCAGTGGTCAGAGGCAGGCAGCAACACAGCACAAGTCTGTATAACAGGCAGAGGGTCTGGACTGGCAGCAAGCAAGGAGGGTCCGAATAACAGGCAGTGGTCAGGGACAGGCTGAAGTCAATAAACAGGCCGAGGTAAATACTAGGAGATCCAACTGAGGTCAGGAACAGAGGAACAGGGTATAGCACACGGAACCAGGCAGGAACACGGGCATGAACACGGGCAGGAACATGGGCAGGAATCAGGCAAGAAACAGGGGCAGGAACCAGGCAGGAACACGGGTAGGAATCAGGCAAGAAACAGGGGCAAGAACCAGGCAGGAACACGGGTAGGAATCAGGCAAGAAACAGGGGCAGGAAGAAGGCAGGAACACGGGAAGAAATCAGGCAAGAAACAGGGGCAGGAACCAGGCAGGAACACGGGTAGGAATCAGGCAAGAACACGGGCAGGAACCAGGCAGGAACACGGGCAGGAATCAGGCAAGAACATGGGCAGGAACCAGGCAGGAACAGGGGCAGGAACCAGGCAGGAACCAGGCAAGAACACAGGCAGGAACACGGACAGGAATCAGGCAGGTATGGGCACTGGATAAAGGTACAACAAGGTATTAAGTCATAGGCTCAGGGTTGGTTCTCTTGGAGGATTGATGGCATTATTTTAATGTTGCCTTATGTTAGTAGTACAGATGGTTTCATTATAATAAGGTACGGTTGTTAATATATGTTATTTTATGTTAAATATCCTTGTTAATTTGGTGTCCATTTAATGTGTGGTGGTGCAGAGGGGTTAAGGGGTACTATAGGTAGCCATGCTAATAATATAACCCTTGGCCTTTCCTTGCCCTTTATACTCATTCATACACATTTTAAATTATGCTTTTTCCATTTGTAGGTCTCAGGTAGGAATGTAATCAGTTTATAGAGAATTTAGTGGATGCTATGAAGGATTTCATTCAAAGGTTTGAAAGAGGGTAGTAGAGTTTGAGCCTGGGGTATCATCCTGTGACTGAAATGGAAAGAATGTTATTTTTAGATTATTTTTAGATCTCAGAAAGTTTAAAGGGGCTCAGTATGAAGGTAGAACTTGTGCTTTTGATCTTTCTCTGATGTTATAATAAATTGGCATTCAATTGGAAAGATGGCTACTTGAGAACAATAACCTTTGAAGACAGAATGAGATATTTTTAGCTGCGGAACCCACATAAAAAAAATATATTTATTTACAGTCATCAAAAAGTCTTAAAAGTTCAGTGATTTTGAGCAAGATTTAGTTACGTTATAACTGGACACATTTTATAAACATCAGATACTCAAACTCAGTGGATTGAAAAGTAAACAGTTAAGTTCAAGTCAGAACTGGGATCTGCCCTTTTAGTGAGTGGTAGGGTATTCCCATCATCAACGCAACTCCACACTTACAGTACATACCATAGTAATTTTTATATGGAATCTAAAATGCATAAAAACAATTGCACAAGGAACATGCCCTTTAATAATGGATTAGAGCATTGGTCCCCAACCTTTCTTACTCGTGAGCCACAGTCAAATGTAAAAAGACTTGGAGAGCAACACAAGCACCATAAAAGTTCATGGAGGTGCCAAATAAGGGCTAAGATTGGCTATTGGGCAGCTTCTATGCACACTGTCAGCTTACAGGGGCTTTATTTGGTAGGAAATCTTGTTTTTATTCAACCAAAACTTGCCCCCAAGTCAGGAATTCAAAAATAACTACCTGGTTTGGGGGCACTGGGAGCAACATCCAAGGGGTTGGTGAGCAACGTGTTGCCCCCAAGGCACTGGTTGGGGATCACTGCATTAGAATTTAACAATACAAAAAAAAAAGACAGCATCCATTTCTTGCCACCTCTACAATGTTAAGTGTCAAATTATAGTTATCTTTGAAATGGAAGGTTGGCAAAATTTTGAATTTTCATCCAGAACACATATTTCCATTGCTTTTGGTCAATAGGTTGTCAAAATGAACCGTGAGCTTCAATTCATCTCAAATAACATGAAACAGCATAACCCTGTAGGTATTTACATCATTACTTCTTTTATTTCTATGGTCAATGTGGGTATATCATAATCTTCACTAGTGTCCATCATTTCTTGACCTGATGCTTGTTTATATTGAATTTAATGATTCAGGCTGTATAGGAGTCAATTACTACACCCTACAGTCTCCAAGAAGCAGGTTATAAAACCTACTGACAACACTTTCACAATAAACTCAACTAAGTTCTGGTAGAAACGTATATGTGCCTCACTCTGCAGAATCTTATTTGTCTAGTTTTTCATTTTCTTCAATAGAAGAGAAGGCATTCTGTCCCCTGGGTGAGGACCCAAAGAGGATCTCCATTATGACATGAGGGCAGTAGTATTAATAATAAGACACATTACAAATTCTTAACCAGCTTGTTTGTCATGTTTTGCCAAAAACATTTTGTGTAAAATAATACTATGCCTAAGAGAAAAAGAAACAATGCAGTTGTAGGAGAACTTGAAATAGAACTGCCTAAATCCAATTACTTGAGCAGAGCCCTTTACATTTATTTGATTTTAAAGTATATTATAGTTCTGGGATTAAATGTAGATGTAATGTAGTTCTCTCTATCTCTATTTTACATAGGAAGTGATTAAGTTATAAAAGGGCATGTCTTCTTTTTTTTAACTTTTGATTGTGACCAAAATACATAAAATTACATTCCATCTCCTATCTGAGGAGTTATTGCAGTATGTTTTGCTGAGGTGTACTCCTCTTTATTCTTCTGTGCTCATCACTGGTAGCCTATAGCCTGTCTGGCTCTCATACGTGATGACTTGGGGGGTTCAGCATATCCCCTGGCTCTAAATAATGTTACTGGGGGGGTCATTCACAGTAGCATTCATGAACAAATATGGATGAAACAAATGTTTTGATATAACTTGGGAAGCCATATCAAACCAACAGAAAGTTTGTGCTAATGATCTACTAAAATACAATGGAATTGTAGGACATGGTGAGCCATCTGATCAAAATTTATAGCTAAAGTACCTTGTACTTGTCTGTAGCACTGATCCACTGGGGCACCATCGTACTGATTCATTTAAATACTTTTGTTTGCTGAGTAATCACCCAGAGAATGGTGTGCCCTGACCTAGCACTTAGGACAGTGATCCCCAACCAGTGGCTCGGGGGCAACATGTTGCTCACCAACCCCTTGGATGTTGCTCTCAGTGCCCCCAAACCAGGTAGTTATTTTTGAACTCCTGACTTGGGGGCAAGTTTTGGTTGAATAAAAACAAGATTTCCTACCAAATAAAGCCCCCTGTAAGCTGATAGGGTGCATAGAGGTTGCCTAATAGCCAATCACAGCCCTTATTTGGCACCTCCATGAACTTTTATGGTGCTTGTGTTGCTCTCCAAGTCTCTTTACATTTGACTGTACATTTGACACAAGTAAGAAAGGTTGGGGATCCCTGACTTAAGATGTGAGTTTAATACCTTTAGAATAGTTTAATAGTAAACGTGCCCTCAATGAGGCATCCTTGTCCCCTAAATTATGCATCTGAGCTTCTGGTTACCCCCCCAGCCAATGATTTTATTCTTATCAGCTATTTCTGTTGCAGACTTTGAATGCACATTTTTCTTTTTCCAATATAATCTAATTGTCTTTGCGTAGGGCTTTTTCTGTTCCAGTGTTGTATATAAAGATGAGTCTTGTTAATTGAAACCAATAATAATATAATTAAATCATACAGTAGTTCTTCTAGCGATTAAATTTAGAATTACTGAAGTATAATTTATTCGGCTTGATATAAACTAAGAAAAAAAGTGTTAATTGCATGCAAAAGCAACACTGGTATCACTCTTAAGAATAGCTCTGTAAATTGAAGATTAAAACACAATTTAAATTGGATGATTAGCATACATAGACAGTTTCACACGAATTACACAAAAAAATCTTTGTGCGGATCTGTCCTTATGGCTGGGTCAGAAAAAAAAAAAGGAAATATTGTCAAAGTTTATTCTTATTGAATCGTTTGCGGCTCACCACAGAGCTACTAAGGCATCAAAAATGCACTTTTAATAGGATTTTTGCAATATTTTTCAGCAGGGAGAAGAAAAGTTTGTGCAGCCAAGATGCTTCATAGGCAAAAAATCGTATTGTATCATCTTGCATGGCTTGTCTGGAAGGCTGCAAGATGAATGTTATATCATATAAAAATAAAATATTTCATGCAACTCAAGCTGACACAGAGTATTACGTTACTCCTCTGCTCCTCACTACATTTCTTCACTGGTCTCCCTGCAGGTTCCTGGTTGTCTCCTCCGCTCCTCTCAGAGCCTCCGTCTCTTTACACCATCCACACCCACTGCGCTCTCTCGTCTTAAACCTTTCTATCTCGCTGCTCCTTACCTCTGGAACTCTATCCCTGAATCCCTCCGTAGGGAACACTCACTAACTCTCTTTAAGATAAAGCTCAGCTGTTACCTTCTGGAGCACTAAAACATTATTTTGCCCAGTCCTGCACTTAAGGGCAAATGCCAATACCTGATGCACTCTTACCTTCCATTTTGTGCCTGTGTGTTTCCCAACCACTTAGATTGTAAGCTCTACGGGGCAGGGACCTCCTTCCTACTGTGTCTCATACCACATGGCACTTATTCCCTGTGCATTTATATATATATATAGGCAAACAGAGTACCGCACACGTAGGGACTTTATGAAAAAACAAAAAAGGTTTATTGAAAGATCCGACGTGTCGAGCACCAAACTGTGCCCGAAGGGTGTGCTCCTCTCTGTTTATATATATATATATATATATATATATATATTGTGCCGCTTTATAAATAAAGTTATACATACATACATACATACCCTGCCCACAATTTATCTATATCTCTTACTTTCAACTGCCATTGTCCCTGGGTTTTATAAACAATTATACACAGGCATTGTCATTCCTAAAAAATAATGGCAAATACTGGACTAATTTTATTCAAGACTTTGAAGAGGAAAAAGAGCTTTCTTGGTGGATAGATGGATATATCATTGTACATCCCCCTAATCCCCAAAACCAGGAGGTATTTATTGGCACCTACTCAGAACTAAAGAAAACCTACTCCACATCGAGGAACTGGTATGTATTGAAGGAAAGGTTGTAAATATATATAGGGTCTCTAGCTTGTGCCCCCCCGCTAGCTAGTTGTATGAGAAGAGGAAGGTTATGGGAGAATGTAAAAAAGATTCTGGACAGCCAGCCTGAAACTACGGCAGATTAAACAAGCCAAAAGAGCAAAGCTGAGACATTAACACCTTCCAAGACAGAGGGCAAATGATTATCCATTAACCACTGAACATTTCAAGTAGCAAAACACACAATGGAAACTCAATGGAAATTCAAAATGTCTTCATTATTTTGCCCTTGAATTTATTATCTCCATTGCCCAAGAATAAATGCAAGGGGATCAAACCTGTCATCTTTTACACCTGCCTCCCAACATTATACATTATAAATAGTCATTTGTGGTGCAGCAGCAGCAGCAATGCTTAGTATTACATAATCATTAAAGCAAGCCTGTCTCTGAGGAGTCCACACTAAAACAGGGAGAAGGTGAGCATACACGTATCTCAATATTACCGAAGGATCCTGGAGACTCCACATTATTTTATTTTAATGAGAGACTTTGCAATTGCCATCTCAATGACTTTCATGAAGGTCCAAAAACTCCAAATGAAGCTGCTGTATGCTTACAAGCTGAAAGATTTCAGACATTATAAACTATGGAAAAGCTGTTCCTCACAATCTTGTTATTAAGCTCATAGCAACACACCCAATATAGAGTGCTCTAAGCAGGGAATGTATAACACCAACAGAAGCTGATAGGGGTGGTTGAAGCTTAACATATTGGAAATATCTTGGACTGCCAATAACCACAATTCACAGAAAGGCCATATTTTCAGCATGTGTGGCGTGAGATCCCTATTTCCTCCAAACCAGGAGGACTCCAAGCCCACTAGGCTCTTCAATTGTTTTCAAGCAAATCTACTGTACAAGAGAGAAAATGCTGCTCAGCTGAGAGAAAAATATTCTTAAAGAAATAATGCACCCATAATCACAGCTTTAAATAGATGGCCTGAAATGAATCCTTCTTAAAAGGATTCTGTTGTGATTTTTATGGTGCACTTTTTATTTCTAAATAACACTGTTTACGTAGCAAATAACTAATTCTACCATTTAAAACTGTATTCTTGAACCAACAAATGTATTGTTTTTAGCTGTAATATTGGTGTGTAGGCGCCATCTCAGTGCATTGTGCCTGAGTCTGAGCTTTCAGAAGGAGCCAGCGCTACACATTAGAACTCCTTTCAGGTAACCTATTGTTTTTCCTACTCCCATATAACTGGAGGAGTCCCAAGCTGGACTTGGATTTCTTACTATTGAGTGCTATTCTGATATCTACTGGGAGCTGCTATATTGCTCCCTTCCCATTGTTCTGCTGATTGGCTGTTGGGAAGGGGGTTGATATCGCTCCAACTTGCGGCTCAACAGTAAAGTGTGACTGAAGTTTATCAGAGCACAAGTCACATGGTTGTCGCACCCTGGGAAATGAAGAATATAGCTAGCCCCAAATGAAATTTTAAAATTGAATATAAAAATATCTATTTGTGTTTTTGAAAAACAGATTACAATTTTTCAACAATTCTGCTGGAGAAGCTCTATTTTCCAAGGACAGTATTCCTTTAATGTTCACATTTACCACAGTAACTCCACATGGGCATGGGAATGGAAGCAATAAATATACAGTAATGTATGGGAGTGTTAATGCAACTCTACTAGAACCTTTCAAGTTTAACTGATGTTAGGAAAATCGTAATAGTTTGGGTTCCCTTTCCTGAAATGTGTTGCCAATAACAGTAGCAAAGAGTTCTGAAATACTGACAAATAACATGAGTTTATTACAGCCTTTATAGACCTCTACTGAAAAGTATCCATTTTAAAGCCTTCTTTCTCTACTATTAAATGAATATTTCCCTAAAATGCTGCTTGACAATCAACTCTCGTGTCCGCCACATAAAAAATATAGCTTTTTTACAATCTTTTGCAGAAATGCATCAGAACTAAAAGTCACTTACAAGTGTGCGTTTTGTGAAAATGTCAGACTGTCTCAATAAATCCCCAAAATGCTTTCCCTTAATGCTTCTGAGAATCCAAATGTGCTTACTGGCCAAACAGAACAAATTTTCCCCTTTTGTAACACCGAGAGACCATCATTACAAATATTATAACTAAATATTAATGGATCAAGGTATTTTGATTTGAACTTGTTTAATTAGGGGGCAGCATGGTGGCACAGTGCTTAGCATTGTAGTTTACGTTTACTACAAAAATATATAGTATTATACACTATATATATATATATATATATATATATACAGGTATAGGACCCGTTATCCAGAATGCTCGGGACCAAGGGTATTTCGGATAAGGGGTCTTTCCGTAATTTGGATCTCCATACCTTAAGTCTACTAAAGAATCAATAAAACATTAATTAAACCCTATGGGATTGTTTTGCCTCCAGGATTATGTATATCAATTGGGATCAATTACAAGGTACAGTTTTATTACTACAGAGCTGCAAGGAGACATTAGAACTATGTAAATAATAATAATAATAATAATAATAATATTATCTGGAAAACCCCAGGCCCCAAGCATTCTGGGTAACAAATTTGGGTAGGTTTTATCAGAATACCATATCTTAAAAAACCCCAATGTTGACATTGCCCCATTATTAATATTTAAGTTATATATGATAACACATATCAATTTTCAAAAGACTTTATATAAATAAATCCTCTTGTGCAAGTGGCATGCTATTATTAGCCAGGAGTCCTCTCCAGTAAATGTAATCACCACATTGATATCATGTTGGGCAGCTTGTTGCAGTGTTACAGACACAGACAATGGATACCTGTGTATATTTACATTTCTATTTATTAAAGTGTGATATTATACAAAAAGAATCATTTGATCCTGCTAATAGGGAATGTAATATTGTTTACGTGAGACAACTGATTCCACAGATTGAAAGGGAGCCATGATACTCAGTACAACTCTCCATCCCCCTTTAGGCTCACAGTGTACACATGAAAACGTATTTAGGGATCTAGAGAAGACTATGGGGGAGATTTAATAAAATTCAAATCAGTGAATCCTAATAGATTCTTAGCAATGTGAATTTTATCACAGATACTACTTCAGGAAATTTTTGTTGACATTTTAAAGCATTTTATTTTATTAGGAAAGCGTTTACCAAAGGTACAAAAGGACATCCAAGGTTACAATGCAATAAACTCTTTGCAGCATTGGATCTTTCCAGAGGACAAAAGATATTCCTAAAAGAAAGAAAATTTCATTAGAAGATGTGGGAAGTGTTTTCACAGTAAAGACTTTTGAAATGTTCCATTCTGTCCCCAAAGTGGTTGTACAGGCAGATAATATAGATAGTTTGCAAACTGTTGGATGGCATTTTTGTAAAAGAAGAAAAGAAAACACAAGTCTACTGGTTTTTACAAACTAAACATCACTTTTGGTTGGGCCCTTTTCACACTGTCATACTTGTAAGATGTGAAGGGATTTGAAATAGTTATGGTTCCCTACAATTCAAATGGGTAGATTCCCTTTTCAGTTTTGAGTTCCTGTGTAGTTCCCCTATTGGCCAGTGGTGTTCGGTATCCCTAGTCAGCAAGTGGTTCTCTTTGGACCCCACATGCTAGATGAATAATGCTAAAGAACCTGAGGTGGAGGTAGGCCTCAGTAGGAGGAGCTAGTGTGAGGATAGACTTGGTCATAGTTTGCTATAGGAGTAAGAGTTAATGCCCAGGTAGTTGGTGAGTATTCTGAAGGTCCAAGATGGAGAGCAGAAGGATTAGTATCAGTGGCGTAAATACTCTAATCTTTGGATGGGCCCAGCGCTGAGTAGCAAACTCTAGCAGCCCCCGCCCCCTTCCTGCTCTGGTGCATCCCCTGTGTTACATCTCTGAGTGAAACATTGAAAAAAAATCACTAAACGGCGAAAAATCTGCATAACGCAGAAATGACACACATAATAAAAAAGGATGTGCATCAAATAAAATTGTTGTGCGTCATTTACGACATCCATATTTAAATCTATTTTTTTTATTCAATGTTTTAACATGATAAGTAAAATACAAATTAGTGGTATTCGAGGTTTATTTTATATTTGGATCATTGAGAAATAACAGAGTTTTATCAAATGTTTCATTTATTCTCAAAATAAATATGTAAAATTTAACAAATACAAATTTTGATAAATAAGCTTCCCCATATAAGGCAGTGTGCTCTGTTCAAAGGTAGTACAGGTATGGGACCTGTTATCCAGAATGCTCAGGACCTGGGGTTTTCCAGTTAAGGGATCTTTCCGTAATTTGGATCTCCATAACTTAAACCTGCTAAAAATAATTTAAATATTGAATAAACCCAATAGACTTGTTTTGCCTCCAATAAGGAGTAATTACTGTATGTCTTAGTTGGGATCAAGTACAGGTACTGTTTTATTATTACAGAGAAAAGGGAATCATTTAACCATTAAATAAACCCAATAGGGCTGTTCTGCCCCCAATAAGGGGTAATTATATCTTAGTTGGGATCAAGTACAAGGTACTGTTTTATTATTACAGAGAAAAGGGAATCATTTAACCATTAAATAAACCCAATAGGGCTGTTCTGCCCCCAATAAGGGGTAATTATATCTTAGTTGGGATCAAGTACAGGTACTGTTTTATTATTACAGAGAAAAGGGAATCATTTAACCATTAAATAAACCCAATAGGGCTGTTCTGCCCCCAATAAGGGGTAATTATATCTTAGTTGGGATCAAGTACAGGTACTGTTTTATTATTACAGAGAAAAGGGAATCATTTAACCATTAAATAAACCCAATAGGGCTGTTCTGCCCCCAATAAGGATTATTTATATCTTAGTTGGGATCAAGTACAGGTACTGTTTTATTATTACAGAGAAAAGGGAATCATTTAACCATTAAATAAACCCAATAGGGCTGTTCTGCCCCCAATAAGGGGTAATTATATCTTAGTTGGGATCAAGTACAAGGTACTGTTTTATTATTAGAGAAAAAAATTAAATCATTTTTAAAATTATTTGCTTATGATGGAGTCTATGAGAGATGGCATTTCCGTAATTCGGAACTTTCTTGATAATGGGTTTCCGGATAAGGGATAGGGATGTAGCGAACCTCAAAAAAAAAGTTCGCGAACCTGTTCGCGAACTTCCGCCGAAAATTGCGAATATTCACGAACTTTGCGAACCCCATAGACTTCAATGGGAAGGCGAACTTTAAAACCTAGAAAAGCCATTTCTGGCCAGAAAACTGATTTTAAAGTTGTTTAAAGGGTGCCACGACCTGGACAGTGGCATGCAGGAGGGGGATCAAGGGCAAAAACTTCTCTGAAAAATTGACACACGCCGTTTTTCGAAATGATCGGTAATTTTGCGACTTTTTCGTAATTTCCGGCGCTTTCGTAAAGTTATCGTAAGTTTTGCGACTTTTTCGGAGCATTCGTAACGTTATCGTAAGTTTTGCAACTTTTTCGGAGCATTCGTAACGTTATCGTAAGTTTTGCGACTTTTTCGGAGCATTCGTAACGTTATCGTAAGTTTTGCGACTTTTTCGGAGCATTCGTAACGTTATCGTAAGTTTTGCGACTTTTTCGGAGCATTCGTAACGTTATCGTAAGTTTTGCGACTTTTTCGGAGCATTCGTAAAGTTATCGTAAGTTTTGCGACTTTTTCGTAGCATTCGTAACGTTATCGTAAGTTTTGCGATTTTTTCGGTGCCGGCGAACCCAAATTGCGAACATCACGAAAAGTTCGCGAATTTGCGGACTTGCGAACACCAGATGTTCGCGCAAATTAGTTCGCCGGCAAACAGTTCGCTACATCTCTAATAAGGGATCCCATACCTGTACAAAGTGCTGCACCACATTTACAAATAGTGGCAGGTACGTATTTTTGTTCAACCTCAACTGCTATGTTATTACATTGCAATAGAATTGTTACCACATTTCAGCATCATATTTCATACAGATGGAGCTCCATTTATTTTGACCTGCAAACACTGGCCGCAGCCCCAGCAGAGTGTGTGCACATCGAATGTACATCATTTGTATTTCTTTGAAATACCCCAAGCTCATTTTGTTTCATATTCCCCATTGGGCAACCTCGTGTTGTGTGTTTGTATTCTTTTCAGATGCATACAATATATCCTTGTTTATGCTATGTTTATACTACTTCTTTTCAGTTTTAATATCATTTCTTGTGCAATGCTACAAACTACAATATCTATCCCTAATACATGCTAACCTAAATCTTTCCGTGGTTTATTTATAAATATTTATTAGGTATGGATTTCCACTAGCTCTTTTTATACTATGTACATATTTTTTTAACAGGGAACATAAAAAACATCCTTATGATGCTTGGGAAAACCTGACAAGCATAAATGTCAAGGGGAAAGAATATTTTTTCGAAAATATTTATATAAATGCAAGGCCTGCTGCACTCAGTGATTTTGTTGCAGCCAGAATTTAAGGCTGCATAGAATTTTATAGCATGAGTATGTTTTATGGCAAGGTGTTCAAAGGCAGGTGTAGGGTTTTTGTGTATATGAGGTGACTGAGGATTGAAAATGTACAGGTATAGGATCCATTATCCAGAAAGCTCCAAATTATGGGAAGGTCATCTCCCATAGACTTCATTTTAATCAAATAATTCACATTTATTTCTTTCTTCTCTGTAATAATGAAACATTACCTTTTACTTGATCCCAACTAAGATATAATTACCCCTTATTGGGGGCAGAACAGCCCTATTGGGTTTATTTAATGGTTAAATGATTCCCTTTTCTCTGTAATAATAAAACAGTACCTGTACTTGATCCCAACTAAGATATAATTACCCCTTATTGGGGGCAGAACAGCCCTATTGGGTTTATTTAATGGTTAAATGATTCCCTTTTCTCTGTAATAATAAAACATTACCTTTTACTTGATCCCAACTAAGATATAATTAATGCCTATTGGAGGCAAAACAATCCTATTGGGTTCATTTAGTTTAAATGTTTTTTAATAGACAAAATATAGTGATCCAATTTACAGAAAAACCCCTTCTTCAGAAAACCCAAGGTCCTGAGCATTTTGGATAACAGATCCCATAATAGTAAATTGTTGTGGCCTGCTCCCGGGTGTATCTATTTCATAACAAAGGCTTTGCCCTGGGTAAAATACCCTCATGGTGATATCTAAGCACTGACTATAATAAAGAACATTTTTGCATTTATTAAAAGGGGCCATATACACATTGAGTTTTACCCGCATTATTGTATTGGCCCTATCCACTGGAGTCCCTACCATCTAGAACAGGGGTGGGCAAACTTTTAGGCTCAGGGGCCACATTGACTTTTAAAATTTGACAGACGGGCAGTCCTCTAGTCGTCAATCCCCTAGGTTTTGCGTTGCTGCGCTTACATGCAGTCTTGACGCCTAGGGGCTGATTTACTTACCCACGAACAGGTCGAATGGAGTCCGATTGCGTTTTTTTCGTAATGATCGGTATTTTGCGATTTTTTTCGTATGTTTTGCGATTTTTTCGGATTCTTTACGAATTTTTCGTTACCAATACGATTTTTGCGTAAAAACGCGAGTTTTCGTATCCATTACGAAAGTTGCGTAAAAAGTTGCGCATTTTTCGTAGCGTTAAAACTTACGCGAGAAGTTGCGCATTTTTCGTAGCGTTAAGTTTTAACGCTACGAAAATCGGTTAACATGTGCTTACACAGTGAAAATAGCTTCTTGCAGCCCCAGGTGCACGCTGTACCCACTGCCCGGGCAGATAAATTCAAGAATGAAGAAAACAGCAGCAGTCCGGTTGTTTTGAAAAATGTGAATCTTTACTAAGTGCCAAAGGCAACGTTTCGGGCTTCACTCCAGCCCTTTATCCGCCCTATCCTTTTCCTATTGTTCCCTCTTCTTTTCTGCTCAGTTTGCCAGTGATTCCACCACATGTGCCATAAGCCTTAGGTGGGCGTAAATGGAGCTGCGGGACTATATGTCGGTGGGAATATATTCCTTATAGGGAACAATAGGAAAAGGATAGGGCGGAGCTCCACATACTTATATTTATTTATTGCCAGCTCAAATAATCCAACTTCTGTTAGAAGGATAAATGCAAAGAACTGCTTTTATTGATTCCACATGGCTTTTATTCATATACGTCTTTTTCCATCTACATCAAAAAAAAAATATGAGCAGACAGACTCAACTGTAGTTAGCTTTACAAAATACGTTGACTTTTTAATTTTATTTATATTGGGAAGTTAATTAGAACTACATTTTAATTATGCAAAAAAAATGAGTGAAGATCCCCTTTATCTTGAATTTGTTTTCATCACAACCTCAGTTTCTCAATTGATATTAATTCAAATGGGTTAATTCCATTCCAATATTTGCTGTGGTATTGATGCTATGAGATATGTCTTTTTCATTTGTTTGGTTACTTTTCTACACATTTTTATTTTAATTATTATTTTTTAATTTATCAGAAGAAATGACATTTCTAGGCAATGTTATTTGACTTTTTTACATACTGACCTCATGATTGATTAGAAGGAAGAGTCTAACTTCTATGAAGCTAGTGACTCTTTCCAAATGCCTATTGCATGAATTGGGCGGTCTGGAAGTCACATTCCCCCTAGGTGGAGAGATCCTGAAAATGTATTTTGCTGAATGGCCCTGGATCACGAGATTACATACCTGTCCCTTATCCTTTTTCTGGAAGGTTGGTGACAATCCTGTGTATTGAGCAGAGTGGCAGCCAATCAGAGATAGGCAAGCATTTGAGTCACTGTAGAAGGCTCATTACCTATTTGTTTTTGCTGCCACTGCCAACTGGTAGGAAAAAAGTAAATATCCTGCGAAGAGACTTATCTTCATCTCTAGTACAGGTATGGGACTTGTTATCCAGAATGCTTGGGACCTGAGGTTTTCTGGATAAGGGATCTTTCCGTAATTTGGATCTCCATAACTTAAGTCTGCTAAAAAATCATTTAAATACTGAATAAACCCAATAGGTTTGTTTTGTCTCCAATAAGGATTAATTATATCTTAGTTGGGATCAAGTACAAGGTTCTGTTTTATTATTACAGAAAAAGGAAATCATTTTTAAAAATTAGAATTATTTGCTTATTATGGAGTAAATGTGACCAATTCCAACTAGACTACATTACCAATGAATAACAGTTGTCCCTCTGACCATGTTGTCACTGGTGTCTCAGTGGTACAATTTCTTGTTTTTAGGAATCAATGGAATGCGTCCACAGGGGGAGAGGGAGAGAACTGAGTGACAGACTGTCAGGCAGGAACAGTATCATCTTTAAATGGTTATAAAAGGGCAAATATAGATCCTTCATATGTGGGAAAGCTGAGCTGCTAAGAAAGATGTTTTTTTCCCCAGTCCCTAAAGACAAAGGGGTGTGCATGACAATGCTGCTCTTTTACTACAGGATATGTTTTCAATTGAATTCATTTCAATGCTAACAAATTAGATCTTTGAGACATTTAAATCTGTATGGTCAATTCTACATAATTTATGCCACATTGTTTGTGTTTATTGCTGGTCAGATCATTAGTACTTCAGTAGCACCAAGGCACTTTCCTTTGGCAGCACTTGTTGCCAGTGGTAGTTGAGTTTTATTTATATATTAACGATCAGTAGCTTAGCAGTTTAGCTGTGTAGAAAGTAAAAGATGGATGAATAAAAATTGCACTGTGTGAATTTTTTCCAATAGACAAGTTAGTTTGGTAAATTCAAATTTGGAAAAAAATCGAGAATGCAATTTTTTTTTTGCTAGATTCTTTTAATGTCTTAATTTTTGTGCTTGTTGCAAATATTGCATTGGTTTTGATTGATATTATGAAAATGGATACAGTTGTATTTTTATAAAGAATCACTTTTCTATGCACTGTTATTTGGATACAAGTCTACACAAGTTAGAGGTAATAGGTTGTACTTTAAACAAATTACTTGTGTGCGTAGCTTACCTTGGTGGGAGGGTTTGTAAGCAATGTAATTTATTTCCTGTTATACATCTGATAAATATTTTCAAGTTTTTCATGTCAAATGCCGTGAGTACTTTGCTTTTGGTTGGTATTTATATATATATTTGTATTTATCACTGTATTTAGTACTTTAAACAAAAATGTATACTCAGATCTTAAATAGTGATTGATCATCTGCAGTTTTCATTAGATCCTGAAAGTGGAAAAAGCATACACAAAACTGTACAGTATTTTTAGAAAATGTAACAGATGTTGTACAAGGTGAGATACACTGAGATACGATACATGAGTAGTCAACACGCGCCACAAGGGATCTCTCATATAAATAAATAAATATCTACCTGCAAAGCTTCCTATGGCTTTCTGTTGTGTAATGAACATAATATGCAAACAAACAGCTACAATTAGAAGAAAAAAAAGAAAGAAAGAGAGAAAGAAAGAAAGAAAGAAAGAGAAAGAAAGAAAGAAAGAAAGAGAAAGAAAGAAAGAAAGAAAGAAAGAAAGAAAGAAAGAAAGAAAAGAAAGAAAGAAAGAAAGAAAGAAAGAAAGAAAGAAAGAGAAAGAAAGAAAGGAAATTCTGTTGTGTAATGAACATAGTATGCAAACAAACAGCTACAATTAGAAGAAAAAAAAGAAAGAAAGAGAGAAAGAAAGAAAGAAAGAAAGAAAGAAAGAAAGAAAGAAAGAAAGAAAGAAAGAAAGAAAGGAAATTCTGTTGTGTAATGAAAATAGTATGCAAACAAACAGCTACAATTAGAAGAAAAAAAAGAAAGAAAGAGAGAAAGACAGAAAGAAAGAAAGAAATCTGTTGTGTAATGAACATAATGTGCAAACAAACAGCTACAATTAGAAGAAAACAAAGAAAGAGAGAGAGAAAGAAAGAAATAAAGGAAATTCTGTTGTGTAATGAACATAGTATGCAAACAAACAGCTACAATTAGAAGAAAAAAAGAAAGAAAGAGAGAAAGACAGAAAGAAAGAAAGAAATCTGTTGTGTAATGAACATAATATGCAAACAAACAGCTACAATTAGAAGAAAACAAAGAAAGAGAGAGAGAAAGAAAGAAAGAAAGAAAGAGAAAGAAAGAAAGAAAGAAAGAAAGAAAGAAAGAAAGAAAGAAAGAAAGAAAGAAAGAAAAGAAAGAAAGAAAGAAAGGAAATTCTGTTGTGTAATGAACATAGTATGCAAACAAACAGCTACAATTAGAAGAAAAGAAAGAAAGAAAGAAAGAAAGAAAGAAAGAAAGAAAGAAAGAAAGAAAGAAAGAAAGAAAGAAAAAAAAATCTGTTGTGTAATGAACATAATATGCAAACAAACAGCTACAATTAGAAGAAAAGAGAGAGAGAAAGAAAGAAAAAAGAAAGAAAGAAAGAAAGAAAGAAAGAAAGAAAGAAAGAAAGAAAGAAAGAAAGGAAGAGAAAGAAAGAAAGAAAGGAAATTCTGTTGTGTAATGAACATAGTATGCAAACAAACAGCTACAATTAGAAGAAAAAAAAAGAAACAAGAGAGAGAAATAAATTTCTAACCAAAATACTGTACTGCTATAAAGGACTTTCAGAAAGTGGAACTTTCTCCATTATGAGCAAGCTAAAAAGAAAATAATTGATATCAAGGTTAAAAATAATTCACAAAGACATCTGCTGTGCAAGTGATCAAAGATGCCGTACAAAAGCAAAATCTAAAATCTAAAAGAATAAAAAAATGGATCTACAAAGCGTAATTTTAACAAATGTGAAAGGGAGACATTTTCCCTCATGGCCCACAAAGAACAGAACATACATGTAAAAAGTTCAGACAAGCTAATCTGAAAAGTGTTCTTTGATTATCTTTTGCTTATTTACATGGGAATGTACCAACTAGATATTTGGAGTAGTGTCCAATAGAAATCAAACAAAAAGCAATGTTTACTGGTCTGCACTTGAAACTAAAAACTTGTGGGTTGTTATGGAGTACTAGACCTTGAGCAAACTTCTGTTTTGTTAGTACCCCTATAGTGTTCTGTCAGAGTACAGCCCCTTTTGCCTTCATTGATAAATTTGGGTTAATATTTTGAGTAACAATTTGAACCTTATCTATTGTCCTATATCAGAGCAGAAGCCTAGATATAATGGTGCAGTCATTTTTCCTTTCTTTTTTGCTCTTTCATTTAAGAATGACTATAGGTAGTGATGGGCAAAATTGTTTGCCAGGCATGGATTCAGGGGGGAATTTCCACGTTTCGCCATTGACAGTTCCCAAAACGGGTGACAACACTCACAGCTAAAAAATTCAAAGCACAAGCAAAAATTTGCGCCCTCATCAATAAAATTGTTGCATGTCGAAAAAAAATGACGAGCGTCAAAAACAATTGATGCACAAGCAAATTTTTCGCCATTTCACAAATCTTTTTAAAGATTCGCAATTTTTTCGCCAAAGTAAAATGGGACAGATTCGCTCATCACTAACTATAGGTTAAGTTTAAATGAACCCCCTGTGTCCACATTAATTATTGATTTGAATTAATATAATAATATTAAGGATATGAATGAAAATTGCAGCTGAACAAATATACACAGGCATCATTTCTGTTAGGCTTTGGCCAAGAAACACATGATCAGCAGTGCCAAACAATAAAAAAAAATCAGAATGTTGGAGAACATTGTGAATCATTAAACACATAACAGGTAATAATAAATGTAACTGTGTCTTTTCTGAATTACTTAGAATGTAATCACTTTTGATCATAGGCATAGTAGTAGTGATGAGCAAATGTTTTGTGTGTTTGCTAATAACCCACTTTTAGGTTCTGTTAAAGATCTCTTTTCTATTGTAAATGAACTGATCCCATCCACTGCCATTCTTCTTAATTCACACAATGATTTTTTTCATTCATGCCCCACTTTGAGGAAAAAAGGTGTCCTGGGCCTCCAAGGGCCACACCATAAATTCTGCAAACATAAGCCCAAAAAATGCAGTTCATATTCAAGATCAGGGGTCCACAACCTTTTTTTACCTATGAACAACATTTAAATATCAAACAAGTTGGGGAGCAACACAAGCATGAGAAAAGTCCTAGGGAGTACCCAGTAAGGGCTGTGATTGGTTTTGTGGTAGCCCAGTATGGACTGACAGTCTAAAGGGGCTCTGTTTGGCAGGACATTTGGTTGCATGCCTCCAAGCAACATTAGCTCATGGGCCACTGGTTGGGGATCATTATTGAAGATGAAAGACTGAGTTGGTACCTTATAACTGGCATTCCTTCCTTCACTGAGTATGCCCTATTACTGGAATAAGTGGAAAGGCTTTAAAAACCAGCTGCTTAAATTAAAAGCTAGTTTGGAGGGGAGCACTGAATGACCTTGTTAATGACACTCCTGTTTATTTACTCATTTCTTCAATCAATGGGCCAGTACAAGGAACAAATAAACAAATAAAATTACAGCTGATGGGTTTGTGAGTGGTTCAATCCTGAAAACCAGATTGTGAGTCATTTATGGGCCTTTCGATTCTCTGCTTTATACATTAACTACTTTCTACAGCTAATTCTAATGAGATGAGATGTAGTGATGAGCTAATCTGTCCTGTTTCGATTTGCCCAAAATTTTTCCGAATCTTTCAAAAGATTCACGAAGCGGCGAAAATGTTGCGTGTCAATTTTTTTGTTGTGCGGCAATTGTTACGCAGCAAATTTTGTTGCCCATTTCACAAACAAAATCCACCAATGGCGAAATGTGTAAATTTGCAGCGAATCCATGTCTGCCAAATTATTTTGCCCATCACTAATGAGATGTAATTCAGAAAAAAGAAGGATATGGTGAGATATTCAAAAAAAAAAGGTGAATCTTTGAAAAGATTCGTGAAAACGGTGAAAATTGCTTTAACTTGCTGAGTTTCTGGTTTTACCCTGTTTACTTTAGTGATTATCCCTTAGTGCTCTGGCACTTGTGGCTGAGGCTGCAATAAATAAACCCTTATGATATCAGGGGCCTGATGGCTCTTACTGGCTTGAGGTCCAGACCAAGGAGGAAACATCTATACAGAAAGTCTCATTTGCAGTGTCTAAGGGTTAAGACGGCTCTTAGTCATATTCAGGCAAAAGGTTGAGGCAGGCAGCAAACAGTCGTAGTCAGAATCAAAGCAGAAAGTCAGAAGCTGGAAGAACAAGTCAAAAAAGCAATTTAGACTCACCCAGGAAATTACAGAGTAAGACCTATATTCAGGCATCAAACCTGGGTCTTTGGTATCTATATATTTTTATTTTTGCCAGGCACAGCGTGATGATGTCACATGCCTGTGCGCTGATGTCACCACGCCGGTGCTCCGTCCCACATGGTGTCTAGGCAAAAAGTTCAGCTTTAGCAGGCACATTATTGTTGTCTGTTAGCGTCTTATTTTTATCCTTTTCTGAATAGTCCTATTTTATTGGATGAAAAACAGAAAATCAGTCCAAGTCATCAAAAACCCAATCCTTTCTATTTCCTTATTTGGAATGAATCATGGCTCTGGCTTTATTTCTAAAACATCTCCTCGGAGTCCTTTTCTGTAAATTAGAGTTAGAGAATTCATTCTCTGAAAGAATTTTAAAGATCTTCTGTCTGTCACCAGTTTGATTGTTTTCTCCAAGGACCTCATGGAAAGTAGCACAAGAATCCAATGACAACACGCTTTCTCCCTTCATATCAATAAAACATTTTTTTTATACAAACCATTGTTAACTGCACATTTCGCATTCATGCAGAATAACAAGGTCTATTATCACTAAGAATTTCCAGTCTAACATGCAACAGCTGCTTATACAACAATTAAGCTGGATTAAAATTACATCTCTGCTCGTTGCAAAAGCTCCAAATGTTAAACACTAATTGCATGAATGGTTAAGGGAATTTTCCTTTTGGACACGGAAACATATCAACAGATATGTGCAATTATATTTAGGATCCTGATTTGCAAATAAAAAGAAATTATATTGGCTAGTCAATGAAAGATTAACAGCCTCTAGTTTAGTCTTTTATTTATGTTAAACAGTTATATAGCTGAGAATATTTTAGAGATATTTTATTTACAAAAGTTTATATTGTTATATATTCCATATTGGCTTAAAAGCTATGGCTGTCATCAATATTTTTGTGTCTAGGAGGCAAAGTAAAGCGGCTGGGATGGGTTCATAAACTGCAAATTGATAAGTTTAATCAAAAATTGTTTAAGTGGTTGAGTTGTAAAAAAATCTTGAATGGGAAAATTTGAGAAATCAGCTTCAGTTTATCAGAATCCTGGATTCAGTGTTTCCCTGGGAGCCACGACCAGATTGCCTGGCGACTGCTATACATGTGAGGCCTATTTATTCATTTTTAAGGGAAACACAATTGAATAAGAATAACTGTGACTAGTAGTGATGAGCGAATCTGTCCCGTTTCACTTTGGCGAAAAATTTGCAAATTATTATTAACATTTATTTATAAAGCGCCAACATATTCCGCAGCGCTGTACAATAGGTGGATTACATACATTCGACATAAACATAAAGCAATCAATAACCGATACAAGAGGTGAAGAGAGCCCTTCCCAAAAATCTTTGAAAAGATTCGCAAAAACGGTGAAAAATTTGTCAAAAATGTAAAAAATGTTGTGCGTGTCAAAAAATTGCAGCACGCGATCAATTTTTCCGTGCCAAATTTTTCTGCTCATTTCATGAAACAATCCGCCAATGGCAAAAACGTGGAAATTCACCGCAAATCCATGCCTGCCAAATAATTTTGCTCATCACTAACTGTGACAAACTACGTGCATTTTTTCCCTTAAGCGCTACTTTATTTAAGAAAAAAATGAGATAGAATATTCACAGACGTGTTATTTATTTAATTTTTTCAAACTTGCATACAAGGGAGACTCACATTGTTCCATTCAATGTAGATGCAAATTTTATTTACAAAAGGCAAAAGTTTACATTGTTATATATTCCATATTGACTTGAAAACTATGGCATCAATATTTTTGTGTCCAGGAGGCAACGTAAAGCCGCTGGGATGGGTTCATATTTTCACGGACTGCCGTCCTGTGGTGAATTGTTTCCCTTTTTTTGGAGTCCAAATTGGATTTTAAACCCCTGTTCTAGCCCTCCTTCATGTGTTTCCATCCAAAAGCAAAAATGTGGAATTTAAAAATAGCCTCATCCATCCATCAGACATTTTATCAAAATGTGTTCAGAGCTGAATAAATAAAAACAGACATTCTATTTATTCCATTGGAGTGAATCTGTCCCATTTTGCTTCACAAAATTTTGGCAAAATTCACAAAAAAAATGTAAAAATAATTGTGAAAATGGTGCGTTGTGCACGTCTAAAAAAGTATTACAAAGGTGTAAATTTTTTCTTTACATGTGCGATAATTTTTTTTTAATGCATGCAACTTTTCTTGTCGCATGCCAAATTTTTCCGTGCCTAATTTTTGCGTACGTTTCGCAAAAAAAATCCACCAATGGTGAAACACAGAAATTTGCTGTGAATCCATGCGTGGCGAAAAATTACGCTCATCACTATTCCATTGGGATTTTTAGAAGGGTATTTATCAATGGGTGAGAGAGAATGAACGGAACATCGGCGAGTTTTTATGTCCATTTAAAGAAATGGAGTAAAATATGCTGAATGATATTAGATATTAACGTAACATGGAGGAGCCAAAAGATTAAACTTTGAGTAGAATGGAGAAGAACACAAGTAACAGAACTTTGTGACAAATTGCTGCCTTCCTCCAGGAGTAGGAGCCAGGGCACCTTAACACCAGGTTGCTCTCATGTAGATCTGATACCTCAGCCAAGGTGATGGACCAAAGTACCAGTCATCTACTGTACCTTTTCCTTTTTTATCTCTTCTGCCTTGACATTCCCATACTAGCACCCCTTTGCGTCCCTCACCTCTACCCTTTGTAAAAACATAAACATGCTGATAAGTTTAGGGATATTGAGTATTATTATTTTTATCATTATCCAGAATGTCTGGGCCCTGGGGTTTTCAAGATAAGGGATCTTTTCGCAATTTGGATCACCACCACAGCTCAAGTCTACTAAAAAAATCTTTCAAACATTAAATAAACCCAATAGGATTGTTCTGCCCCCAATAAGGGGTAATTATATCTTAGTTGGGATCCAATACAGGTACTGTTTTATTATTACAGGGAAAAGGGAATCATTTAACCATTAAATAAACCCAATAGGGCTGTTCTGCCCCCAATAAGGGGTAATTATATCTTAGTTGGGACCAAGTACAAGGTACTGTTTTATTATTACAGAGAAAAAGGAAATCATTTTTAAAAATTAGAATTATTTGCTTATAATGCAGTCTATGGGAGATAGCCTTTCCTTAACTTTTTGGATAATGGGTTTCTGGATAAGGGATCTCATACTGTACCTTGCAATTCATGATTCTGATTTTAGAAGACTCCCAGTTGGGAGGGGGTTGGTCCAATGCAATAATATACATTTCTTGGCATAGTATAAGAGAGCACAAAACCAGATTCTTGCATGACTTGTGGTCACTAATTCCTCTAATACACCTGGAATATATACTGTGGGGGACTTTATGCTTAATTTTAGAACTTATAACTACATTGTATATGTGTGGGATCCATCATCCAGAAACCCTTTATCCAGAATGCTCCAAATTATGGTAAGGCCATCACCCATAGAGCCTGTTTTAATCAAATAATTCACATTTTTTTTAAACTATTTTCTTTTTTACTGTAATAATAAAACAGTTCCTTGTACAGGTATAGGACTCGTTATCCAGAATGCTCGGGACCAAGGGTATTCCGGAAAAGGGATCTTTCCGTAATTTGGATCTCCATACCTTAAATCTACTAAAGAATCAATAAAACATTAATTAAACCCTATGGGATAGTTTTGCATCCAATAAGGATTATTTATACCTTAGTTGGGATCAATTACAGGGTTCTGTTTTATTATTACAGAGAAAAAAGAAATCAGTTTTAAAATTCTGAATTATTTGATTAAAATGGAGTCTATGGGAGACAGGCATTCCGTAATTCGGAGCTTTCTGGATAACGGGTTTCCAGATAAGGGATCCTATACCTGTACTTGATTCCAACATATAAGATATAGTAAGATAATAAGATCTACTTAATCCTTATTGGAGGCACACCAATTAAATTGGATTAATTCATATTATTATAAATTATTTTTAGTCGACATGAGGTATGGAAATCCAGATTACAGAAAGACCCCTTATCTGGAAAAAAAGCCCCAAGCATTCCGTATAACAGGTCTATGTCCCATGCCTGTACTAGTTCACTTAAGCATTTAAAACAGATGCCATAAGAAACACATACAATATGAGTATGTTCATTAAAGGGACTTTATTTACTTAAAAGTAACTTTCATTCATTATTATTATTATTATATATAAGCAATCCCATCACTTATAAACACACTTTTCTTTCCTACACTCCCCTGCTAGAATCCTTGAAAATGACATTACTGCAATAAGACACCAGACATCTCATCATTTTTATCAACCCCTTCCACACAGACTACAATATCTTGCAGCAGATTGCCTCTACAGACTTCTTAAGGTCAAAATCAGACCTGAAGGACTCTATGGTGTCAGAATACAGATTATGAGAGACCTATGTGATATATTTACAGATCCAAGCCCATTTTCAAGATAATAATACAACTTTTTAACCAAAGCAACATTTTAGACTGACCATTTTTATTTTAAATGACAATGAAATGCACCGTGTGTTCAATAAACTTTATATGCTTTCCGTACATATGACAGCTATTCACATGTGCATTCACAGGCAAATACATTTCTGTGCAAACATGTAACCAGATTAATGTCTGTTCCTGTGGCAGATTCTGCATTGGCACCCAAGGCAGGGAACTCAGAATCCCTACACCAGCAGAGATGGCCTGACTCGGCACAAAGTGGCGCTTTATATTTAATATTGTTACCCTATAAAACCTCAGTATTATCCTAAATTCAATGTGTGACCATGACAGCTGATTGTTTTCAGGTTGGGGAAACTGTAACAAGTGCCCCCGTGCTTTGTGTCTTTTCTTCTATAAATCTGAGCACCTCGGTCCCACTGCCAGTCACTCAAGTTGAGAGCCGTTTCGGAGCAGTTCTTTCTGCTCTGATAATTATATCTTTGTGGATTTCAGAATTTCCTTTTGATTTCCAGTCTACGCCCACTGCTTTTATGCTTCATTGTCACATTAACTTTTACACTTCATTTACTTTTTCATATGTTTCTGATTTTTAAGGGGTACTTTTGTACAATGGGACACTGAGTTGAAAGGATCCAACCCTCCTTTTATATTCCATTTTTTTCTGTAGCAGCATTATTTTTGCTCCCCCCCATCCCTCCTATGAATTGAGACAGACATGATGATTTTCTATAAATGATGTGGAAAATGCTTTCTTTCTCAAGCCACAAATTCCCCTTTGTTAGAATATAAAGATGTGAAAATAATGGAGACCTTTAATATATGAGGTACCCGATTTCCAAACCTGTGCTGATTGAATTATTCTTCCACTATTTCTGTATTACATTTCCACCACAATAACTTGCCAGCATTTGTGCCTATTTATAAGCTGCTGTTTTTCCTACAATCAGTAGTTGTTAATTGCCAGTTTATAGACATTTGTTCCAAAACATCTTTTATTCATAAAATGCACCATATTCTAATAAAGGGGGCCGCTAACATCAAGCTTGTATATTCAAGTAGCCATTTTTTGGCTAGAGCCTATCCTGCAGCTCAAAATGCACTTGCACATGGTTTTCTTAGAGCAGGGGTCCCTGACTTTTTTTTACCCTCGAGCCACAGTGAAATGTAAAAAGAGTTGGGGAGCAACACAAGCATAAAAAAGTTCCTGGGGTGCCAAATAAGGGCTGTTATTGGCTATGAGTTAGACCCCTAGTTAGACCTCGTTTTTATAGAATCAAAACTCACCACCAAGTCAGGAATTGAAAAATAACTACCTGGTTTGGGGGCACTGAGAGCAACATCCAAGGGATTGGCAAGCAACATGTTGCCCCGAGCCACTGGTTGGGGATTGCTGCCTTAGTGTTAAGGTTTTCAGCTGTTCCAGTGCAAACTTGATGATGGGGGGCCCCTTTTTTTAAGAATATGGTATATTTTAAATGGTGTGATATGTATTCTGTAAAATTCAAGAGCACTTTATGAATAAAAGATTGAATTGAGCTATCTTGGGGAGTATGTCTATGAAGATTTTCATTCATCCAGTTCATGGTATATCTAGTATAAATAAATCTAAAGCAACTGGGCTTGTTTGGTAATCATTGAAGACGTCTCTGCTGTATTTCTACACCTAAAAGACAAGGGACACTCCTTTGAAAATAGCAACGTCCAAATTTTGGACAAAGAAGAGCGCTGGTTTGTAAAAGAGGCCATTCATGTTAAAGTGGAGAAACCATCCCTAAACAGAGGCGGGGGACTTCGACACCATCTGTCTGCTACATACAATGCTGTTCTAACATCTGTACCCCGGCAGTTTCAGAACTCTTCACACATCCATTCATACAACTCTAACAAGTAACACCTGTTTTGAAGAGTTGCATGATACTTTGGTAATCCTTTCAAAGTAACTCCACAGCATTCACACCTCTGTGAGTTTCAGATGACACCTCTCTGAAAAGTTACAAAGTGCCATTGTGATTGGATTAGGGGAAGAGTACATATGCTGAGGACTTCCCATACCAGTCAGTTGAACTGAAGAAGCTGCTCGGATGAGTATTGAAACGTCTTCAATGATTACTAAACAAGTCCAGTTGCTTTAGATTTATTTATACAAGATATCTTGGGGAGTGCTTTGTAAAGGCACTAAATTTGGTTCTCTATGGACCGACATTGTTTCTTAAAAATGAAATGAGCTTGGGCCCAGATACAGTGATGGTGTTTTTGGATCATGTTTATATATGGATAGTCTTTTCATGGATGCAGCAATGAACTGTGGTCATAGATTATGGTTTTGGGAAGTCATTTTGAGCCCATACAGGGATTTCCACTACAGAATCATGTCTGTTTGTAATGCAGCGTGGCCTGAAGGCTAGAAGATCACGGCCATCCAATATTGGATTGGATCAGCCTTGCCCCCATACATACCAAGATTTCTCTGGATCCAGTCAGTAGGAAGATGCAATAAGCAGAAATTTTTAACTACTAACTAACTTGCTTATAATATAAAAAAGCACCCTGTATAGTTGCAGTATTCTTTTAATAGTCATTTATTACTGTGAAATCTTATGAACATTGTGTAGCCTTTTCTCTGCTGGTAAATGCTTCATTCTCTACTTTAAATATTGATTCAAACAAGCCTAGTGAGTATAAAACAAAACTCATTGGTGCAATTTAGACTTCATAATACCGAAAATACAAATCTGTAAATTTTCTACTGTCAAAGTTGTTCCTTCCCTATTGTGGTTTTCAAAAAAAGCAGCCCATAAGTATTATCAGCAAAACCCTGCAGAAGCCAGATAACACTCGTAGTGCTTGTTGAGAACTTGAGATATACAATTGCGCCTGTTTATTGTGAAGTTATTTTATGCCGTTCCTCTGTAAGCTAGATTTGTGTTATCTGCAAAATGCAACTGCATTGCTTCAGCGTAATGTGTAATTAGATTTCCCTGGCAGTGCCAAACTGTGAGGGCGTTTGGCAAATAAAGTGCATGTACTACAAGGCGTAGTGCTTATTTGCTGAGGGGTTAATAATTGCCTTTGTTTTGAAGAAGTACAAGTGTTTTAGAATTAACAAAATGTGGATTAATGTCTGGGAATTGTACTCTATTGTGGAAAGCTAATTTTTATCCTATGCCCAAGTCATATTCACGCATTTTCATTAAGCCATTATAAGTTCAACATTTCCTTTACTTAGATGGCCCAATCTCAAAGAGCTTCTACTGCCTTACAAGCTGCTGCACCCTTATTCTTCCTGTTAGATTCTGATCCACAAGGAAAGACTAATAAATGTAGTGCAGGTGCTCTAAAATGGACACAAAGGAGATTGGGTATTGACACATTTTGTTAAAGAAGAAGAAAAGGTAAATCACCGTAGGGTGCCAAAATGTCGCACACCCCCCAGTGATTGTAATCACTTACCTGAAACCCCCGGCCGCTGCTCTTGTTAGGAGAAAACAGCACCAGCCCGGGGTACCTGCAAGGGAGCTATATATATATATATATATTCTTTCTTTCTTCACGCCTCTTGCTCAGTACAGTAAAAAGCCAAACTTAAAAAAAAAAGCTGTTTTTTTCTTCTGAAGACAGAAGAAAGAGGATCGCTTGTTTTCAGATACCCTGGGCTGGTACAGTTTACTGCTAACTGGAGCACCCCCTATTGTTGGTGCCTTTCTTTCTCCTTTAAGGTACATGCTTCTTCACTTCCATGCGGTTGCCAAAGCTCCATCCTGCCTGATCTCCTTATCCTGCCTGATAAACAGTGTGCAACTGCTCCTATTGATGCTTGGGAACCCTGGTACTGCCGCCACCCGGGATCTGGTGGTATCTCCAGGTTAAACGCAGTGATTTGCATCATCAGGAACACCAGATTTGTATCTAATGAATCAGATGCAAACGCTGTTTTGAAAAACGCCCATTCTGAAAATGCTAGGCCAACCTGCAACCTTGCCTCTGTTTTGACACATCAAGAGCAACTGCAGCAGAAGCAAGTGAGGTCATGGCCACAATTATGCTGAAATTCTGGGTAAAAAAAAATGGAGCTTTGCATCTCTTCCCCAGCTGAGCTTACAATCTAACATCCCTGTCACATTTAAACATACTATGTTCAATTTTATCATAAAATGTCTGAATGTTTTTGGAGAGAGGGAGGGAAGTGGTATAAAGTTGCTGCCTGTGGCTGGCACCCACTTACTGTTGTCACAATTCCACGGAGGCATCGTCACTTGATTGCAGTGAACTCAAACAGACTTTATTAATAGTAATTTCTCACAGGGAGGCAAACTAGGGCCAAATGATGGGATTGCAACTATGGTAATAGGAGCCGTTGGAGCAATGAGCCAACACAGTCCTCGATCTGATGGGGAAACCAAGCCCGTCCGATTAATATATGGGCAATTTTCGGGCAGATATTGGTCAAAGGGGTCAATAGCTGCCAAATCTGTCTAAAGGACCCAAATTGGAAGCTTTTCCCCCTTGTGGCCACCTTTAGGCACATCTCCCTCTGACCCACCCCCACAATCATGATTCTCCTGCATTTTTGCCCCTTTAAGAAAACAAAAATCTATGCAGCAAAATATTCCCCTGCAGGCAACTTATAAAGATTCATGTTAGACTTTAAAGACACGTTGCTAAATAATAACAATTTTCCCTGTGGAAAATGAAGGCGAAATGATGATAACACTCATTATCATAATTGTTCCTTCAGTTAAATAATTATGCTTGCCCTTTTTACATCATTCAACTGATTAAAAGTCTGTCTTGATAATAATATTCATGGGAACACATTTGTTTTTCCTTGTGTCTTCCTAATCATGGCATAAGCCAATATTGGACAGGCTGTAAGCCACTTGATAAATAAAAAACCTATCATAATCTAGAGCCAGGGTTAGCAAGGAGGCAAAGGCCCTCAAACACATTGTCAGTACAGGGAAAGTTTGGTTTAATGAGAATATTCATCAATGGCAGGCACTGCGCTAAGCACAAGTATGGGCACAAAACTGTGGGTGCTACAGACTATTCGCTATAAAAATTTTGCTTCATACAACAACTTGAAATTTTGCAGACTAATGCAATATAGGTGAAAAATATGATAATTTGTATATATTTTTTGCACTTTGTATTTTTATTGTAAATAAGCCCACAGATCTAGTGATGAGCGAATGGATGCGCAGCGAATTTCTGCATTTCGCCATTGGCAAATTGTTTCGCAAAACTTCCGCGAAAATTTTCCACAACAAAATTCGCTGCACTGAACTTTTTTTTTGCGAGTCAAAAAGGGCGAGGTCGCAGCAAATTAGGTGCGGTCACGTCAAAAAAGGCACGGTCGCGTCAAAAAAACCCGCGGGCCACAAAAAAATAGATGCGGACGACAAAATAAAGACGCAGGCGATAAAAAAGACACGGGCGACAAAAAATAAAAAAACACACAACAAATGCATTTCGCAATTTTTTCTCTGTTTCGCGAATTTTCTTGCCGTTTCGTTCATCACTACCTAGATCTTCTACAGTGCACTTTAATGCATTTTGATAACTATTGTCCCCTTTTTGCTTGCAAATAGCCATTCATATTCCTCTGATAACCTGAAAGGTAGTGAAAGGGTAGTGATTATGGAAAAGACAAGCACAACTAGTTTACAGATGCAACACAACCATAATTCCCTAAGGGCCACTGCTGCCTTAGGCCCAGGCTACAACCTATGCTCATGCTCTAAGCCTGTAACAGAGGGGTACCCCCTTATCAACCCTCAGGTGCATATACAGAAAACATGGCCCTGTTTTTTTTACATCTACAGGACATATATAAAATATTATTAAATATAAATAATAATAAAACAGCTTCACCAATAGCCAAGCTGTTATGATTAAGCCTATTGCAGCTGAATATTTTCCCCAAGGAGGACTCCCAAAAGCCCTATGGAATTGCCATTGTCTTTTGTTCATTGTTCTGTTCATGCTGCCACTCTTTCTTGTTCTTGTCAATTTCCCGCATTTTTAACACAGCTGTTTAAGGGCAAATTATGAAATACTCCCCCCACTGACACACTGCGAGGTGAATGGCCAGCAAACATTGCAATGAGTTAAATAGCTGCATATTTTTACTATGACTACTGTATCACTATGGAATACTTGCAGGGCTATGCAAAAGTTTTAGTTATGGAATTAAAATCCACTTTGAACACCACATAACTCCTATCCAAGCACTAATTGGAGTGGGGTAAATTGAAACCGTGGGGCACCTAGACTGGGGCACAAGCACGTGGATTGCAAGCAGTCGTTTGAATACTCTGGCAATACATGTTGGGTACCAACTCCAGCCTCCTTCCAGATCCTCTACATCTGTGGGTTCTGGCAAATGCCAGAGGGGCTGTTGTAAAATGCCATAGACAGTCACTATTTATTGGGCTGATGGGGCTGTTTGGGCCTATTCTGAATCCCCATCCATACTTGGATCCGGGCTGGGCCATAGGCAATCAGATCTCATAGACACAAAGGGACATAGCGAGATAGCCCGCTGAAGGACTGTATGGTAACTACTGCTGCATAACAATTATGAAACATAAAAGCTACTGTAATGTTGCTTTAAAAAAAAAAAAAAAAACAGCCATGAAACTTTCCCTGCAGTAAGTTCTCTAGAAATATCAATTTGCTATAATATATGGAAAGGTCTAATTACTTTAAAATATTCCCCCCTGACTTTGTTTTGATTTTGGTTGATGCTCAGACTTAAAAGATATTTCCTCCTTTAATATATTATTAGATACAGCAGTAGATTGGTTTGCTGCACTGTTCCATTTTCTAATTAAGATTAATGACTGATTTAGAACAACAGAACATAGGTCATTGATTATCTGTCTTTAATGCAGCAGGATTGAAAGATTTTTTCTGAAGAGTCTATTGTTTGGAATGCTGAGCAATAATAAAGAAGTAAAAGAGAATTACTGGCCTTTCATATATTTTTTATACCTTGAAGCAGGATTTCAGGTGAAGGAACTATCATCCAGAAAGCTTAGTTTAAACCAAGAGGTTTTTTTTACTGCACCTGATGGTCACTAAGTGGCATATATCCATGTTAAGGGCAAAAATAATCTCATTAAATGTCTTTAGCAGCCTTATGGAATTGTGCTCCGCGCTACAACAAAGATCAGTTATCTGGAAAACCCCTTTATTCCCATATGTTTGTGAATATAATCTGTGATCCTATTGGTAAACAGTCTGTACCAATAAGAAGTGGGAATGCTCATAGACATTTATACACATCCATCTCCCAGAGTTTTGTTTCATTTGTAGAAAGCAGGATACCTCTATGGGGCAATATTTTACTTTCTGTTGAGTTATTGGGCCCAAATCATTCATTTGTACTGTATTTTCTGCAGCTCACAAACTGTACTTCAGTTCCAAAAAAAATGTTTAACAATCAGTTTAATTTTTAAGGAGACACTTTCACATAAGGAATATTTCAAAAATAAAATCATGTATCGCATAAGATGCCACCGAAATTCTGCTGTACCTCTCTGCTAATTGGCTTTACCCTCCAGAGACTGTTCATAGTAAATGCTGCTGCCGGGCTCATACATCTCAGCAACCATGCCAGTCTGCCAGTCTCTGCACTGGTTTCTGCTACCTTTCAGAATAAAACACAAACTCATTGCCCTGACATTCAAAACATGTTATGTCTCTGTTCCACTCTGCATCTCTGAGCTTATCTCTAAATAATCACCAAATCACTTGTTATACCCTTCTAGTGATCTGCTCCTCAGCACCTCACTCATTGCTTCTTCTAAGGGCTCTGGCACACGGGGAGATTAGTCGCCCGCGACAAATCTCACTGTTTGCGGGCGACTAATCTCCCCGGATTGCCATCCCAACGGCGAGAATGTAAGTCACCGGTGGGATGGCACACGCTGCGCAGGCGATTTTGGCAAATCGCCGGAAATGCCTTCGCGAGTCAACTTCGGCGATTTTCCGAAAAAGGCCTGCGCAGCGTGTGCCATCCCACCGGTGACTTACATGTTCGCCAGTGGGATGGTAGTTCGGGGAGATTAGTCGCCCGTGACAAGGGAGATTTGTCACGGGCGACTAATCTTCCCGTGTGCCAGAGCCCTAATACTCACCTGCAGGGGCTGCACCCAACGTTTGGAATTCCCTCCCACATTCCATAAGTTTTAAAAGACATTTCTACAGAGAAACATACCCTGATTTAGCCTGGCATTCCTCCAGTATGAACTATATTCCTCTCCCACCTGCTAAATGCAGTGCTCTATGCCTCCCCTCTCACTTTGCTGATTTCTGTCCCTGCCCATCCCCACACTTGTTTTGTACCCCTTTTCTTTTAGATTATAATATTCTTTGTCACTTTTATCAATTATCAGTTGGATTTCTGTTAATAATAATCTACCGCAGTTGCGGTAAGTGCAACAGTTGCGCCATATGGGTCATTCCCTTGCAACCGCTATGACACTAGAATTCTGGGAGAAACACTGCACTGTGAGAAAAAACATACCAATTGCACGCTATACTTGCAGGGTCCAATTTACCTTTTCAACTTGAAACAAAATATTTACTTCATACCTTAAAAGTCCTTGTTACAATACGCCAACGGCGAAATGTGGAAATTCGCTGCAAATCCATGCCATTTGCTCATCACTAATCCAAACTAAACACATATTGATAATTACCCTTCTGCCATGTTCTGGGCCATTTAAATACCCTAATCACGTATATCCCTGTAGATACCATAATCACGAGTTTTGATGCATGTATCTTTTAGAGCTATTTGAACAGATCTTTAATTTCAACAGTTTTCCCATAGGAGAGGAGGAGAGAAGTCAAATTCAGTTCTCCTGCCTTGACTGGATATGGTCATGGCTACAGTTTGCTACTGGGGCAATTTGGAGAGAAGGATATGAAAGATATGGAGGAAATGTCAGTCAGGCATAAGGTTGTAAAACATATCATTTATGTTGTAAATATGTTGAGCTGCTTGTGTCATCATTAGAAATTACATTTTTTTGCTTTAGACTTATGAAATGAATAGGCTACAAACATATGGTTCCAAATGGACTGCTAATAGCTACACTGAATATGAAGGAGGGGGTTCCAGCTGTTGTATGCTAAAAAAAAGGCGCATCTTAGAATGTATTATAATAGCAACTTTAGTGTTTAATATTATGTAGTGCGGTAGCCATTTAAAGGGTAAGCAGACAGTAGACGCTTGCATTGCAAGAGCACTAAGGGGTACAAAATTGTACCCCAATCTGCTCATTTAGAAAGCACTTGCATCAGTGGTTTTGCTGCACTTTGCACCAGATGAGAGGGCAGTGTTAAGATAGCCGTGTACCATTCACCATAGAGCAGACAGAAATACAGGTATCGGATCCATTATCCGGAAACCCGTTATCCAGAAAACTCAGAATTACAGAAAGCCTGTCTCCCATAGACTCCATTTTAATCAAATAATTCAGATTTTTTACATTGATTTCCTTTTTCTCTGTAATAATAAAACAGTACCTGTACTTGATCCCAACTAAGATATAATTACCCCTTATTGGATGCAAAAAAATTGGGTTTATTAATGTTTTACTGATTTTTTAGTAGACTTAAGGTACGGAGATCCAAAATACGGAAAGACCCCATCCCCGGAATAGCCTTGGTCCCGAGCATTCTGCATAACGGGTCCTATACCAGTACAGAGCTCCTTTGCCCACAGTGTGTGCCAAGTTAGTAGGAACTCCCTCCCAGTGTGGGTGGCCTAGCACCAGCGGGGACTGCTTTTTTTTGTTTTTTAAAGTACAGGTATAGGACCCATTATCCAGAATACTCGGGACCAAGGGTATTCCGGATAAGGGGTCTTTCCGTAATTTGGATCTTAATACCTTAAGTCCACTAAAAAATCAATAAAACATTAATAAAACCCAATAGGATTGTTTTGCATCCAATAAGGATTATTTATATCTTAGTTGGGATCATTTTCAAAAGGAAATCAGTTTTAAAATTCTGAATTATTTGATTAAAATGGAGTCTATTGGAGACAGCCTTTCCATAATTCGGAGCTTTCTGGATAACGGGTTTCCGGATAAGGGGTCCGATACCTGTATTGTTTCCCCCAGATGGAGGCTTTATTAGGCAGCACCCCTTATGGGGGTAGCAAATTTAGGGTGATAGGGGTCCTGTAAACCTTTGTTAAAACATATTTCAATAAAAGTCCATGTGGGGATAGATGTATGTGCCTTACCTCTTTTGTTCCCACAAACCTTAAGGCACTTTTAGGAGATATTGTTGGAAGCTTCAGCTACACCTGCTTTACAGACTGACTAGTGAAATCACAAGTGAATTAAAAATGAAATACTAATTTGTTAAGAGAAATGTTGAAATGAAACACTCTATGGGCCTGATTTTTCCTTATGAATAAATAATGTTATATAGAGGCACATTAGCCCTTGCTACGCCTTTCTGAAGTCCCTACAAAATGATGATGTTGGAATGATTGAAGAGCTTAATCAATCTGCATATTTAGCGCTGCGCTCGTGTAGCTAACTCGGGGGATATTAATGTTTGGTAGAATTTCATTCATTTGTATGCAATCTATTTTTTCCTCTTTAAAAATACTTGTGATTTATGAGGCATTATACAATTGTGCCATCTCTTATTTTGGCTTCATTCATTGCATAATGTTTAGCTGCAATGTTTTGTCAAATTGCGGCCCAAATGTTTTGTCCATTTGCAATTTCGGGCCAATCAGTCACTGGATACGTTCATCTCAGCACTGTTACAGTAAGCAGGGGTGGTGGGGAAGGAAAACACAATGACCGGATCAGAGTCATTTTGGAGCTTTTTCCTTCTAAAATATGAATATTGCACTTTACCAGAAAATCATTGCAAATGGCGGTGAGATACAGCGTGAATTGATTTGAATTCAGTGCCATTAATCAAGTTAAATTCAAATTTCCCTAAAACAATTTGAACACCTTTATACCCACCCCCACACAGTTATTTCCCCAAGGTGATATTGCAATGAGCAGTTTCCACTGGCAGATTATGACTATGAATATTAACATTATGCCATGAAGTATGAGTTATGCCGCACTGGCTGTAGGAGAGTTCTGTAAAGAAAAATAAATTGCACCTTTTTCTCTGTGTCAAAATGAGAGGAATCTGAAAGCTTTGGAACTGGGGTTTTCTACATACGGAATTAATCTGTATTATAGAACACAATGGCTAAGGTTTACGGTGTAAAACATTTGGCACTGAAAAGCTGGAGAGTTCATGTAGACAATGGGGGTTGTAATTTCAAACTTCAAACTATTTTTCAATTCAAGTTTTGGAGAAAAGATTCAAAATTTGGCCAACCCATTGAAAATGAAGGGGAGACTGTGATTTAACTGCAATCGGATAGTTTTTCCATGGTGCAGTTTTAGACATTCTTGGTCTTTAATAAACAAGAGCACATTTGAGTTTCAACTTTTTTTTTAATTGAAAAAAATGTAAAAACTAGAAAATCCAATTTTTTTATTTCAGTGGGGGTCAGCAGCTAAAAAACTGGGGGGGGGGGGCAGCAGCCAAAAACAATTGCTCTGTGAGGCTACAGTTTTATTGTTATTTTTTATTCAGGTTATTTTCCTAGTCATTTTCCAGTGTCTCATTCAAACCACTGCCAGGTTACTAGGGTAAATTTGCTCCTAGCAACCTGATACCTGGAGAGCTACAAAATAAAAAGCCAAGTAATTCAAATACCACAAAAAATAAACTAATTGCAAACTGTCTGCATTATTCAAAAATGAATCATGATTGATCCTTATAGACCCAGGTACCATAAGCCTAAAAGACATTTATGCATCATTAAGCCAATATATTTGTTTTGCCAATAAACATTGATTTATGCTGAATTTGTTACATCAATTCTCTATCTTTTAAGAGCAGTTCTTCTGAAGAATGAAGGATATTCATTGTATATAACTCGTTATGAGTATCCTGTACATGTAAATATTTATTATGTTTGTTAAAAGCTTTGGTTTGTTCAGCCTTCTTTTATCTATTGTCTAAACAAAGCCCTTTTGGTCTATTGTGTTGTGTGGCGCTTTAGATAAAACTTATTCATGGCCTTCTCCCATAGGCTTTGCAGAATGGACCTCCAAGTATTTAGAATTATCAGTGCAAATACAGACTACGTAAACATAAATGTAGGGCATTTTCCTTTTCAAGTGTGATTGTCTCTTTAATATAACAGAGGAGCAGTGAATAGGGGAAACATGAAGATCTGAAACCAGACAAGGCACTAGATTATTCAGCTGATTGGTTGGCTAGAAGCAGTGGTGTAACTATGTACATATATAGCACATCCTGCAGTTGCGGGGGTGGGGTCTGGACCATGGGGTCTGCTTTACCATAGTCCCCTCTCACCGGCCCTTATCCTACTTTTAAAGATAACGGTGCAGTTGGGGCCAGGAGCTGTGGCGCAAGTGTGCCGGGAGGGGTCACTGGTCTTGATTTCTTCTGCAGGGGGGCCAGAGCAGCCAAGTTATGCCGCTGGTTAGAGAATCAGATCACAAACTTTTGGTGTCCATGAAGGTTCTCATACATCCAGGTCATGGTATAGATGTTTTGCTATTCACCCGACTGGCTTTCTCAATTCAGAATGACTTTCTGGAGTTAAATACCCTGTAATGTTGCTCCAATCAGCATAATCTGTTTATCATAACCACCATGGGGTCAGAGACTTCATTGAAGTAAGGTGTTGGCTGTATTAGCGTGATTGGAGCTATGGGGTATTATTAAACCTTCCAGGGAAAACAGCATTGTATATGGCAGATATACAGTATATGACTTCTTTAGCACCTGTTTTGAACCAGTCCTCCTCCCTGTCCAGAATGTGAGATTGCCAGTCTTCAAGACCCAAAAAGAACACACATTTAAAGACTGCCAAGTTCGCATTCTGGTCTTTGAAAAGAGTAATAGTAATAATTCCTACCGCATACATTCTAATTCAAATTTGTATTATGATTATGACAATATGAGTTAATTCCAAAAAGGTATAGATGAGACTGATTACTGAATGGTGAAAAATAATGTTAGATGGAAATATGGGAGAATTGATGTAAATCAGATTTAAAAGCTACCCTAACATAGAAATGAGAAAGCATGAGATAATGTAGAGTGATTTATGGTAAAGGACGAAAAATTACCTTCAATTTGTTTTGATTTGAGCCTCCAAAAATAAAAAACCTACAGGAATAAAACTAATTAAGTGGTAGTTCACCTTTAAATTACCTTTTAGTATGTGTAAACAGTGATATTCTGAGATAATTTGCATTTTTTTGTGCTCTCTGGTGCTCTCTGGTTTAGAACTTCAACAGATACTTGTTTGCTAGGGGTGCAATTTACCATAGAAACCAGGCAGTGGTTCAAATAAGAGACGGGAATATGGATCCAAGTGGTCTTAAACAGAAAGGTAAGGTATAAGGTAACAATAAGAATAACTCTGTAGACTCACAAACCAATAGATTTTTGGTTGTTGGGGTCAATGACCCTCTTCTGAAAGATGAAAAGAAGCAGGAAAGGAAGGCTAATAATTAAAAAAATATAGAAATAAAATATGAAGACCAAGCTTTAGTAATCTTACTTTCTCTAAGCCTACTAAAAGATCATTTAAAGGTCTTTCTTGTCTCCCCTTCATTGTATAATGGGATCATTTAGCCCTAGAGTCAAACAATCGCATTAGCACAATATTGCCCACCCAAGGTGGGCGATATAAGGGGGAAAGTTTACTCGTTTAGTGGTCTTGCTGAATGCGCGAATCTTACCATACAGTATATAGCCACCAAGTGTTGCATACAGGAAGTACTTAAGGGGGCAAGATGAGGAAAAGGACATATGTGAGCCCTGAAGTATTGGCTTCATTATGTTTTGTTTTAGGTCACTTAGTCACAGTAAATCCACTGCCAAAGCCTAGGATGGTGTATGAACCACCACTATTTATTGGATATGGGAGACAAGAAAGTTCAAATACAAATTATACTTTATGCCTGGATATCTTTGAGAAATCTTGTGTAACACTTGTTTGGCTATGGAAGGGTTAAAACCAGGCTAGGATTTAGGTGAGTATGGGTCTTCGCTTAGGAGGAAGATACCTGAACGGAGCTGAGGGTGTAGTTGAACTACTAGTTGTAGCTGTATAGTGCAGGTGCAGTAAATATGGATGCCAGAAAGGTTCTTGCTGTTTAACTATAATACAAGTTTATTGTCCAAGACACAGTTACAAGCAGGGTTATCAAATACTCACAGACAGGCAGAGGTAGATGTTAGGTAATAGTACACTCTGAGGAAGAAGAGAGCGTGTACACCATTTTATCCCACCTCTTGGTAGAGTCTGGGCAGGGTAAATACACCTTTCAGATCAATGCCCCCTGTGGAGGTAGTCTGGGTAGATATCTGATCCTTCAGGTTTATAACCTCTAGTATATGAGTCCTCCGGGTAAGTAGGGATCAGGGTTTATTCTAACCTGTCACTATCTCTACTCCGTGGCCCTACACTGAGGCAACATTGTCGGATAGGAGAAATACTCCCAGAATTAAACTCTCCTTTGTTACGGCTATTAAACTGCTCTTGCTTACTAGAGCTAACTATGTCACTTTCCTAGAAAGTGCTAAAACAGACCTGCTGTGCTTATTAGACCTCACTTACGGGGGCCCTGTCCCCAACTTCTCCAGAGGGATGGTGTCACCTGGGGCAATATGGCTTCTGGGGCCTAAGTTCTGCTCCCAGGCTCAATGGAGCTTTCACTGAAAGACAGACTGCAGCCAAAGAGGAAGTCACACCTCCTTGCTAGACACTATATCAGTCTGCAGGGGGCGTGAACAACCTGGCTAAGCAATAAGGGATAGTTACATAACTGAAACTTGAGTACAAAGGCTTTGCCCAATTACAGTAAAGATGTGAAGAAGTAGGGTATAAAGCTATAGGGAGTTTAACCCAATGGGTCCCTACACTTGTTTCATGTTGAAATGATCCTGTGAGTCATATACAGTTTGGGAATTGTGTGAAAGATCTTGTAAACATCTCAAGGCCACTGAAAAAAGTAATCACTAAGTAATTAAAGGGGAACTCCACCCAATATGGTTTGGAACAGTTACCTAAGCTTGACCCCCTGTTCTCCTGCTGATCTGGCTGGCTACTTTGAGACTCAAATAAAATGTAACTGTAGTCAACTGTCTACGTTTAGTAAATATGCCCCTATGTGCCAGCATCCTGGAAGAAGCATGTACATGTGTGTGTGTGCCTGTGTGTGTGTGTGTGTGCCTGTGTGCATGTGTGTGTGTGTGCCTGTGTGTGTGTGCCTGTGTGTGTTTGTGTGCATGTGTGTGTGCCTGTGTGCCTGTGTGTGTGTGTGTGCATGTGTGTGTGCCTGTGTGCATGTGTGTGTGTGCCTGTGTGTGTGCCTGTGTGCATGTGTGTGTGCCTGTGTGCATGTCTGTGTACCTGTGTGCATGTGTGTATGTGTGTGTGCATGTGTGTGTGCCTGTGTGCATGTGTGTGCATGTGTGTGTGCATGTGTGTATATGTGTGTGCGTGCCTGTGTGTGTGTACGTATGTGTGTGTACATGTGTATGTGCCTGTGTGCATGTGTGTGTGCCTGTGTGCATGTGTGTGTGCCTGTGTGCATGTTTGTGTGTACCTATGTGTGTGTGCATGTGTGTGTGCATGTGTGTATATGTGTTTGTGTGTGTGTGCCTGTGTGTGTACGTGTGTGTGTGCCTGTGTGTGTACATGTGTGTGTGTCTGTGTGCATGTGTGTGTGCCTGTGTGCATGTGTGTGTGCCTGTGTGCGTGTGTGTGTGTACCTATGTGTGTATGTGTGCATGTGTGTGCCTGTGTGTGTACATGTGTGTGTGCATGTGTGTGTGTCTGTGCGCATGTGTGTGTGCCTGTGTGCATGTGTGTGTACCTGTGTGCATGTGTGCATGTGTGTATGTGTATGTGTGTGTGCCTGTGTGCATGTGTGTGTGCATGTGTGTATGTGTGTGTGCATGTGTGTATGTGTGTGTGCATGTGTGTGTACCTGTGTGCATGTGTGTATGTGTGTGTGCATGTGTGTATGTGTGTGTGCATGTGTGTGTACCTGTGTGCATGTGTGTATGTGTGTGTGCATGTGTGTGTGCATGTGTGTGTGCCTGTGTGCATGTGTGTGCATGTGTGCGTGCATGTGTGTATATGTGTGTGCGTGTGTGTGCCTGTGTGTGTACGTGTGTGTGTGTGTGCACATGGAGTGGGGACTTTTCCAAGTAAGTAACAGCAGTTTCTACAAATATTGAAAAGAACATTTTAGAAATAGATTGCAAGAAAACAACATTTTGCTCATTTTTAAACCTAGATTATTTAAGCAAATTGTCATTCCACCATCTTATAATATGCAATTATGCAAATAGATATTCATTTAACAAATGACAGACGTACACCGCAGCAAAATGTAATGCATCCTAATTCTAGTTATATGTCATATTATTAACTAAGTGTCCACAGATGCCTTTCTTTTCTCTCCGTGGTTCCCATAGAATAATACATAGCAATAACAAAACAATACCCCAGCAGATGACTAAAACAGATGGTGAGAGCCTAATTGAAAGTGTGGTGATAAATGTATCTTTGGTGCTGTATGAGCCAGTTGGTATTCATTTCCCAGCAATAACATTTTTGCATTGATGGGCAAATATTATTAATGGATATAGTAATACATCAATACTAACACATATGCAGCCTTTCTACCTGACTTCTACTCTCTGACAACTGGATTTCTACCTAAGCAATCGGGAACTGAAGAATGGCTGCAGATATGCTGGATTTGCACTTCTATAATAATGTACAGCTTATGTTTAAATGTGCTGCTTTCTCATGACAAAAATGCCTTTAGCTGGCTAATATTGTTCATTTGTCATTGTGGGGGTGCAGAACACGACCAGAAAATGGCTAAATCTCTCTTTTTAGTGAAACAATAAATCTGCTGTATGTATGTACTGTACAAATATGGGATCAAGTATCGGGAATGTTTGGGGCCCAGGGTTTTCAGGAGTGTTGGTTTCCATCATTTGGAACACAAGAGAGCAATTTGTCGACATTAGTAATTTTTTTCACATTTTGTGGATTTTATTTCTAAAAAAAAACACAATTTATTATGCAAAAAACACTCTACACAAAACATCACCATCTAAAAGTTGTCAGGTTCACGAAGAAGTCAATGGGAGCTATTCTAGGTAGTGATGAGTGAATCTGTCCCGCCATAAAATTTGCGAAAACAGCAAGAAAATTTGTGAAACACATTTGTTGCGCAATTTTTTTGTCACCCGCGTCTATGTTGTCGCCCGTGTCTATTTTTTTTGTTGCCTGCCCTGTTTGTGACATGACCGCACCCAATTTTGACGCCACAGCGCCTTTTTTTTATGCAACCGCAACTTTTTTGACGTGACCACGCCCAATCTGACATGTGACAAAAAAAATGCAGCGTGACAAATTTTTCTGCGGCAAATTTTTCCGGAAGTTTTGTGAAACAATTTGCTAATGGCAAAATGCGGAAATTTGCTCCGAATCCATGCCTGGTGAAAAAATTTGCTCATCACTAATTCTAGACAAACAATCTTTATTTAATATGTAGTTTTAGAGGTTAATGTTTTTTTTATTCATTTGTAAGTCAATGAAGATTCATAGGAAAATGTAAAAACCACTAATAATTTGTGGTCTTCATGTTCTTTTAGTTTTCTTTACACAATGTAATTTGTTTGCACTTTTTCAGTTCGAATCTTTTAATAAAGATAGAAAGCTAAACATTTATGTTTTTGTGAAAATTAATTTATTTGTGGTGAACCCTCCAACAGTATCTGAAAACTACTCCCCTACTGCTTGGGGTTTGCAAAGGTGCTGAGTTGCAAGTTGCCACTGTTTACACAAGGCTCAATGGGTTGCATATCTGTCTAGGGGCAATAGTAATGCCTAGTGGCAATGCCTTCAGAACCTTTTTGTTGAAAAGAACACTGAGCCCTATTGTGCAATGGCCCTGTGTATCTTAGGCCTGGTCTGCAGTTTTATTACATGTTTCCATATAATTTAATCTAGATTTCAGGGAATGCAACAGCATTTTCAGGGACCATCCTCTCATCCATTTTTAGTTAGAAACTTTGGAACCCTTTCTATAACAGTCTACCAATCTATCTTACCAGTTTGACATTCCATAGGGTACCATTAAATGCAAAAAAACATTTAAAAAACTGCATAAAGTCCATCTATACATATATACCAGACAGAGCCATTTTAATAAATGGACAAAAGGGGCAATTGCCCAGGACCCACCAGGAGAAGGGGGCCACCATCAAAACCTTTTAACGGCTTGAACTTTTGACTGAAGAATTCCCTAGAAATAGCAGACCCCTCGGTTTAGTCAGGTTTTGAAAGACTTCAACCTCAACCATAATTATTTATATATTATATTTTGTTATTATATTATTACATTTTATTATTCATTTTTTTAGAAAATAATATGTTCCTTTGGGATTTTTTTAAATAAGAGTCTGATATTTGTGAATATGGTTTATTTGCTCATGTGTTGGTCCAGGGCAGGCCACCTGGGCCTCATCTCTATATCAGTAAGCACATACTATTGCCTGTATATATTCAAGTTCTCCATATTGAGGGAAGTGCTTTTACAAATAACTTGGAATAGCTCTGGGGGCCCACCAATGAGATCTGTGCACCGAGCCAACTTTTACCTTAAAGCAGCCCTGATATTGTACATTACTGCCTACCTTAAAGGGAAAGCAACAACGCATATCAATTTATTGTGCTTGACAGTAATTTAACTCATTAGAAAGTCTACGCTTACTTTAGATCAATTTTCTACTTCTGTAACCTGTGTAATACATAAGCACACTTAAGATATATGTAGTGATGAGTGAATCTGTCCCATTTCGCTTCGCCATAAAACTCGCGAAACGGCAAGAAAATTAATGTGAAACACATTTGTTGCGCAATTTTTTTGTCAATTTTGACGCCACAGCGCCTTTTTTTTATGCAACCGCAACTTTTTTGACGTGACCACGCCCAATCTGACATGTGACAAAAAAAATGCAGCGTGACAAATTTTTCTGCGGCAAATTTTTCCGGAAGTTTTGTGAAACAATTTGCTAATGGCAAAATGCGGAAATTTGCTCCGAATCCATGCCTGGTGAAAAAATTTGCTCATCACTAATTCTAGACAAACAATCTTTATTTAATATGTAGTTTTAGAGGTTAATGTTTTTTTTATTCATTTGTAAGTCAATGAAGATTCATAGGAAAATGTAAAAACCACTAATAATTTGTGGTCTTCATGTTCTTTTAGTTTTCTTTACACAATGTAATTTGTTTGCACTTTTTCAGTTCGAATCTTTTAATAAAGATAGAAAGCTAAACATTTATGTTTTTGTGAAAATTAATTTATTTGTGGTGAACCCTCCAACAGTATCTGAAAACTACTCCCCTACTGCTTGGGGTTTGCAAAGGTGCTGAGTTGCAAGTTGCCACTGTTTACACAAGGCTCAATGGGTTGCATATCTGTCTAGGGGCAATAGTAATGCCTAGTGGCAATGCCTTCAGAACCTTTTTGTTGAAAAGAACACTGAGCCCTATTGTGCAATGGCCTTGTGTATCTTAGGCCTGGTCTGCAGTTTTATTACATGTTTCCATATAATTAATCTAGATTTCAGGGAATGCAACAGCATTTTCAGGGACCATCCTCTCATCCATTTTTAGTTAGAAACTTTGGAACCCTTTCTATAACAGTCTACCAATCTATCTTACCAGTTTGACATTCCATAGGGTACCATTAAATGCAAAAAAACATTTAAAAAACTGCATAAAGTCCATCTATACATATATACCAGACAGAGCCATTTTAATAAATGGACAAAAGGGGCAATTGCCCAGGACCCACCAGGAGAAGGGGGCCACCATCAAAACCTTTTAACGGCTTGAACTTTTGACTGAAGAATTCCCTAGGAATAGCAGACCCCTCGGTTTAGTCAGGTTTTGAAAGACTTCAACCTCAACCATAATTATTTATATATTATATTTTGTTATTATATTATTACATTTTATTATTCATTTTTTTAGAAAATAATATGTTCCTTTGGGATTTTTTTTAAATAAGAGTCTGATATTTGTGAATATGGTTTATTTGCTCATGTGTTGGTCCAGGGCAGGCCACCTGGGCCTCATCTCTATATCAGTAAGCACATACTATTGCCTGTATATATTCAAGTTCTCCATATTGAGGGAAGTGCTTTTACAAATAACTTGGAATAGCTCTGGGGGCCCACCAATGAGATCTGTGCACCGAGCCAACTTTTACCTTAAAGCAGCCCTGATATTGTACATTACTGCCTACCTTAAAGGGAAAGCAACAACGCATATCAATTTATTGTGCTTGACAGTAATTTAACTCATTAGAAAGTCTACGCTTACTTTAGATCAATTTTCTACTTCTGTAACCTGTGTAATACATAAGCACACTTAAGATATATGTAGTGATGAGTGAATCTGTCCCATTTCGCTTCGCCATAAAACTCGCGAAACGGCAAGAAAATTCGCAGAACTGCGAAAAATACACAAAACGCATTTGTCGCACAATTTCTGTTGTCACCCCACGTCTTTTTTTTTGTCGCCCACACTTTTTTGACGCAAGCGCACCTAATTTTGACATGACCGCGCCCAATGTTTGACGCGCACCAAATTTTCCATCCCTGGCGAAAAAATTCGCTCATCACTAGATATATGGTCATTGGTCCCTTTGGGTTGCGCTGTATCTGAAATCCTTAGCAGTATTGTCCTTCTGTCTCCTGCTCTAGGGAGAGGTTCAACATTATCCAGATCTCTCCATCTTTGTTGCGACGGGGAGATTTGCCTTCAAAAATGCTAAGCCATCAGGGTGTTATTAGGATTTTCAGAATTAAAACTTGGGGTGGTATAAAATGTCTTTGTTTTTAAGTTGTGAGACTGGTGTAAGTGCAGAAGTATGAACTGTTTTGATAACTAGCAAAGCACAAAGGCCAGTTTGAGCCATTTAAACAAAGCCAATTCCACAACCCTTTCCTGTACCCAACCCAACCCACACCATATCCAAAGAGCTCCCAGAATCAGCAATTTTCTTCATACCTCTTGGACAAATGCAGAGCAGCACAGTTGATTTGGTGGGTTATTTTATGAAGAAAAAAACAACAGGTAACCACAATACAAGGCATCAGTTAAAAAGTTTCCATCTCTATTCAAGTCATGCAAGATCTTCACAGCATCATACACCTGGCAGGTTTCGGGGGCTTCCGCCCTTAATCATAGGCATCAGGTTTGGTGGGTTGCACAGGGGGGGGACACTGGTTAGAGGGGAATGGGGGTCATGTCCATTTATGTGCAATACATACAGTATGTATAAAATTATGGCATAGTACTGGTATAGAACCCGTTATCCAGAATGCTAGAGACCAAGGGTATTCCGGGTTTTTCTGTAATTTGGATTTTCATACTTTAAGTCTACAAAAAAATCACTTATACAGGTATGGGACCTGTTATCCAGAATGCTCGGGACCTGGGGTTTTCCGGATAAGGGATCTTTCCATAATTTGGATCTCCATAACTTGTCTATTAAAAATCATTTAAATATTGAATAAACCCAATAGGGCTGTTCTGCCCCCAATAAGGATTAATTATATCTTAGTTGGGATCATTTTTAAAAATTAGAATTATTTGCTTATAATGGAGTCTATGGGAGATGGCCTTTCCATTATTCGGAGCTTTCTGGATAACGGGTTTCCGGATAAGGGATCCCATACCTGTATATTAATTAAACCCAGTAAAATTGTTTTGCCCCCAATAAGGATCAATTATATCTTAGTTGGGATCAAGTACAGGTACTGTTTTATTATTACAGAGAAAAGGGAATCATTTAACCATTAAATAAACCCAATAGGGCTGTTCTGCCCCCAATAAGGGGTAATTATATCTTAGTTGGGATCAAGTACAGGTACTGTTTTATTATTACAGAGAAAAGGGAATCATTTAACCATGAAATAAACCCAATAGGGCTGTTCTGCCCCCAATAAGGGGTAATTATATCTTAGTTGGGATCAAGTACAGGTAACAGGTTTCCAGATAACGGATCCCATACCTGTAACAATTTTAAAGAGAAAACAAGCAAGTCTAGAATTCTCTTTTATAGCAATTGATCTCATTTAAACAATTTAAAGTCTATTTGCATAAAAACCATACATTTTGTGTAAAAATGTAAGTGTCATGGGTCTCATACTTCTATTAAATATTTCAAATGTATGTTTTTTATTTCTTCCATCTGGTAAATGTGGCTGAAAGACTCATTAGAGGGATGTAGTCAGTATAAGTATTAGAAACAGAAACAGATTTAGCCAATGTATCAAATGTAGAAGCCATTCATGAAATATTCACACTTTAACACCATTAGTAAAGCACTTACCCCCACATTATGGCATCTTACAATGTTTATATCTTGCAATGGTTTCACTATTCCACGGGGCTCATTAAGGAAAACTGCAATGAATGCGAATTTGAATTACACAGTTAATAGCTTTGGTGCTAAATTGTGAGACAGATGTGTAAGTCACAATCTAGACTTTGTTGATAAATAATTCAATAAATTAATTGCAAGGGATCGCAAATGATTAGCAGATAATTCTGCAGAAGTAAAAATTCCCTATCACGGCAGTAAAAGCCAAACTGCACAAAAAAAAAACAAATTTACATAGAAATATGATATATAAAATCTCTTTCCAAACATAAAATCGTGTATTATGTTATAGAGAGGGTGATGCACAAACACATGATTATGATTAAAATTGAGGAAATGTGGAATTGAAAAATGAGGTCCTAAAACTCAAAGTATTTTAGCTGGTAAAAATATATGTAAAATAATAATAATAACATGAAACGTGTGCAGGTAGACAATCTGTTCTGCCAAGAAATAACATGCAAGGACAGGTATGGGATTCCTTATTCGGAAACCCGTTATCCAGAAAGTTCCAAATTATGGAAAGGCCATCTCCCATAGACTCTGTTACAGGTATGGGATCCATTATCCAGAAACCCGTTATCCAGAAAGCTCCGAATTATGGAAAGCCTGTCTCCCATAGACTCTTTTAATTAACTAATTCAGATTTTTAAAATGTAATTCCTTTTTCTCTGTAATAATAAAACAGTACCTGTACTTGATCCCAACTAAGATATAATTACCCCTTATTGGGGGCAAAACAGCCCTATTGGGTTTATTTCATGGTTAAATGATTCCCTTTTCTCTGTAATAATAAAACAGTACCTGTACTTGATCCCAACTAAGATATAATTACCCCTTATTGGGGGCAGAACAGCCCTATTGGGTTTATTTCATGGTTAAATGATTCCCTTTTCTCTGTAATAATAAACAGTACCTGTACTTGATCCCAACTAAGATATAATTACCCCTTATTGGGGGCAGAACAGCCCTATTGGGTTTATTTCATGGTTAAATGATTCCCTTTTCTCTGTAATAATAAAACAGTACCTGTACTTGATCCCAACTAAGATATAATTACCCCTTATTGGGGGCAGAACAGCCCTATTGGGTTTATTTAATGGTTAAATGATTCCCTTTTCTCTGTAATAATAAAACAGTACCTGTACTTGATCCCAACTAAGATATAATTACCCCTTATTGGGGGCAGAACAGCCCTATTGGGTTTATTTCATGGTTAAATGATTCCCTTTTCTCTGTAATAATAAAACAGTACCTGTACTTGATCCCAACTAAGATATAATTACCCCTTATTGGGGGCAGAACAGCCCTATTGGGTTTATTTAATGGTTAAATGATTCCTTTTTCTCTGTAATAATAAAACAGTACCTTGTACTTGATCCCAACTAAGGCATAATTAATCCTTATTGGAGGCAAAACAAGCAGACTTAAATTGTGGAGGTCCAAATTACAGAAAGACCCCTTATCTGGAAAACCCCAGGAATTTTATATAAATTAATTTTTGTTGCCTTATATGTCAACCTGTTTACAACCAAAGTCCCTTGTGCATCCATATAGAATTGTGTGCAAAAGCCTGCAAGCCAAGGCCTTGCTATAGGGAAACAGCTATGTGCTTTGGGCATAGCGAGAACAAAATGATGTGGGTTGCCAATACCCACAATAGAGTTTGTCAAGTCATGCACTTAACTACAGAATATGTTTCCTTTATCAAAGAGTTAGAGCTTGTTACAGTCTGTTCAAGTGAAATTCAAGTGACACCCTATATTAATTTCTATGGAATATATAAAAGAGTGTTTATTAGTGGGTAAAAAAGTGAAAGTTCACCCTTTCATAAATATGCTCTACCTTCACGCTTTGATATTGATGCCCCTACAAGTTAGTGTGAAGTAATTATGTCACCACTTCCTTCCCTGTCCTTCCTACCAGTCCCAGGTATCGGATCCCTTATCCAGAAACCCAGTATCCAGAAAGTTCCGAATTTCTAGACCATCTCCCATAGACTCCATTTGAATCAAATAATTCACATTTTTAAAAATGGTTGCCTTTTTCTCTGTAATAATAAGACAGTACCTTGTACTTGATCTCAACTAAGATATAATTAATCCTCCTTGAAGCCAAAACAGTCCTATTGGGTTTAATTACTGCTTAAATAATTTTTTTTAGCAGACTTAAGGTAGGAGATCCGAATTACAGAAAGACCCCTTCTCTGCAAAACCCCAGGTTCCCGAGCATTCTGAATAACGGGTCCCATACCTGTACTGATTTGCTGGTTTTGTGGAGGTTCCAATGGCAGTGCATTACATCACTCTGAGTTGGCGGGTAGGATGTTCATAGGTGGGATCTATTGAACCCTCCTTTGTGCTGTCTAGAATATGGTTATCAAAAGTATGAATGAAAGATATTAGCTCTCTCTGCTTTCATCTCACTTCACACAATATGGAGCATGACTTGGGTCAGGAAACCAGGATCGAGACCAACCTTCTCATAAACATAGTGGCAGCCACAGAAGAGCAGCATCTCCTCCCTGTAAAACCCAGGAAAGAGCCTTGAAGTCTGGGTGCAGACATTTATCAAATAATTTTCTTTTATTACTGAGCCAATAAAAGTCAGGGCAGCCATTGCCATTAACCACAAACAAAGCTAATTATACCCATATCCCTATACTTTGTGGCCAAGTGGGCACAATTCCATGCATTACCAAAAAGTATAGTCCTGATGCCAGTATCCCAGTGGTCAAAAAAAAATCATCAACAATCCTTGATGTGAGCCCCTAGTCCTTTATGAACACTGGTGCAACGTGAAGCAGTAACATAACCTATAATATGCAATTACCTTTGATTCATCAAGTACAGAGAGAATTATAACAGCAAACATCGGGTTGGTTTATAAGAGGTACTTCTGTTAGTAAATTATACCTGGTCCTTTCTCTAAGGTTACTCCTTTCTAGGTTGATTAATGACACTCATCTGTACATGCTGTACTCGTGCCGTTGACTGTACATTGCATATAATTCAGTTATTCAATGGAAAAGGTAAAGCTGATTGTCTTGTTTGTTTGATTGAAGAGAGACATCTTGTGGCTACATATGAACTCTTAAGAGCTGAATGGAAAGTTCAGTTTATTTGACATAGCAATGATTTCAACCTAAATATCTCTAGATTTAGGACATGCTACACATATTATCAGAAAACTGAGCAAAAAAGTATGCATATTTATTATGCTTGACTGTACATTTTACATTGTTATATCTTGATTGGTTATAAACAGTGTATTAAGGCTTCCACTACAGCCCTTAATATATTGTAGAACCCCTTTGCCTGTAGCATACTGTGCATGCACTGGTACTGATCTTGGTTCAGGAGCAGAGAAATGTGGGTATTTCCATTAAAGAACTAAGCATTTGTTGTTTTTTTATATGTGGCTTTAGATCAGGAAAATGGGTTTAATACAAGAAGACTTAAGGGTACTAATGATACTACTGGAGGTATGCCTCTAGATGGGGATTAACTCTTTAGTACTGTTTCCTTGTCCTTGATCATTTATGACAAGAATTAAGATCATCCTAAATGCACAACTCTGAAATACTCCAAGGTTTCCATAAGTGGTTCCTGCTCATTTCAAGAATAGAAACAAATTAATAACCACTTGATCATACCAGCAGCCAGAGTGAGACATTGGACCAAAGATTAGCTACAGTACTATATACAAAGGACAAAACAGAAAAAGGTTATATGAGGATAAAAAGTAAGGCAAAGCTTGTATATGGTAGAGGAACATCGTGAGATAAAGAATCTGAGACAAATACACAGGGGCACTCCTGAACTGACCCAGTGCTGCCCCCCAAAAGCTCCATACATTATGAAAGGGTGCAATGGGGGCTGGACTCCTTTTATGTGCCCTTTTTACCAGAAAGAGACAACATTCCAGGAAAAATAAGCCTGAAATTCATCTGTATATCCAAGTTACAATTCTGTGTATAGCGTCCTGGGGAAATTCCCTGAATTTACTCCTGATTTACAAGTGTGGTAATAATAAGAATTAATGGTGTTTCGTTAAGTGTTTAGAAGTTGGAGAATGTAACTACAAGATCCCACAAGATCCCTTCATATGCCGCTATTATGCTGTCAGCAATCAATTCATTTGATTCCCCTGAGCAGAGGGCAGGTTTATTAATGTGGGAATATATCATAAGAACTAGATTATGTCGCCTTTCATAGTCTGCTTTCTTGGGGCACAGTGGGTTTACAATGGTCCAATTCTATATATTTTGATCAGGCCATATTATATGCTGCAAATACCTCTGTAGAGTGTCCCTGCAGGGGATATTAAATCCAAATGACAGGTGGATAAAGCCTTTATTTCTGTCTTAAGGAATTGCCTGCAGGGATACAAGCCATTCAGGGTTTGAATGTCATGACAATGTCTCGGAAAGCTGAAATAGATGAAATGCAGAAATTCAGCTATAAAAGTAGTACTGTCTTACTGCCATCAAAATGTTGGGCTTTCAGTGGCTCTGAAACCTTCACTCTAAAGGTGTAGTTAATGGATGGAAAAAATGTGAAAAATAAATGCAGTTCATCTGCAAAGGTAACAACCGTTTGTGGATCAGGGCAAACTAAAGGTTGTTCCTGTATGGTATCCAACCAATCAGCCTGCTGGCTGAATAGTAGTTATATGAAGAGCCATAGATGGTATGGCTGCCTTTGTGCTGCTATTATTGGCTATTTTTTATTGCATCTAAACCTACAACTGGGGCATTTTTTTTAAAGATACAAGACTTTCCTTTTATCCATATTGGTCATTATTTGCCATGGCCCCTCAGCAAAAGCTTCCAGGTCTTTCTGTCGTAAGCAACTGCCCAGCTCTGACCACATAACATGCTATGGACACAGGGCCAGAACTAGGGGTAGGCACAACTGAATGTGGCACAATAGAAGGGGTAGCCATTGATGGGGGGGTGAGAGAGTAGAGAGCAGCAGGGGAACATGTGAATATGGGGAGTAATGGAAGCATGTGGTGCAAGAGGAGGGGGTAATTAGAGGCAGTGGTGGTGGAATGGTTTGAGCAAGTAGAAATGGTGGCACGTAGACCTGGGGAATGATAGTAGCATGTGGCACAAGAGGAGGGGGGTAATGAATGGTGGTGGTGAGTAAGTAGAAATGGTGGCATGTGGACCTGGGGAGTGATGGTAGCATGTGCCACAAGAGGAGGGGGTAATGAGTGTTGGTGGAATGATTTGAGCAAGTAGAAATGGTGGCATGTATACCTGGGGAATGATGGTAGCATGTGGCACAAGAGGGGGGGTAATGAGTGGCAGTGGTGAGCAAGTAGAAATCATGGCACGTGGTCCAAGGGAGGGAGTGCTGGGCCATGTAGCATTGCCAATAATAATTGGCCAGCGCTTTCTTTATCCATTAGATTCTAGAATCTAGACCATGAAAGTACCATGCTCAGTAGCGATTCCTCCTGTTCTCTGAGTACAGCTTTGGCCCAAACAGAATATGGTTTCTCTAAGCCATTTTACCACCCATTACAGTATAACTTTTCCCGCTACTAGAGTTATTTTCTATTAAGGGGAACAGTATGAAGGCTTGGGGCACAGCTCCCAGCTCCTGCTAGTTTGGTCAAATTTGTAATACCCAGAATCCCTAAAGTGATGTGAGTGCTTAACCTGGTGCAGCAACTTCAGCTTGTAGTTTACATTCCCTTCTAAAATGTATCAATTTACATCTCACAATTTACCCAGATTTCTGAATAATTTACATACCATCAGATGTTTGTAGCGGTCTCTTTAATTTGTTTTCCTAATTTTATTACTCCTATAGAAATAAAGGAAACCTCAAACCAAAGTAATTAGCATTAATATGTCTTTGCTGAAAAAGTACAACTGGAAAAAATATTTTTGCCCACAATTCATTTAATTATGTACGTGCTACAATAAAGAAAATCTGAGCGAATACAAATTTTATTTTTTTTTGTCGCTGATTTATACCCACAAAAATGTTCCATTTGGTGACCTATTCACTTACTGAACTGTCTTATTGTATCATATTCCTGCTACAGATCTGATTGGATACATTGCCTAATTATTTCTGCAAGATAAAATGGGAAATAATTGAAAGCATTTACAAGTAATTGCTTAACCTAGCAAATTATCTTAAAGGGCATTCACTCAAAGAACTTAACAATAAAGCCATTAGAAATGTAACACAAAATACTTAATTGACCTATAATTCACAGCAAATCACAGTTACAAAGAATGTTATTTGGGGTAGGAACGGAACAAAATGATAGCGAAGTCGCAGTTGTGAGCGCAAGTAATTAAATATTCTAGAACTTCTGCTGTTTGTAAAACTGGAACAAACTCATCCGTTACAGTAACGATATCAGCTTTACTGATGAGCTTCTTCGATAAAATAGAAATAAAAAAATTCTCTTCCAACTGGATAGAAGCAAAGTAAAGGTAAGTATAAAAAAAGCCGTGATACTGTCCAGTCATCATAAAGTATCATTAGTAGTGATGAGCGAAATTTTTCGCCAGGCATGGATTCACAGTGAATTCTCATGTTTCGCCATTAGCGGATTTATCTGCAAAACAGGCGCAAAGATTTGCAAATATTGCAAAATATTGTTGCACACGTAAAAAAAATTGGAATGCATCAAAAAAAATGTTGCGTGCATCATTTTCGCCGTTTCACAAATCTTTTAAAAGATTCGCTAATTTTTTGCCCAATTGAAACAGGACAGATTTGCTCATCACTAATCATTAAATAGCATATAAATAAAGCATCATTAACAAATGCAGTACAGTAGTTGCAATTCTGAGACACACATAGCCATGTTTTTTTTTTGTTTCCCACAACCTACAGAGGGGCCAGTCCTACCATTTAGGAACCCCTGTATTATATAGATGTTTTTCTCTTGGTATATTCCTTGGCAGGCAGGGATATGCAGGTGAGTGGATTCAGATGTCTTTGATTCTATGGGAAGATACATTGGCTTAAACCTAATGTAAATAGTGAGTGATTGGATTAAGTATGCGGGTCAGGCAGGTTCAGGCCGATATCCACACATGCTCCGTGGGTTGCAGGTGGGTTTGGGAAGAGCTATTACTTCCTCCCACCACTCTGGAACCTTACAATGCCCCACCTTCAGCATCCTATATTTATAGGCACATGCCTGCTCTTCCGTGGCTCCTTCCATGATGTCAGAGATGGTCGGGCATGGTCTATTAATACAGGTGACTTGCCGGCTCAGGTTGAGCACAGGTTGGAAGTGGGTGGGATAAGGTCGTTGCACTAACAGATCTTCCACCCACGTTAAAGTAATCATGCCCCATATAGAAGCTCGGTAGCAGGTTTTAAAGGGGCAGTTAACCTATACATCCCATACCCTGCACGCTCTTGGGCTCCTTAGCGCTCTACACTTCTTTCCCCAGCCAATTATAAATGGCCCCTTTGGTGAATTAAAGAGTGTCCTATTTTCAATTGCCTTTCAGCTGGTGTTTACCTATTTGCCGTATTATTTCCATCTCTCCAGGTTTCAAATGGGAGTCACTGACCCCAGCAGCCAGAAAGCTATTGCTCTATAAGGCTACAATATTGTGGTTCTTGTGGTATTCCAGAAGCCTATATAAGACACTGCCTTGCTAAGGGAATTCTTCTTTTCAGCCTGATTATAGCTGCGGAAAAGGCAAACATTACTGAGTAGGAACCAGGTGACTACCCATCCCTTGTTAGGTTAGACAGGGAGGTAGAAGGTAATAACTAGCACACTCTAGGAGCGAGAGTTAGACAGGATAGCTAGCAAGGACAGCTTGGGTCCCTATGAGGAGTCATTATTTGGGGTAGAGCCCCAGAGGCGATTGTACACTAGACAGGGATCGCAAGTGTGTAGGATTAGGGTAGCGGTTTAACTACAGAGAAAGAGACAGCTCAGGAGAAGCCTGGGCACTGTAGACAGAGACAGAGGTCCCAGAGGCTTTAGAAAAGCTGCATTGTGTAAAGCTGGGGCACTGTGAATAGGCAGGGGTCCTGGAGGCTTCAAGGAGAATATGTGGTGTAAGAACTGAGTTTCATGGTTGGTTTACTCCAGTCTGCCCTGCTCTTCATTGTGGTAATGACTACTGTTCTTAGCAAAGGTCTACATAGAGAAGTCCAGGAGAGGAGGGAGACAGCCCCAGGTACCAACTTTACGCATTTATCCCCCAGCCCCTCATTCAAATCACTGCCTGGTGACTAGGTAAAATTAGACCCTAGCAACCAGATGGCTGCCGAAATTCCAAAGTAAAGAGGTGCTGAACAAAAAAGATAATAGATAATAATTAAGTAATACCTGTAATTTAAAACCACAAAAAATAAAAAAAAATCCAGACCAAATTGCAAATTGTCTCAGAATATCGATATTACGCTAAAAGTTACTTTAAAGAAAAATTCACCATTAATATTCCATAGTCTGCAGTCTAATTTGCAAACTAAAGGATATCCATTTGAACTGAAGAAGCTGCTCGGATGAGTAGTGAAACGTCTTCAATGATTACCAAACAAGTCCAGTTGCTTTAGATTTATTTATACTAGATATACCATGACCTGGATGAATGAAAATCTTCATAGACATAAAGGATATCCATTTAGTATTTCACTGCTATATTTGTAGCAATATCTGTAATGGTTGTAGACCCCTTTTTAGTGGGCCATGACACAATAGCCAAAGGCTTCCTATGTGAGTATTAATCTGGGAGTTTGTCAGCTCGAGCCAAGCTTATATAGTTACAGTATAATTCATAAATCTGCTTTACAAGCCTTGTTAACAACAATACAAGTTTCTGCTTTTATATGTGTATATGTTAATGCTTTGTTAGGCTGGAACAATTTCCTGCACATTGTAATTATTAACTATAAAGCCCAGAGCCAATAATTACCCTATTTTAGCTGTCGTGTTAGAAATCCCATGTTTTTCTTATTTACTCTATTTCCCAGTAAATTGGACATCAATTTCAAAATGGTTGGCATCCTTTTTCAACATGTTCTGAATGAGTTTTATGTTTTGTGAAACATTTATTGATAGAGATGTATTATTAAAATAGAAATATTATTTGACACACAAATACCTCGGAATTTGACAGCTTGCATGAAAATCATTTTAGCTGTTTGGATGAAACTGGTTGACATAAATACAGAATTTATTGTATTAAAACAAAATCCTTTCTGAATGTTTTAAGTCAGGATGGCAGAATCAAAATCAGAGTTAATCCCACCAGAATTTTGGTCATCTTCTCACTTAAGCTAATGGGATGGTAGATCACAAAGCAAATGTTTCCCAATTCCTGTTCTGGCACACAAAGTATTGACTACTATATATGGGAAATGGAAAAATTATATTGTTTTACTGTATTTTCCAAACTTTTATTTGAAGAACCAAAATAACCACAATAGCTACTTGGCTGGTACATATTCACTGAATAATAATAGTAATAAGGGAAGATTGTGTCAAACATACTGTGCTCTTCCTTTCCTGGACGAACTCCATGCCAGTACCCAAGGGGATAGCCCCTCCCACCTTCTCCCAAATCTGCAAATCTTTAAGAGACCAAACCCCCCTACCAACTTCTGTAAGAAGCCCTTTTCCCCTTCCATGTCAGTACTAACCAGGACAAATGGGAGGGTAATAGGCTCTAAAGAAATCTGCAATAAGGAATGCCACAACCTGCAGAGTGTCCACAGTCATGCAACTTTATAAGTGAACATAACGAGACACCAGGGGGAAACTCCAGAAATAAAAAATGCTCATTAAAGAAGCATTCGTGTCCGAGGTCATGCTAGAGAGAAAGAGAGAGAGAGAGAGAGAGAGAGAGGAAACAAAGTAGGGTATACTCAGTATAGCAGGGGTCCCCAACCTTTCTTACTCGTGAGTCACAGTCAAATGTAAAAAGACTTGGAGAGCAACACAAGCATCATAAAAGTTCATGGAGGTGCCAAATAAGGGCTGTGATTGGCTATTAGGCAGCCTCTATGCACACTATCAGCTTACAGGGGGCTTTATTTGGTAGGAAATCTTGTTTTTATTCAACCAAAACTTGCCCCCAAGTCAGGAATTCAAAAATAACTCCCTGGTTTGGGGGCACTGAGAGCAACATCCAAGGGGTTGGTGAGAAACATGTCACTCACGAGCCACTGGTTGGGGATCACATGATATACAGTATATAGTGAGTGGGTCCCTAAGCTCAGGTAAGTGACAGCAGCACAGAGCATGTGCAGGGAATCAGCAGAAACAAAGATGGGGAGCTACTGGGATGCAAATGGATACTGGATGCAAATGCCTGGATGCACAAAACAGTCACATATGCACCAATAGTTAGGTGACTTGTCATGGTACATTGCCTAATTTTGGCGCCAGTTTTTGCATTTAAATGGCTATGGGGGTCTGTAACACTGTAACCCTGATGAAGGCTCAATCTGAAAATTGTCTTTTTATGCACTAATTATAAATAAAGTCCCTGCTGAATTTTTATATATACTCTCTCTCATACACTGTCACTTGCACCATTATAAGAAAAAAATCTTATCCCTGAGCAAAATAAATGTGATAACTTTTGGATTGGATAGTTTACAGAACGCAGGCCGCACAAAAAAAATCAGTTCATTCCAAACTTCTTGTTTCATACCGTATATACTCGAATATAAGCCGAGGTACCTAATTTTACCTAAGAAAACTGGAAAAACTTATTGACTCGAGTATAAGCCTAGGATGGCAAACACAACCGCTACTGCTAAGTTTCAATAATCAAATAAATAACAGATAAATAAATAGATAACTTTAGGGAAAGAAAAATGCTACAGCAGCAGACGAAAGCAAGTTTAGGAAGGCTAAGGAAGCTGCCATACTAATTATCAAGTACTTGGACCCCAGTGTACAAGTCCCACCATAGTACTACAATAGTAGTTACAAGGTCAAAATAATTCTTGATGCTGGACTTAATACAAATTTAATTTTTGTAAATAACAAGTTATTGTACCAATTACTTAAATAATTAAATAATAATTACTTTAAATTAATTAAATAATACTTCTATTTTGCTTTTACCCCAAGATTTGGGGGCCCAAAACAAACACACCATTTGGTTTTCACAAACTGGCAGAGTTGTTTACACTACCAAGTTACCAACAGATGGGCAAACTAATATGCAAGAGATGGACTGCTTGCGTATGGCCTGCATTCTGAGCAGGCATTTCCTCTCCTATCCTATTCTCTCGCTGTCAGGCAGGGTATTTGCAGAAGGTATTGTATATTTAAACTTACTTGCGCTCTGAGGATAGGTGCAAGGAAAGGTGTAAGAATGTACCTGCATCTGGCAGGCGCTCGATTAAACGAATTGCCATACGCTGTCTTCAAGCGCACACACGTGCGTGTATGCTCCGGCGCACAGAGACATTTGCGCACATTCGGCAGCACACAGACCCGCTTGCGCATCCGGCGGCACACAGACCCGCTTACGCATCCGGCGGCACACAGACCCGCCTGCACATCCGGCGGCACACAGACCCGCCTGCACATCCGGCGGCACACAGACCCGCCTGCACATCCGGCGGCACACAGACCCGCTTGCGCATCCGGCGGCACACAGACCCGCCTGCGCATCCGGAGATGCAAGGACCCTTGTGCACATTCGGCGGAGGTAGGGGGGAGGTATACTCGAGTATAAGCCGAGGCTTACTTTTTGAGCACATTTTTTGTGCTGAAAAACTCGGCTTATACTCGAGTATATACGGTAAGTTGAAAATAATATATACCTTAAAACAGCAGCTAAATCATCCTAATGACAAGTGATGAAATAATAATAACTGGCCTAAATGCTAGCAACTTTGCCTATTCTAATTGGAAGCGTTGCATCAGGGGTAATGTAGCTATTAGAATTCACCATACATCTGTTCCCAAGGAAAGGGAAACCAGGCAAATAACTTTCATATTCTTGAAACTAATGTCATGCATTCTTAATTTCTAGTTTATATAATAGAAGAAATAAAGAAAGCACTGGGCAAATAAGAATTTCCAAATCACGCTACTGAATATTAATGTTGCACTTCAAAGTTAACATTTTAATATGTTTGCCTTTCACTGCACATCTTTGGAAATATCTCGAATGGATGTTGCAACTCTATTTGTTATTCTTCTGACAGCCTTACAGTAATTTGTGATATACATATACTGTACATACATATACGCTTATAAACATATGTCATGTAACACCATCCAGAACAAAATGTATAGCATAATGACAAAGCTTGTGACTAAGCTCTACGCACTTAGATTGTAAGCTCTATGGGGCAGGGACCTCCTTCCAACTGTGTCTCATACCACATGGCACTTACTCCCTGTGCATTTATATATATATTTATTGTATTTGTTTATTATATCACTTGTCCTCCCTGTGTGTAATTTTGTAAGATTGTACATCGCTGTGTACCCTTGTGGCGCTTTATAAATAAAGTTATACATACATACATACTAAGTAATAGGAAAATGACAGCTAATTTACAGGCCTGAAAACATCTGTGTAACATAAATTTCATGGTTCCTAAACAACCCAGACAGAACTTTGGCTATGGCAGTGATCCTCAACCAGTGGTTCGTGAGCAACATGTTGCTCCCCAACCCCTTGGATGTTGCTCCCTGTGGTCTCAAAGTAGGTGCTTATTTTTGTATTCCTGGATTGGAGGCAGTTTTGGTTGCATAAAACCCAGTTGTACTTCCAAGAAGAGGCTTATTTAGGCTATCAGTCCACATAGGAGCTACCAAATATCCAATCACAGGCCTTATTTAGCACCCTCGTGAACATTTTTCATGCTTGTGTTGCTCCCCAACTATTTTTACATTTAAGTGTGGCTCGCAGGTAAAAAAAGGTTGGGGATCCCTGGGCTATGGAGAATATGGTGAGCGATCTATGGTACAGGTAAAATGCTTTGTCCTTTAACAGAAATAGTAAGACAGATGTTTATAGCCGTTATGCTCAGCAATGTTACAATTGTCCTGTGACGATGTAGACCACTGTGAGAGATAAGAGTTGCAATTGCCATGATAGTTATTGTCATGGAGATGCATAAGACATAAAACAACTCCAATCATAATATGGATATTGAACCAGGGGTCTCTAAAGGTCCCCATACATTGGCAGATCCGCTCGCTTGGCGATGTCGCCAAGCGAGCGGATCTTCTCCCGAGATCCCCCACCTACGGGTGGGTGATATCGGGAGAATCCAGGGTAATTCTGACGGGCATAGGTAAAGTCGGTCCGGGGACCGCATCAACGAGCCGATACGGTCCCCGATCCGACTAGATTTTCTAACCTGCCTGATCGAGATCTGGCCGATTTCAGGCCAGATATCAGTCGGGCAGGCCGGATATCGGTCGGGCAGGCCTGTCGGTAGTGCCCATACATGGGCCGATTAGCTGCTGAATCGGTCCAAGGGACCTTAAAGGTGGTCACTGACCTTTAAACCCTGTTGGCACAATCTCTGGTTAGAGCCAATATTTTCCAGCCATAAATCTGCATTTTTCACAAAATTTCACAAAACTAGCCTACTGAACAGTGAACTAACTCAGTATCTAAACCTGCACAGGTATTCTCAACTCTTAATTCCTTACTGTCCATTTCTCCAATCCATCTACATCCTTCACTACTCAAGATATAATGAATGGCATTGCTCACATCATTCTACTAGCCATTCACCCTTCCTGCCAAACATTTCTTAGACGGTTTCCCAGTGATGGTAAAGAAAGTTTTATAGCTTCTTTCCCCTCATCAATCCTTAATATCACTGTTGTTCCTTTAAAATGTCTATGCAGTCATTTATTAATAAAAATATACATATTTAATCAAAGGTAAAGTATATGACTCTTCATATGTTTTTATTTACACAATCTTCTTTTGTAGAGCACAGCAGGATATGTTGGTGTTCTATCAATATTAAACATTATAATAATGCTAAAAAAGTTATTGCCATAAAGGAAAGTGTAACAGATGACATAAAACAGCTGCTATCACTGATCACTGATGAGTTTCCACTTAGGCAAAATTAAAAATGTTCTTACAACATATAAAGAGAGAAAAAAACATCACAGCCATTACCATGACAACAATTTAAGTGATTTCCATAGTTACATAGAGGTGAAAAAAGACCACAGTCCATCAAATCAACCCTTCCAAGTAAACCCAACACACACAAACCTATACTGACCATGGAATCTGTCAGTTGTCTGCATCATAATTATTTGCATTACAACTAAAAAGGTAAAGTCTTCAACATATCCCCTATTCTCCACACAGTCACCTCAACATAGTAATGGAGATTAAATAAAGGGTCTAGCATGTTGAAATATTAGGTTAAAGCAACACTGAACATCATGTTTAACAGCACAAAGATGAACATGGCTTATATTTCCAAGTCAAAGGTAATTAGGCTCAGTGGCAATTCCTTCCATTATAACTATACAGTATCTTTCTTCTCCATGGCAACTGTCAGTAAGCTGTTTATAGAACTTTATTTATGACAACTGTATCCATGGCAACTGCTACCATCATTTCTATGACAACACTGACAGTGGTGTTTAAGACCACTCTTGCAATGTCTACGATGATGACACAAGCCAGAAAGTTTAACTGCGTCAAAATGATTGAAATTTTTAAAAGTCACAGTGAAATAATGGAAAAATGCAGTTGTGTTTTTCACTGTAACTGCTCAAATTTGAAAATTTAAAGATACAAATGAAAACCTACCCAGATGCCATAGAATTCAATGAGAAGAGTATTTTCAAAATTCAAGTTAGCCATTTGACTTTTTTTCTATTGCATTTTTTGCAGCAGAAAATGCAATTGTTGTGACAAAACGCAATGGCCCATTTAAGAATCTTAATAAAGTTGAAAAATGTGATTATGGAAAAAACATGATCACATTTTATTGTGATTATAGAAAACTATGAATTTTATTAAAGATGTTGCCATGAGGGCCGTTCTTAGATATGTAAAGTAATGTGCCATGGAATCCGTCTTGACAGTTACAGAGATCAAGGTATCATGGAGAACATGGTGACAGCTAGCTAGCTTTGAAACAGTAGCCATATACACCAATATGGCAGCTGCCATGAAGTCCAAAAGAAATAATTTACTTTATAAATACATATAATGATCTGATATTGACTGAGCTAAGATCTATTATGACAAGATTAAGACTAAGTTGTTATATTTACTGAACCTATAAAATAGATTATTGCTCCTCCTTTTGGCTCTCTTTTTCTGCTGCTTGCTTTATCATTTGGTGGAAATGTGGTTAAAAAGATGCTTTGTGCATTCAAACTCTTTGGAATTTAGTGTCCATCCTCCATCTGACTTTAAAGGAGAAGGAAATTCATCTTGGCATTTTACTGCCAATAGATTTGCCACATTAGTGCCTAAAACAATATATTTATTCTGCAGAAAGCTTATCTATAATCGAGTAAAGAGCCCTAGAATCTCCCTCTGATAGCAGCTGCCATTTTAGCTTGGTCTTGGTAGCTGCCTGCTGAAGTTATAGCCTTTGGAAGCTCAGATGACACATTCCTAAGGGAAGGGGGGTGAGTTCTTATGGGAGGGGGGAGCAGGAGAAGGGAGAGGGAAAGAACTGAGCAGACTTGTGCCCCAAACCTGAAGGAGCCCTAAAAGAGAGAAAGTCTGATACTGAAGAACATGTTTACAAAAAAGAGACAAAAGAGACAAGTAATCATGTGTTTCTTTTGATAGAGGACTCAGTGCAGCTTTTCTGTGAGTGCTTACGGCAGATTTGAGGAAGTTTTTGTTAAAACGGGCTCAGCCTTAAATATAATATAAATATATATTTAGGTCAGCTACATTGTTTTTTCTTCTTTTTTCCATGTTGGACTATAGAATATAATCCAACATCAGGGCAAGAATAAGATGAAATGGAAGACTCTATTGGTTAGATAACAGAAGCCAAGATTATAATGGCTTTTTAAATCAAGCTTTACAGCAAAAACCTTAACCTGAATTATAGCAAACCTCAATTATCATTGCAATTTTATGACCTCCTTATCCCTTGCTGCTCCACTAGAGAGTATATATAATACAGCATACGGTTTCAAAAACTACAACACTCATGCCCACAGGATGAGATAAAATGTGGGTGCAATGTTCACAAATAATAGTCGGCAATATCTTACCCTATTGACAGACATTACTCATGTATGTTTTATCCAGCATGTGACAGATGACATGTATGTACAATATTGTATAAATAGGGATACAAACTGATTATGAAAAATATTAATTCATTATTTTTTCATTTTGTATTTATCATTTTAATACTATTGTGCTTATAAAACTTAGTAAACTCTGATGTTATTTATTATATTAATTATGTCACCCAGATTCTAAATACGTCATTGTAATATATTTTACTGCCTTTTTCAGGCAATTGATTAAATCATAAACAAGTCAAGTATTTAGTAATAAATGTTTTGTTTTCAAGTTTTGGTGGCACATTTATCAAATAAATCAAAAACTGTAAAAGGAGCAGAGCAGAATTATTTGTGAGGAGAAACGGTAAGCAAAATAGGAAGCAATAAAGAAATGGAATGGTTGAGAGAAGGAGAGACCAGATTAAAAAAAGAGGATGGAAGAGAAGGAGAAAAACCACAAGGGAAGAGAAGGGGAGATGGGGTATAGAGAATAGAAGAGCAAAATAAACAGCAAAGACAAGAACATTAGAAGAAGACAATGGGACCACAGGTAATGTAATATTCTTCTTTCATCATTAAACAATATAGAACATATTTGTTAGTTCTTAATAAGACACAGAACAGACTGTAAGTTTGTGGTGAAAATGGCATTCTTGGCTTGGTCACTGATGTGTCTCACCCACACAGCATCATGCCTGCAGTAGGACTTTGCACCCAATGCATTGATATCACCACTATGTTTGCTATAGAATTTGAATATTTGAAGCCCCACTGACACCCAAGGAGTGCCTGATTATAGATCTACTCCCCTTGTGGCTCCTTGTTTAGCTAAGACTCATCTGATCTTGTTTCTTCAATTCTGGCTTATTTCCAGATTTATCCTTTTCACTGCCAGGCTTGCCCTGCGCCTTTCAGTTGCCTAATCTGTGGTTCCATAGCATTAGCCCTTCTTAATCTCTTTTACATGTTTGTCATGGTCTTGCAAAAAAATGCCATTTTACTCATTGCATTAAAGCAGCGTTGCATATTCTGTTTCCAACAAATGATGTTTCTAAATCAGTGATCCCCAACCAGTGGCTCAAGGGGCAACATGTTGCTCACCAACCCCTTTGATGTTGCTCCCAGTGCCTCTAAGTAGGTGCCTATTTTTTAAATTTCTGGCTTGGAGGCACATTTTTGAAGAACAGAGACATGAGGGTTGATTCACAAAAGTGTGATAATGCTTATTGCATGCTTTTTTTTTTTCATTTAAATTGACTTTGCATTAATTTGAATGCATTGTGTTAATTAGCGCGCAGAAATAATACTAACGCATGATTCACAAACACTTAGGGGCACATTTACTAATCCACGAACGTCTGAAAAGCGTCCGAATGCATTTTTTTCGTAATGATCGGTATTTTGCGATTTTTCCGTAAATTTACGCGACTTTTTCGTAGCCATTACGACTTACTCGTAAATTGTCACGACTTTTTCGTAGCCATTACGACTTGCTCGTAAATTGTCGCGACTTTTTCGTAGCCATTACGACTTGCTCGTAAATTGTCGCGACTTTTTCGTAGCCGTCACGCCCAGTACGAGAGTTTCGGATTCATTCAAGCTTCCGTATCGTGACTTTCCTTTGGCCAGGTTGGAGCTGCAGAGTGCCATTGAGTCCTATGGGAGACTTTCCTTGGGCTGGGTTGAAGCTGCAGAGTGCCATTGAGCCCTATGGGAGACTTTCCTTGGGCCGGGTTGGAGCTGCAGAGTGCCATTGATCCCTATGGGAGACTTTTCTTGGGCCGGGTTGGATCTGCAGAGTGCCATTGAGCCCTATGGGAGACTTTCCTTGGGCCGGGTTGGAGCTGCAGAGTGCCATTGAGTCCTATGGGAGACTTTCCTTGGGCCGGGTTGGAGCTGCAGAGTGCCATTGAGTCCTATGGGAGACTTTCCTTGGGCCGGGTTGGAGCTGCAGAGTGCCATTGAGCCCTATGGGAGACTTTCCTTGGGCCGGGTTGGAGCTGCAGAGTGCCATTGAGCCCTATGGGAGACTTTCCTTGGGCCGGGTTGGAGCTGCAGAGTGCCATTGAGCCCTATGGGAGACTTTCCTTGGGCCAGGTTGGAGCTGCAGAGTGCCATTGAGCCCTATGGGAGACTTTCCTTGGGCCGGGTTGGAGCTGCAGAGTGCCATTGAGTCCTATGGGAGGCTTCCAAAATCATGCAAAGTCGCAAAGGTTTGCCCGCCGTTTACGAGCGCTCAATACGAAAAAGTTGCGACAATTTACGAGCAAGTTGTAATGGCTACGAAAAAGTCGCAAAAATTTACGAGCAAGTCGTAATGGCTACGAAAAAGTCGTGACAATTTACGAAAAAATCGCAAAATGTTCATTTCCAATCCGATTTTTTCCCATTCGGGATTCGGATTCATGGATTAGTAAATCAGCCCCTTAGACACGCTAAATATCGCATTAGTCGCGAAAAATAAGATGCGATAAAATTTTATATGCATGCTATAAATAGCGCTCATTTTAACGCACTTTAGTAAATCAACCCCATGGTTTTACTCCAAGCAGAGACTCCTGCAGGTCAGCAGGCCACATGGGGCTACCAAATAGCCAATCAGTGTCCTTATTTGGCATCCCCAAAGAACTTTTGTTCATGGTTATGGGCAGTGTCGGACTGGGATGTCAGTGACTCACCAAAAAACCTTAACGCATAGGCCCACACTCCAAAATTATTTCTACTCCTCTCCCCATTCAGCCTCTTTATTCCCCCAGTGTCTTTTTCTTATCACTCCATCTTTTTAGCCTTGTCGTTTTCATACAGAAATAGGGAATGACCACGGAATAGGCCAAGAGGTTAGGAGCAAAAGGGCCCACTGACACCGGGGCCCCACCTGGCGTTTTCCTGGTATCCCTGTGGGCCAGTCTGACACTGGTTCTGGGGTTCACACTTTTTACATCTGAGTAAAAAAAGATTGGGGATCCCTGTTCTAAAGGACCAGTAACTGGAAACTTTCTATGCTAATATATTCATAAGAGCAAGTTTTCATTACTTGACAAAAAAGAGCAAAACCTGAGAGTGCTGAAAAGATATTTTTTAGTCTATCAAGCTAATTTTTATGACAGCAATCAGTAAGACATATTCTACAGCTCCTGCTCCCGAGGGAGTTATGTCAGTCTTCCTACACTTCACTTCATTTAGAAAATATTTCCATCACTTCATCGGCAAATATAGCGGCATTATTTCTTGTAACAGCACTGTCTACTCCAGGTAACTCTCGTATCAGTATAAGTGATAAAATACTAGTTACATGTACCCAGGCCATGGGCCAGTGTAAAGTCTGAAACAAATGCCTAATATACATGATTATCAGCTCATGTAGGTGTTCATTTACTAAAAAACAATAATGCACAATAATGACTTGTACTAGAAATAACACCAGAAAAATACCCAGAGGCGGTTTCCAAAATTGCTATCACTAATTTAATTGTGACGCACATATATACATCCACGCACCAAATGTTTCCCATGTTAAGCCCAGAATTATTGTCTAGCCAAGGCAATGTTGACAGTAATTTCTAACGTTGTCTAATGCTATAAAAAACACCTGGTGGAAAATCTCACCAATTGGCAACAGGTCAGTAACATGATTGGGTATGTAAAGAATGAATCCCAGGACATCTGGGTCACTCAGAAGTAAAGATGGGGAGGAATGCAACACTTTTTTGATGCACTGCACAGATGCGATGATTTTAAGCACTGCACAGGCATAAATTGCAACAATTTTGATATAATTATTGTGTTGTGACTGATTTTTTTGCACTAATAAAGGAATTTTTTCAACTATTGCCAAGTCCTGTGAGTGTTGTGTCTGATCCATGCTTACATTTTGCTACCTACACTTGGCCCCCAGGCATTTTTTGTTCTAGGAGCGTGCCCTTTTTTTACTATGGTATATATATATACAGTATATATGATGACGATCCTGTGGGGGTCGAAACGCGTAGATGCAATGATTAAATAAATGGACTGTTTATATACTTATTGCCGTGCTTTCTACATCTGTGATTTGTATTTTTGGTCAGCACCCGGCCAATGTCTAAGGAGTGGTGAGTGCCGATTTTTTGCAGAGTATATATATATATATATAACTTATAAATAAATTCCTGATTAGAGATGAGCAAATTTTTTTGCCAGGCATGGATTCACAGTGAATTTCTCCATTTCGCCATTGGCAAATTGTTGCAAAACTTCCATGAGCATATGCTGCGGAAACATTCGTCATGCATCACATAAGTTGTGGTCACGCCAAAATAGGCATGGTCACGTCAAAATGGGCACGCTAGCGTCTAAATGGAAACGGATGTGGCGAAATAGGTGCAGTTGTATCAAAATGGGTGTGGTCACAGCAAAATAGGCGCAGTCACAGCAAAAAAGATGCGCATTACAAAAAAAGACGTGTGTTACAAAAAAGTCGCACCACAACTGCCGTTTTTTTTCCTGTTTCGCTAATTTTTTTGTCGCGGGACAGATTCATTCATCACTATTCCTGATATCTTCTTTGGACCTATCAGGGAATATCTATCCCCCCCTAAAGTATCTGTGATTGAAGTTCCCATTACTGCTTTAGATACTTTTTCATTTTCTCTATATAAACTTGTCATGTTCGTGTTAATCTTACAGTTTTAAGTGCGTATAATAAATATAGGTCAGCACAAACAAATAACCACAACATAAAAGCATTCAGGGAATGGTTATGACACCAATTAATTACTTATTTATATCCATTTTTTTCCATCACTTACTATTATGCTCTTGTACTGCTTTGATACTACATTTCTGCACAGACACCTTATAGGACTTGCAAATGTGTAAATGTAATAAAAATGCTCTTGTGAGAAATGTTTTCCACAAGTTTCTGACAGATGCTAATGGGAACTCTTAGATCTTGCCGTTATATTTCTGACTCTGCAGATGCTATTTCTACAAAATAAAGACAGAAGAATCAGAAATATTATCTCAACAAAATTTCACAGGATGTAAAAAAGAACACGGCTAAAGTTGCCATCATTCTTGCTTCTGTGCGCGTGTGTTAGATTGCTTTTCGAGGATCCTATAAATAATAAAACCATTGCATTTTTCATTAGGGTACTATATTAATTGTTTATCTGCGTTCTAAACAGTAAACAGACTTTTATTTCATCTTGCATTTACAGTAAATCGCAGAGCAGTAGATAGTAGTACAGGTATAGGACCCATTATCCAGAATGCTCGGGACCAAGGATATTCTGGATAAGGGGTCTTTCCATAATTTGGATCTCCATACCTTAAGTCTACTAAAAAATCAATAAAACATTAATTAAACCCAACAGGATTGTTTTGCATCCAATAAGGATTAATTATATCTTGGTTGGAATTAATTACAAGGTACTGTTTTATTATTACAGAGAAAAAGGAAATCAGTTTTAAAATTCTGAATTATTTGATTAAAATGGAGTCTATGGAAGACGGGCTTTCCGTAATTTGGAGCTTTCTGGATAATGGGTTTCTGGATAAGGGGTCCCATACCTGTATAATATAGAATTTAGAGCATCTTTCAGAGATTCAGGCATAGTCGTTCTAAGTTCAGGTTTTTTGGGTACCCACTAATGACTGAAGAATTGTCTTTGCTTCGATAATCTTATGGCCTACATTTGTAATGTGTTTTCATTTCTATATTCAAACTACTGATACTTAAAATCCTGAATTGAGCTTAGGATTCAGCCAAACACTAACATTTCTTTGCAAGATTATGATTTGGCCAAACTGAGCCAAACAGAATGCAAAATAAAGGTTTTATATGAAAACACAGCCTCATTGTGCAAGGGCTGCAATTTATCATGTTTTTTTTACTCAAGATGCATTTTTTTAACAAATGGGAAAAAATTGCAGTAAAAATTGTCAGAGTGGAGCTTGTTTTAGTGAAAAAAAATCTGACATTTGTGCTACTGCTAATGACGCAGCTCATGGTTGGAATTCTAGTACCCTATAGCTCCAGGGGTCCACTGGGTCAACTATATATTTACATGATGCTTTGAAAAATAATTTTCTTTTTCACTTAAAACACCCATATTTGAACGCTATTGTTACCTTGCAAGTTTTTTGTTCTTTTTTTTTCACAAAACACTAGACTTTGGAAATGAGAATCTTGTATGTTCCCAATTAGAGTGAAAACACTTTAAACAGCACAATTAGGTTTCTGCAAATGGTTGCAGAGAATGAATACGTCTTAAAGATGAATCAAATTTATAGTGGGCATCTTGCTAGAATACCAGCTTCAAGCACAAGCAAAACTAAAGATAAATTGGCAAGACAATTAGGTTTAGTGTGACTCAATGATGCAATTAATAGATCCCTAAAAAGGGAAAATAAAGCAGAGATAATCAGTACATGAGGCCTAGAAGCAGAGCTATGAATAGGAGCTGGCCAGCAAAACAAGAACAAAATGCAAGACAAAACAGTTACTGATTAAAATCATCTAGATATCGCCAAAAAGACAGTGTTTCTGTTTAAGGGCTCTGGCACACGGGGAGATTAGTCGCCTGCGACAAATCTCCCTGTTTGTGGGCAACTAATCTTCCCGTGTTGCCATCAGTTGCCATCCCACCGGCGAACATGTAAGTCGCCGGTGGGATGGCACACGCGGCGGCGCGATTTCGGCAAATCACCGAAAATGCCTCGCGAGGCAACTTCGGCGATTTGCCGAAATCGACTAATCTCCCCGAACTACTATCGCCGGTGGGATAGTATTTCGGGGAGATTAGTCGCCCGTGACAAGGGAGATTGGTCGCGGGCGACTAATCTCCCCGTGTGCCAGAGCCCTAAAGGTCACAACCTGTGATTTCTGAGAGGAGTGGGGAATTTAACAGAAGAAAAATTAAAACTACTAAGCTGAAAAGGCCTGATATTTTAGTTAACAAGTGTGCTGGGAAAAATCACCCAACCATATTAGCCACCGCTGACAAGTTGCACTTTCGTTGATGACACTGACTGCTCATGCCCTGGGCTGGTAGTGGTAGTCAGTTTATTATGTATTAGGAGTATGAGTATGTATGAGGAGGTGCTGGAATGGCAGTTGATGTCATCTACTTGGACTTTGCTAAAGTGTTTGATACAGTACCTCACAGAAAGTTAATGATAAAATTGAGGAATATTGGCCTAGAACATAATATTTGTACTTGGATAGAGAACTGGCTGAAGGATAGATTACAAAGAGTGGTGGTAAATGGAACATTTTCTAATCAGACCAGTGTGGTTAGTGGAGTACTGCAGGGGTCAGTCCTTGGGCCTTTGCTTTTTAACTTGTTTATTAATGACCTGGAGGTGGGCATAGAAAGTATTTATTTTTTATTTTGGCTGACGATACTAAATAGTGCAAAACTATAAGTTCCATGCAGGATGCTGACGCTTTGCAGAGCGATTTGACAAAATTGGAAACTGGGCAGCAAACTGGAAAAATAAAGCAGCAAAATGCCATAAACTGCAGTTTTTTCTCTATTGGTCTTGGAATTGTACATTTTATTATATATCAATTTATGAATGTATTGCAAGATCAAATTCATAGTTAATAGTGAGCACACTAATTACCTATACACAAATTCAGCCGTTATTTATCCACTTGCATATTTAAGTTGAAATTACATGTGATAAGGGTTCTTAGTAAAACCTATCCAAAACGATGACCTGTAAAAATGGAGTTGTAATAAGTTTTGAATAAATATAATAAAATATAATAAAAACAGATGGCTGTATTTTGCAATATTGTTTTATGAGGTAATTCAGGACATAAATAAGTTAATTCAGGACATAAATAAAAATGCAATATTGTGTAAATGTACTAAGGCAGATGCAACAAAGGGCATCACAACTGTCTTTTTTTCTAATGTTTAACAAGATTGCCCTAGAGTGTGAAGGAGCAGCTGTACATAATGTTCTTAGTCCTGCAAAAATGGGAATTAGAAAATTATGCAATATCTCAGGAACACATGTTTTTCTTCAGGCTTAGTACAAAAACTACTGTTCAAGCCACTGCCAAGAAAAAGTAGTTGGAATACTAAAACTTAGTTGGTGTTAATGCTTATGGCGTGAAATTACGGATAAATTTAGATTCTATCTTTAAAGGGGCATATGCCACATATATTTCAGCTCTGAGCCACATTTTAAAAGAGAATGGCGCAAAAGAGCTTTGATGCTCAATATGGCTGCTCTGAGGGCCAAGCAAAGTTATCTGGTCAAAGAAGATAATCACTGAATTTATCTATGGACAAGAAGAGAAGTTAATTAGATGATGGATGAAAAAATAGATAGACAGACAGATAGATAGATAGATAGATAGATAGATAGATAGATAGATAATAGATAGATAGATAGATAGATAGATAGATAGATGATAGATAGATAGATAGATAGATAGATAGATAGATACAGTAGATAGATAGGATAGATAGATGATAGATAGATAGATAGATAGATAGATAGATAGATAGATAGATAGATAGATAGATAGACAGATAGACAGATAGACAGATAGATGATAGATAGATAGATGATAGATAGATAGATAGATAGATAGATAGATAGATAGACAGACAGATAGACAGATAGATGATAGATAGATAGATGATAGATAGATAGATAGGTAGACAGACAGATAGACAGATAGATGATAGATAGATAGATAGACAGACAGACAGATAGCATGTCCGAGAGCCGGATTAAATAAAAATGATGTTATCATACAGTAAAGCCTATGGAGCCTCTGCGCAGACTGGAAGCTATGAAAATCCTTTGGAGTACCACATCTAGCCATGGGCATCCAGCTGGACAGCCCTTCTCTAGATTATAACAGGGGTGGGCTCACCATGTGCCTGGCTTTTGGTACTCTGCCCGAGTAGCAGGTAGGAGTGCTGATAGTGCAGAGGCTGGAGTATGGCTAACTTTCTGGATTAAGCCAGGACCAGGATCTTGTGAATAAGAAATAGTTAATGATAGTCAGACCCTGTTATAGTACACCCCAGGAGTGCAAGAGCAAGCATGGACATCTCAGTGCCCCAATTTAGGAGAGTATTCCCCAAAGAATACAGCCCTAGAATAGGAACGGCAGTGACAAAGGGACCATTCACTGTGCGATTCTCTGCATCTAGTCCCATTCATATTCAGTTGAATTCATGTGTTCTACCTCACTGAGCTCCACAGGAATTATTATGTTATTTCTATGATTGTTGTCATCTTCTGCTAATACTACAAGTAGCTGCACATATATTTTAGTCGATAGCTTGGCATCCCTATCCTTATTCTGTATTAAATAAAGTTCCTGTTAGTTGTTTAAGAACCACAGTGCCTTCTTGTTGGCGGGTAAAGATAGGCATTTATTGTCCTCTTATATTTATATGTATGTGTTATTTTATTTTATTATTCCGCTGATTTTAATCAATCCCCACTGTGTGAAATTACTATGTATGTTTCCGTTAAGTTTAAAAAAAAAAAAAAAAAAAAAGTGATTGATGGTGGGCTCATTTGGTCCTGAGGAAGCGTGCCGTGAGCACGCGAAACGCGTTGGGCTTTTTGTTGTGTCTGATATACTGCTTCAAACTGTAAGTAGCCTGCATTGTGCAGGGGCTTTATTTTACATATTAAACGATTTTATACTATTTTCGATTCCTCTTCATTCCATATACTCTGAGGACTAAGGATGCACTGCAATCAATAGCCGAATTGACTTCTCTACATGCTCTTATTTTAATTAAATCTGGTGAGCATTTACTTTGGACACATCGTGTGGGTGTGATACACTGCATTGGGCTGATATATAAGCACTTTTGATTGTTCGATTCACTTAATATATTTGCACATTTTGCACCAAATGAGAACGCTAAAAATCTTTTAGCGTTTTAGTCACAAAGAAAGTTTTGTACATATTGCACTAGTTTTGCTTTTGTTTTTCTCTAATTCCATGCGCTTCCATCAACACGATTACACACATCTGAGACCCATCTAAAAAGGGAGGGTTGTTCTTATGAGGAGGCAGCACACGATCACACAGTTTCTACTATACTGAAGATTTGGTTTCAAAGAACTCCACCAAGAAGCGCTGAGTATTTGGGGGACCACCCTATTAACTGTTACACAGTGCCTTCTGTCCAGGACATAGTGGGGCTCATACTGGGCAAATTTTCAGTAACCCATAGCAATTAATGCGTGATTAGATTTTTCCAGTAAGGTTCAGGTATAACAATTGGTTGCCATGGGTTACTGCCCAGGTACAATTTTGCCCAGTGTTAATAAATGACCCCCATTAAGCCCAGTATTACTGTATTTAACGATAGGCTTACACAAAAATTTGTTACCAGGGTATTCCAGTAACCTGATGTAAAATAATTCATTTCTATGGGATTTTTAGAGCCCTATTTATCAAGGGGTGTAAGCGAGAATTCACAACTTGTTAAATATTCCTCTAGAAATGAATAGAGATTAGTGGAAAGTTACTGCATAAACTCTAATTTTACACTTAAGATAAATCTTCCCCTATGTCTGAGCTTCGGACACCTGCATAAAATAAGCTAAATGGCGGTTCTGCATTGACTTTTCCCTGGGCTGTTGAATTTTTTTCATAAAGGAGTGGTTACTTTCATGGGGGGGGATGCCTAACTCGGCTCGGCTTTCTTTGTGGTTTCATTTAATTTTTAAAGTGCTTTCATCTCTAATTTTTAAAATGCCTTGCATTTCCTATATTCTGTTCTGCACCCTTGATCCATTTGGGTGTTTATACAAGTCAGCTGTTCCATTCAAGTTTCAGTTTGCTTGTTACAAATGATGAATAGCTGGTGAATGCGGAATGCGTTAGGCGCTCACTGTGGGTGATTTTATATTAGAAGCAATACATGCTCACTGTGTGAGTGATTGTATCAACATGTACCATGTATAGCTGGTCAAGGACCGAATAGAATCCAATCATTAAGTACCATTACCTACAAACGCTGCATGAAGCACCAAGCTTATAGGTAATTCTGTCATCTTTATTGTACATGTTTTCCAGAGATTTCTATTTGCATTTTCTGCTCCATAGGTACAGTAGGTGAAGCCAAGGCTGTTTACGTTATTACCAATTTGCAGCCAAGGCACAATTGCAGCACATGGAATGTATCTACTCACTTGTCATCATTTGACCCTAAGTCACTTAAAGACTTCTTAAAGGGACAGTATACATCTAAAACACCTTTGCTAAAAATGAATAGAAATTAGTTGAAATTGCATTCTGACTATTGTATTCTTTAAAACCCCCATATTTTCCTATTTTTTTCCCATCAAATAGCATTTATTTGAAACCTGGACTATTTTCTCTAACCTTATCCCCCTTCGATTATCAGGGCCGCCATCAGGGGGGCACAGGGGGGACAGTTGTCCCAGGCTCGGACGATGGTCGCTTTAAAGGGGGCCCAGCCGTGATACAGTTTTTTTTTTTTTTTTAGCTCGGGCCCCCGTTAAAGAACTCCGGGCCCTGTCATTGGTGGTCAGTGGGAAATTTGATTGGTTGCCGGAAGAAGATGCTGACGGGGGAGCTGGAGGATGCCGCAGGGGAGCCAGAGGAAGTAGCTGGGATGGGGGAAGCTGAGGGGAGCCAGAGGTAATCGCTGGGATGGGGGAAGCTGAGGGGAGCTGGGGGGAAGCGGAAGATGCTTGGGGGGGTGGGAGCTGCAGGATTCTGGGAAGGACTTTGGGGGGAGCTGGAGGATTCTGGTGGGAGCTGGGGGGTGGGAGCTGTAGAATGCTGGGAAGGACTCTGGGGGGAAGTTGGAGGATGCTGTGGGGGGGAGCTGGAGGACCTGGGAGGGGGTAACTGGAGGATGCTGGGGGGCCCTGGCTAACAATGTTTTAGGGGGGCCCTGGTTACCAATGTTTTAGGGGGCCCTGGCTACCAATGTCTGTGTGTCCTTTGTACTGAAGGGAGGGGCCATTGGGGCAGGGCGTGGGAGGCCTAGAAAATTTTGTTGTGAGGGGCCCCGTGATTTCTGATGGCGACCCTGTCGATTATAAACAGAGCAATTTGTTCAGAGCTCCCTCTCTACCTGTCAACAAACAAACCTCTCGCTTATGTAAGCATCAGTCTGCTGGCAGCTCTTTATCAGGGGCTTTTCATTGGCCTGGTAATTAGGTATTGGCCTGGTAAATTTTCCAACTCCTCTGATGTTCTGGGGGAACAGGAAGTCACAGGCAGTGCTAAAGTTAAACTGGGTGAATATTGTTATTTAGTGCCAGAAATAATAGAAAATTCAATATGAGCTCATGTTTAAAAGGGGTGTATACTTGTAGGAGGGTGGGCAGTTGTTACCATAAACATCACCCACATGCGGAATCCTTGTTTTCCTTTAACAAGATGTACCTCCATCTTGAAGTCTACTCTCCTAGTTGGAGCAATGAGCAGCCCATAGTCACTAATCTATTCTAACTCATGCACCTAGTGTCCACTAATGCTTAAAACTATCCTGCTCTTTCTAATGGTGTTTCCTCTATCTAGTAGGCAGGGACCCTCCCCTCTTTCTGCAGGCCAAAGTTAGCTCTGCCACACCTTTCCCTAACTGCCCCGGGATCTAATCTCCTGGCTATATATCCCTCAGCCTCTACTTCCCCCTGGTGGCTGGTGGTATGAACTACACTCTAGCTCAATATTACTACACTACTGACACCTAGTGGCTTACTGTATATGCAATCACAATTTTTACTTTAGATTTCTCTCACACACTGTTTCAATTACCTGGTCTACCCCCTTACATACTATTACTTTGAGGAAGCATTTTTCCAGTACAAGTATTTGAAGCTGACAATACATTACAACACTATATATTTTCAGTTTTGGTACACAACACTTTGTAATTTGTCTATGATAGAATGGTATATGCAGTAGGAATCAGCAACAAACACAGCAAAATGGCAGTTCTATGTGTTTTTTTTTCCTGGGCCACTGCAATTTTTTATAAAAAGAGCACTGGTCCGGGGAAAAACTTAGTGGTTGTGCTAAAATGGTTGAGATTCAAGTTATAAGTAGTGATGAGTGAATCTGTCCCATTTCGCTTTGCCAAAAAAATTGCAAAACAACAGCAAAATTCGCAAAACGGTGAAAAATCTGCGAAACGTTTTTGGCAGTGAATTTTCTCAGAAGTTTTGCGAAACAATTCGCCAATTGCAAAATGCGGAAATTCGCTGTGAATCTATGCCTGGCAAAAATATTCACTCATCTAGTTACAAGTTATGCATTAAAGGACAAGTCAACCCAGAATATAATTTTTTGCCTAATAAAAGAAAACAAAATTAAATTCTAAGCAACTTCAATATACATTCGTTACAAATTTATAATGGTTTGTGAGTTATTTGGATATATATTTGCTATTAGAAGCAATGTTGCCAGTCCTTTTCTATTCTCTGTCCTGGGGGCTCTGGGGTTTGAAACAAAGTAACACAAGGCAGCAGCCTGACAGACCTGCCTTGCTGGAGGAGACTGACCTTTGCAACATTATTTAACAAGAAACACCCAGGAGTTCAGCAAATGCTGCCTTCGATAGCAATGACATGTACACATAACTTTTAAAGCACTGAACATTTTTAATAAATTCATCCTGGAAAGTTGCTTAGTATTATGTTTTCTTTTATTAGGAAAAAAGTATTTTTGGGGTTAAAAAACCTTTAAAGGTACTTGAGTCCTGTGTTGCTCCTTGCACTCCCACATAGTTGCACCAAGCGCCATTGCATCTGTCCTGCTTCTTCTGTCGAATCATGAGCAGTTGCTACCCACATCTATATAAACACTGTTCATTTAAAGTACTTGCTTCTAAATAGGTGTATTTGCAGTAGTCACCATAGCACTCACCCAGTCTATCTGATAAATCACATTCAGGGGTGCCTATATGGCAGCAATTCCAGGGTTCCCAGGGTTGTTTAAGGTACCAGTAGGGCCAAGGCAAAGATTTCATTGTTGGTCCCCCACAACTGCTCCAATAAATTTTTACCTGCAAGCAAGGGAACTTAAATATAATAGGGCAAGAAATGCAAATAAAAAGCCTGTGTTTACTGAAATATACATGAGGCTTGCCAGCCTGTACCAACACTGTTAGGAAAAGATAAACAAATGACAGTATTATAATAAAAATATTTCCTTTAGGAACAGTTGGTCTTATAAAAATGTTATGTTGGGCTTTTCCAGCAGAATAAAAGGAGGGGTTTGCCATTTCCAGGGGAAGCTTCAGTCAAAAGTTATAGCAGATGATAGTCTGATGATGGGCACCCGTCTTGGTGGGTCCTGGGAAGTTGCCCCTTTTGCCCATTTATGAGAAGGGCCCTGAGGGTTCACACAGTGGAATGTGTTAGTAGGGGCAACACCGCCAAAGAACCACAAACTCTAAAAATTGGTGCAGCAATTTGCATTTGATTTGCCGCCTCCTGTACATGCAATTGTGTTATGAAGCACTGGGCACAACTGCAGAGGATCAATTATGGGGGAAATTCTACATTATAGGTTAAAAAAATGGATATATTTGTCTGAAATTGGGGACATATTTTCCGATTGAACTGGTTCAACATCTGATAATCTGAAACAAACTTTCTCTTGAAGCTGTATTTGAAATAATGGTTTATTATACTGGGGAAATTGGCAGGAAGTCTTTGAACAGGTTTGCAGGCCAAGAAGTAGACCTTGGCAGGTTGGTAGCTCTGTACAGTACAGCTGATTTAAATAGCAGACAGACTAATAGCTGGCACCATCTGAAGGCAGACGGGCTGCTGTCACACAAAGAGACTGTCGCTGCATGCCAGGTACACAGAAATGGGTTTAGCACTAGCCAGGTACAGTAGAGAAATGGCCAGGAGACATACCTTATAAGCAAACACAGTTTTTTGTATCCGTGAAAATATTTGAAGCTAAACAAATGTGATGATCTGACAGACTATGAAGGGTTGTGACCTGTCTTTCCCCCTGCTGTGGGTCTGTGGTGCTTGGGGATACACAGAAGAGTTGAACCCAAATTAACTATATAAATAAAGGCCACCATTATTAAAAAAGCCTAACCTCCATGCAGTATATTTTAGGTGTTTCTTAATGGAACAATGAATTATTTAAGTTTGTCTTCAAGAAGGAACAGGTTAGAGATGTTGACAGAGGGCATGGAGGCTAAATCATGCATGGAGAGTGGGCTACACATCTGTCCTGCCCTATACCGATCCTTCCAGTTGGGGGCGGGTTGTGATGTTATTTTGGGATGGGGTTATTATGTAAGGTGTGGGGGGAATGGTGGATGTGGCTAGAAAATGGGCAGGGGAAATGGGCGGGGTGGAGCAGAGGGTGGCCTGTGGTTATAAAGGGTGATCGGCAGAGGAGAGGGTCAGAGAAGGGAGAGATTTATAGGGCATTACAAATGTAATGGCAAGTACATTGGCAGCAACTTCGTAATACCTGCACTGGCCTTAGCTTGTGACTTACCGGCTAGGCCGGTCATATACTAGCCAGTTGGCAACTCTAGCTAGTAGGTGCCCTGTGGATTTCACACACTTTGCACATACACTATACACTTATTTACAAAAAATGAAAACAAATTGCAGGTGCATTTAATGACAGGTTTTCATGGAAACAGAATTATATACTAAAGAGAGTTTAAACAGCACAGAGAAGCCAATCTTTTTATATCAATTCATTTTTGTTAGTTTATAACTGTAACCAAACTAGGAGAGAACAGAAAAGAAAAAAGGTGACTGCCAACCCCTTCCAATACTAACGGTAAGCTAACAGGTTTTGCCATGGAACCTATAATAAACCCATGGTTGCTGTATTTTCTGGAACCCTTCATTTTAATCCAACACAAAGCTATTTACAGTTTTCATTAAAGCCAGTTGATTTTGACTCGTTTTATAGATAGAGGGTATTTTCCAGGACTTTGAAATTGCCTGTTGGGCAGCCACCAGATTATAGTTTACAAGTGTCTGTTCGGTTCTATCCAAGCCCTTACCCAGTATTACCCCCAGTAAGGCTGCATGCATATTCTGTTTTAAATCAACATGTAAAATAGTATACAGACATAAATACATATGCAATTCATCCAACAGCACGTCCATCAAATCTGTAACAGTGTTCCCTGCTGATTGCATCCTCTTTAACAGTTACAGCTAGAAATGAGAGTAGACTTTTACAGAGGGTATCTGGTATGTATTTATCATTGGTGTCACAGAATGCAATGCTTCAGCTGTAAATAGTAGTCTGTGTTCAAGTCACTAAAGGCATATAAACATATAACTGAAAATATAAAGCTAACATCAAACAGAACATATTCAGTTTTATTAATGGATAAGTAAACCCTGTGTCCAAGACATAGCTAAAGTGGAGAAACACTGATGCCACTTACTGTACCATATGTAAGTATACCACTCATACTCATCTGATTGTTGTGAATAAGGTGGAGACAAGGTAGTCAGTAGTGATGGGCGAAATGTTTCGTCAGGCATGGATTTGTGGCGAATTTCCGCGTTTCGCCATTGGCGGATTGTTTCGCGAAATGGATGAAAAAATTTGCCACGGAAAAATTCGCTGCACGTCCAAAAATTGTCACCGGGGTCAAAAAAGAATATTCGCGGGCGTCAAAAGAATAGCCGCACGACGAAATAATAGCTGCGGGCGACAAAAGAATAGCCGTGCGACAAAATAATAGCCACGGGCGACAATTTTTTTTGCCGCACAACATTTTTGCCGTTTCGCGGATCTTTTGAAAGATTCACAAATTTTTCGGCGAAACGGAACAGATTCGCTCATCACTAGTAGTCAGTTGACTGCATGACTGATTCCCTCTGTCCTGTAGGACCCTACTTGCATTTGTTGCATTACTTTACATATGAAGAATTTTTGTACACAATGACCTGATCATAATCTACCTAACTGAATATTTTCAATAACATTTGACTGTGTCTGCTCCCATCCCAGGATGGCTCTATGTAGTCTAATTTTGAACTGGTTGTCTGTCATTGAACCAGAAAACAAATATAATAGTTAAGGGCTATAGGAATGGCAATTACACTTGGTTGATGATCTTTTTTTCTCAAACTGTCATGAGAATGTGACTTAAGCCAACATAGCTTGTGAAACATGAACAAGAAGAAGAGAATTCTTATCCATCAGATTCACAGGCTCCCTCAGCCATGTGACTTGCGCTCTGATAAACTTCAATCTCTCATTACTCCTGCAATGCAATTTGGAGTGATATCACTCACTCCCCCCCCCCCCCCCCCCACCCCCTCAAGAAGCTGATCAGCAGAACAATGGGCAGAAAGCAATATAGCTGCTCCTCCCTGACACCTGTATTGCTAAAATGCTGCCTCACCCCACCTAGTGGTAGATATAAGAATAGCACTCAATATTAAAACACCCAAGTCCAGCCATGACTTCTCCAGTTACATTGAGTAGGAGAAACAACAGATTACAGCGCTCACTCTTTCTGAAATCCCAGAATCAGGAACAATTCCCTGAGACGGCGCCTACACACCAATATTACAACTAAAAAAATAAATGTATTGGTTGAAAAATAACATTTTGAATGGTAGAATTAATTCTTTGCAATGCATGCAGTGTAATTTAGTAATAAAAACTACACCAAAAAAATCATGACAGAATCCCTTTAAGGTACAACAGCCAATGTTTAAGCCAATTAGGTCCATTCAGCATTTTCCTAGATGGGCCAAACAATGATGTAAAGTTAATTGCTGATACTTTCAGTAAGCACACTTGTGTGAAATTACACTTACTCTGGTGTTTATATTACTTTGTAATTAATCTGCAGTTCTGTATAATCTTGTTATTTATATGTAATTACTAGTTTGAGGAATACAACGTGAGAGGAAAGGCGTGCCTCTCTGCATCAACTGACAACAAATGGTTCAACCATACTAACAGAGTATCTAATATACTTTAGTATAGTGCTAGCACTGTATTTGTTTTCATTGCAGCACAAGATGTAAATGGCAAAACCCACTTAACATTTATATTTGCAAATGTCAGTACAAACCCAACAACATTTAAAGCAAAGTTAACAAATATACATATCTATATTAGTTAAAGGACCTTGGGAATGCCCCATAGTATCCTGTTTATAGTTTTTCCATTATTTCCTAACAGGGAGGGTTTGAGGCTTGCGAAACATCTTTAGAGCCCTCCTAGCTCTGTGGTGAAATATTTCTTCCCAAGTTATAGTGCTGCTCTGAATAAAGCATCCGATTCTGTTTCCAACACTGGAGAGGTAAGATTTACTGTCCTACTGCATATTATACTCGTTAAGACTCTTTTTCTGGAATAGTCTGATATAGGAAAACCCCAAAGTGTGATTTCCTAAAACAAATTTGACATTTTGACTTCAGTAATCCCTCTTTTTCAGAGCTAAAGATCATAGAGAGCATAATCTGTCATACATTGGGTTAAAGAAATATCCCTTCCCTCAGCACAAGGTTTCTGTAGAACAATTTAAGCCATTGCCATGGCTGAAGTAAACACAATTAAGCGTTCATTCTTGTATATGAAGTTCGATCTACAGCATGAAATAATTTAATACTGCTCTTTGCACTACTCAGTTCAGTGCTTTGTGCAGGCTGCTTTATTGTTCTGCATTCGCCGGAGAAGCAACAGCACACCCATATACTTGAGCCAAAATTCCCTTCTCTGAACTCCAAAATAAATAATCCTTACACAGTTGGGATATTAAGGGAATGAAAAAGAGTAGAAGCTGCAGAAAAATGTTTTGTTTAAAAATGCCTGTAAGCTTATATGAAAAGTTATCTAAAATATAAATAAAATTATCTTGGTAATCGCATGAGATGCATGAAAAACACTGTTACCCCCATATGTAATAAAAGGCACTAAAACTGCCCAGGAGCAGTAACCCATAGCAACCAATAAGATATTTGTTATTAAACAGGTGACCAGTAAATGCTACCTGCTGATTGGTTGGTCTGGGTTACTTCGCCTGCCTTTGATTACATAACCCCATAAAAATGTGTATTCATTGAGCATACTTTCATTTTGTTACTAGGGCACAGCACCTTGTTGTGCATTTCATTAACTTTTAGACATTGATATTCTGAGATAATTTGCAATTGGTTTTCATTTTTTATTTTTTGTAGTTTTTCAGTTACTTAGATTTTTGTTCCGCAGCTCTCCAGGAATTTCAGCAGCTATCTGGTTGCTATGGGCTTGTATACATTAGCAACCAGACAGTACTTTCAATGTGAGACTGGAATATGAATATAAAAGGGACTGTATAGAAATATAAGGAATAAAAAGTAACAATAATAAAATTGTAGCTTTACAAAGCATCGTTTTCTGGCAACTGGGGGTCAGTGACCCCCCATTTGAAAGCTGGAAAGATGTAGAAATGATTTAACAACTATAAAAAATGACCAATTGCAAAATTGTTAGGAATAGGACATTCTATAACATACTAAAAGTTAACGTAAGGCTAATGTCCCATGGGGAGATTAGTCGCCTATAATAAATCTCTGCTACTGTGGTGTCTAGTCTCTATGAAAAGCCTTCCCACCGGCAACAAAGAGCATTGCCAATGGAAAGGCCATCACTTTGGTCTTCCTAAGTTGTACTATATTGCCTACAAGAGGAAACTTTGCGCAACTTCGGAGAAACAAAGCAACTCGGTAGCAGAGATCTATCACAGCCGAGTAATCTCCCTGTGGGACTTTAGCCTAAAGATTAACCACCCTTTTAACTGCAAGAATTGTGGCCTTGAAGTCTTGCAGTATGGCCAGTACTAGAAGTCAGAAAACTATAAAGATTGTGCTTACACAAACACACATGAAATTGTTTGCCTCTGTTTTGCACCTTCTTTATTATGGGGCATTGCCTCAATGTTTTGCCTTAGGGACAAGTCAACTCCAAATATTATTTTTTTTGCCTAATAAATGAAAACATAATTCTAAGCAACTTTGCAATATACATCCATTACAAATTTGTGATAGTTTTTGACTTATTTTTATATATAATTGCTATTAGAAGCAGTGTTTGTCTGTGTGTTTGTATTCTCTGCCCTGGCAGCTCTGGCATTTGAAACAGTGTAACACAAGGCAGCAGACTGACAGACCTGACTTGCTGGAGGAGACTGACATTTGCAACATTGTTTAAAAAGTGACAACCAGGAGTACAGCAAATGCTGCTTTCAATAGCAATTACATTTACAAATAACTTTTAAAGCCCTTAACATTTTCATTAAATTCACACTGGAAAGTTGCTTAGAATTATGTTTTCTTTTTTAAGGCAAAAAATTGTATTTTGAGTTGACTTGTCCTTTAATACCATTTACAATTATATTCTTGAAAAATACATATTAGGGGGCATTTATGACTGCAAGTGAAGAGCGCAAAGTTCAATACTGGCTGCAAGCTGCATGTTTTTTCCCCATAATTCCAGTGTCATTGCAGAAGTAAGTTGCACCTGATGCTATTGTGCCTAATGCATTAAAACTGATACTCTTGTGCTCAACTTCAACACAAATCAGATCCAATCACTGTAAATGCTATAAGCCTGGTTGATGTGGCAAAACTGTACTATAGAAGATATTGAGGTGTTGGTAGCTCTAGGGTTCCCCTGCGTCAATAGGTATACCTGCAATAAACTTGAAACAGTAAATGATCCCCCTCCCATGTCAGAAGTAACTATTGCTACACATTGTAGTGACTTTCCTGGATTAAATAATAACCAAATGTTTAATAAACATGGTTTGATGTAATTCCTTAGCATGTAAGATGGAAACTCTTTTAACACAACTGTTCCGTCGCTGTGATTTTCCAGCAGACTTTTGGAAGATATTATACTTTAATTATAAGTTGGCAAACCATTTTATTTATTTAGTATGTCTTATAAAAGTTCAGTTCCTGCTTACGAAGGCTTGTGTACCTTGGCCGTACAGTGACCAACAACTTAGAAATCCTAGGTCAAAACTACAAGAGCTATATTTGTACAGGAAAAATAGCTTTTTGAGCACACTGTCTGCATTTGCTGGATAAGCTGAAATGTATATTCCTGTACTAGCACTAATACTAAGGCACTAGTACTAAGGCATGCTATAAACATAAAGATGAAATTTGTGCCTTTTTAAAAATGTTATCATATTAACATTGCAGGTTTGTTTCTATGGAAACCAATGGTAGCTTAAAATTGGCTTAATTATATGTACAAAGGCACTATCTGCATTACACCAAACTTGAGACAGTAATGTATTTTATCCCTTAATGCCTCAAGTTCAAGAATTTGCTTTAAATTTCAGCTGACACAATTACTCTAACCACCAGTATATCTGAAAATGGTTTGTCCATCATTATTCACTATCCCTGGGTTTACACAAATGTGCTATGGTTCCCTGCCTGCTTATGGGCTCCATAGACTGCTACAGTATGTACAACATCAACATCATATTCTCTGACTCATGAACATGTATTTAGTCTAAATAATTGCACCACTACATGGAAAAGACCTGGGCGGCCCTGGTATAAATTATGCCACAGGAAACAAGGATATCAAATCAGACCGTAAAATAAAATACCCTGCCTTCTAGGCATAGAATAAAGCAGTGATACTAAACCAGTGGGGCACAGGCAACATGTTGCTCATCACCCCTTTTGATGTTGTCAAAGCAAGTGCTTGGAATGACACTAGTTTACTTTCTAATAGAGCTTCCAGCAAGCAAGCAGTTCACATGTAGCTAACAAATAGCCAATAAAGCTTGCTATAAATTTGGCACCCCAGAAACTTTTTTTTACACCTTTTACATTTGAATGTAGCTCACAGATACAGAGGTTGGGGACCCCTGCTATAAAACAATGGGAGGAAATATGGGCAAGGCCAACTGACAGACAAAGAGGAACATGCACAAAGAGTAAAGGTAGCCAAAACTGTAAGATTTGCTTGTTTGGCAAGGTTGACAAACGAGCGGATCTTCTTCCAGTATGCCCACCTAAAGGTAGGTGATATCGGGCTAATTCGATCGTTTGGCCCTGAGTTGCTTCTGAAATTGCCCTTTGCTCACTGCACTTTTGCCTTCATGTAAGACCCCTCAGGTTTTAGTTAACAAAATGCAAGCACAGCCCTGTTTAGAGTGTGAAGCAAAGGACTAGACATGAACATGACTCTTATGATGATGGTTATGTAACAGGTTCTTGAAAAATGTGCAAATAAACCTCTGGGATGGTTTCCAACATTAATTACTTAAAAGAAGGACTGCCTAGTCTGCAGGGGATTAAGCACTCCCAAATACTAACAAATCCATATCTTATGGCTGGACATGCAGAAGGCAGCACATTCTGCTAAGTAGATTGTCATCATTCCAAAAACTGGGCCCTAAATATGTACAGACTACTTCCCTCTATTTCATTCTCCGTATAAGTCCAAAGAGATTATTTTAGAATTCAGTCTTTTGTTCTTTTAGTTTAACAGGTCAATGAATTTCTCTTTAATGAATAATACAATCACAATACATATTTATCACATATCATGTAATGACTTAACATCTATTTCTTCCAGATGGATAATTCTCAGAACTTTATTCCTCTTTGCACAATGGAGAACAAGAAGTCTGACACCATTTGCATTTTCGGAACTGGAGATTTTGGGCGCTCCCTTGGGTGTAAATTACTTCAGTGTGGCCATTCTGTCATTTATGGAAGTCGAAACCCTCAGTCATCTAGCCTGACCCCTAAAGGGGCAGAGGTTTTTAGCCATTCAGAAGCTGCACAAAGAGCCTCCATTATCATTTTAGCCATCCACAGGGAGAACTATGACTTTCTGAAACAATATACTGAAGTCCTGAATGGTAAAGTATTAGTGGATGTCAGCAACAACCTCAAAATAAACCAGTACCCAGAATCCAATGCTGAATACCTTGCCAGAATGGTTCCTGAAGCCAAAGTGGTAAAGGCATTTAATACAATATCAGCATGGGCCCTGCAGTCTGGGGCTTTGGATGCAAGCCGGCAGGTGAGCTCTTCATTAGATCTTTTAGGTGGTTGATAAATGATGGCAACAAAAATATCTTATTTTCTCAAGGTTTATGTGTCATTAATATGCTGGTTGACTTTTAACAGCAAAAAAAGCAATACTCGGATTACGATAAAGTCATGCGGAACCTTGCCTGAACAAGATAGATAGTTCCTGGCCAGTGGTTTTTAGTTATAGCTTTCAAAGTATTCAGAATCAATAATACATATATTCTGCTGTATTCATGCTCTAAATGTGTAATTCAACCCCTACAGTACTTCCTGGGTTGCAGAGAGCATAGCTACATGGAGTCTTAACGCAGTGTAGACAGTAAGTACAGGTATGGGATCTATTATATGGAATGCTTGGAATTTTCTGAATAAGGGATCTTTCTGTAATTTAGCCTACTAAAAAATCATTTAAACATTAAATAAATCCAATAGGATTGTTTTGCCTCTAATTTACCGTAATTAATCTAATTAATTATAATTAAAACTCACACCATGGGGCAGATTTATCAAAATGTGAGTTTAGAGCTTATTACATAAAAACTCACCCATGTTCTATTCATTCCTATAGGATTTTCAGAAGCCTGTTTATGAAATGGTGAGTTCTAATTTTCACCCATTGATAAATACACTTCTAAAGATCCCATAGGAATGAATAGAACATCGGTGAGTTTATATGTATTAAGCTCTAAACTCACATTTTGAAAAATCTGCCCCCATGAGTTATGGTTCAAAAACTTGAACGTCTGGTATTTATTAAAGGAACAGTAACACCAAAAAATGAAAGTGTATAAAAGTAACTAAAATATAATGTGCTGCTGCCCTGCACTGGTAAAAGTTGTGTGTTTACTTCAGAAAGTCTACTATAATTTATATAAATAAGCTGCTATGTAGCCATGGAGGCAGCCATTCAAAGGAGAAAAGGCACAGGTTACATAGCAGATAACAGATAAGTTCTGTAGAATACAATAGTGTTTTATCTGTTATCTGCTATGTAACCTGTGCCTTTTCTCCTTTTTTCCAGCTTGAATGGCTGCCCCGTGGCTTCACAGCAGCTTATTATATAAATTATAGTAGTGTTACTGTAGCAAACACACCAGTTTTACCAGTGCAGGGCAACAGTGCATTATATTTTTATTACTTTAAAGCTCTTTTATTTTTTGGTGTTACTGTTCCTTTAAGTGCAAAAAACTCAAAAACTAGAATGTAAAACTCCAGCTTCCAAAAGCTTGCAAGTTTCTATAGAAGTCAATGGGAGTTGTCCTAGGCAAAGTAGCAATATTTTCTATTTGAGATGTTATTTGAGTTTTAAACTCAAAATTCAAGGTATTTGCGTGTTTTTATTTGAATTAATTTTCCTTATTAATAAACAAGCGAGTATTTAATCGATTTAGAAAAATAAACTCGAATTCACAAACTCGAAAAATGATAAATAAGCCCATAGATGTCCAGGGATGAGGTAGTGTTACCATTCAGAAGTAGACTTACCATAATTTGGGCTATTCAGCAATGAGCTTACCATAAAATAGGCATGTGATATTGCTCTGAGCTAATACTACCCTGAACTAATACCCAAGTATCGGGCTATTCAGCAATGAGCTTACCATAAAATAGGCATGTGATATTGCTCTGAGCTAATACTACCCTGAACTAATACCCAAGTATCGGACTAGGCAGGAATTAATTTCCATGTTTAATAATAATTATTATAACAATTATTATAATAACTATAACAATAATATGACTCCCATGTATGAGATTAACCAACAACGAGTTTAACATTTAAAATGTTTGTAATATGTCTCCCCTTTGCTAATAAACATGTATGGTGTTTCTCAAGAATGGGTTTAATGTAAAATGGAGATTTAATATGCCTTCCCTAATGCTGTTTTGAATGTGCTGCACTGGCAAATACAATACCTTCCGTTCTGTAAAGGATTAGGAAAATACAAATTGATTAAACCATCAGGGTTTAACACTGGGATGTATCAACATTCCCCACTGAACTGGGACTAGAGCTGAATCCTGTCAGTTACTGACTTCATTTATTTAGTCAGTAAAGGTGCCCATACACTATAAGATCTGCTCGCTTGGCGATGTCGCCACCTACGGGTGGGCGATATCGGGTAGCAAGAAACTTAAAAAAAAAAATCCGATCGTTTGGCCCTGGGGCCAAACGATCGGATTACATTTGTGGTTATGGGACAGTCGGTTCGGGGACCGCATCAACCAGCCGATGTGGTCCCCGATCCAACTGGATTTTCTAACCTGGCCGATCGAGATCTGGCCAATTTCAGGCCAGATATCGGTCGGCCTGGCTGCTCTGTTCTGCCCATACACAGGCCGATTAGCTGCCGAATCGGTCCAAGGGACCCATATCAGCAGCTATAGTCGGCCTGTGTATGGGAACCTTAACTATTTATTTAATAAATACGAAAAATGTTTGATCTCATACTTATTGTTATAAATTTAGAAAGTGAAACAAAAATTATTCTTTTTATTATTAAATATCAGTATTTGCTGATGTAAAGCCACTGGATTGATTTTCATCACTCTTTTTCATGTTCTATTTTTCAAAGGTTTTCGTTTGCGGTGATGAGATTTATGCAAAGCAATCTGTTATGGATATTGTTCGAACCCTTGGACTCACACCACTGGATCAGGGAACCTTACTAGCATCTAATGAGGTGGAGAATTACCCACTGCAATTATTCCCTATGTGGAGAATCCCGATCTTCATCTGTTCTGGATTTACAATATTGATTTTCCTTTACTGTGTGCTAACTGAGGTGCTCTATCCATGTGTTACACTCAAAGAAGATGCCTCATATTTGATCGCTATTTCCATTCCCAATAGAGTGTTCCCAATCGTGTCTCTCATACTTCTTGCCTTAGTGTATCTCCCAGGAATAATTGCCGCCGTTCTTCAGTTATACAGAGGTACTAAATACAGTCGCTTTCCTGACTGGCTTGATAAATGGATGCTGTGCAGAAAGCAGCTTGGTCTTGTTGCACTGGCATATGCATTCCTGCATGCTATCTACACCCTTGTTATGCCTATTCGTTATTATGTTCGCTGGTGGTCAAACAACTACATCATCACACAGGTAATTGGTTACATCATCTGTTCTTCCTGATATTATTGCTCAAGGCTCTTCCAATCACTCTTCTTCCACATGTCATAGATTTTGTTGGGCCAGGAAAACACTCATATGATTACAAACATTGCAGTTCCCAAAACTGGACAGTACAATGGATTAAAGTTGGTAAATTATTGATAAGTGGTAGAAGGGGAGCCCAATGTCCTTGAGAATAGTGGATGGAATTAGGGTATGACAAGGCTAGGAGGATAGGTACCATTTTCCTTTACCCTGGGTTGCAATTGGGATAGGTTTGGCCCAGAAACCTATCTTACCAGTAGCTGTGGGAGGACCAGGAGCACAGTCCCATCTCACTTCCCCTCCCTATATGATAATAGAGGTGATTATTGGCACAGTGGCAGAGGGTCTTGAGTTCCAGGGGTAATTTCAGTGGGCAGTTGACAAGGTGAGCTGGTAACTGGGTAGGCCTGGGGACCTGGGGAAAAGCGGACAACCTCGGACGAGGAACAGGAAAGATGATACCAGGTTTTAGACCCAGATCCTTTGTCCTCTTGGTGAATATGCAGCAATACTGGGGCTTAATTATAGATAGAAATCAAATGTTTGCTTTTATTATTCCTACATCTGGCTAGTATAATATAATAACTGATTGGTGGATTTCCAGAAGTGTATTTATCAAATGGTGATGGTTCACCCATTGATAAATATGTTTTTAAAAATCCTATAGGAATTATTAGAAAGTGTTTGAATTTTTCTGTTGTGAGCTCTAATCTTTGATAAATCTGCCTCTATGAGTCCCTGATTATTAAAATATAAAGGAACAACCTGCACTATTGTTGGAATCCATCTTGATACATATTATATGAAAATGTACATTTACATAAACACTAAAAGTATTGTTTTAACTTCATCTTTTCCTTGCAGATCAAAACCAATAACACCTATGAATTTCTAAATCATTATGCCTGGTTATCGGATTCATACGTTGCCTTGGGCATACTTGGATTTTTCTTTTACGTGTTGCTGGGTATCACCTCTCTGCCTTCAGTCAGCAATGCCGTCAACTGGAGGGAGTTCCGCTTTGTCCAGGTAAGGGTGCAAGATGGCGCAACAAGGCTACAATGCCTAAACAAAACACATCGCCCTAGTATTGTATGATTCACATCTACTGAATATATGGTGAATATCTGAATGTATCGTGCTGCTTTCCAATACATCTAATACATTACTTACATACATGTAAGTAAGCTTGGCTATCATAAATAGCAGATCTTTGGCCCTGCATGGAAATGCATAGAACATAAGCATGAGCATTGTCTGAAAATCCATGCGTGTTCTATGGTGAATCAGGGTACAGCATATAAACACATTCAAAAACATGTGATATTAATAATCTTTTCATATAGTGATGCCACCTTTACTTTGTGCTGTTGCAAATAAATAGTGGATGTTTGTTATAAAATAAATAGATAGTTCCAAGTGATAATGTGTAATAAATATGCATTTACGCTGCTTGTCCTTTTATATTTCTTTAGCAATCCTAATATTATAGTGCTCTTCTGAGCACTTCTGCAATTTGAATTATTACCAGTTTATTGTCTTCTGATGCTTCCCTGCTTAGTTCTGTCTCTCTTGGAGATTTTAAACTCTAAAAATGAATATGGCTAAAAATGCTATATTATATATACTGAACATACTGGGCCTCAGCATCTCAAGAACTGCAATGATCCAGGTCTTTACAGTTGTCAGAGGAGATTCCCATCTTGGAAAGTGTCGGTGACACTGCACATACTCATTGCGCTCTGTGCAGCTGTTGGGAAGTTAAGCTTAGGGGTTGCCACAAATTACCAAGCAGAAAATGATGCTGGCCTGTCACTGAAGGTGACATAAACATAAACTTTGGGACAATAATAATAATAATCTTGTAGACAATATCCAAAACTCACAGACAATATAAAGATAGCTTGCAATATTATATGAATTACAAAAATCGTGTTGCTATGGGTTACTATACCTTTGATATTGTTATGAGAGACACTTAAACCAGTAATTAAAATACTATAGTTCTATTAGGCTACAATTTTGTTGTTGTTGACCAATTGTCTCTTTTATATTTGCAGTCAAAGCTTGGATACCTTACCTTGGTTTTGTGCACAGCGCATACACTTGTGTATGGAGGAGACAGGTTTATCTATGGAACTTATTACAAATGGTATCTCCCGCCAGCATTTGTCGTTGCTCTCATTATTCCATGTATAGTGCTTTCCCTGAAGTTAATCATTATCGTTCCGTGTTTGGATAAGAGAATTACTAAGATACGTCAAGGATGGGAAAGGAATTCCAAGAGTTAACAAGAGCCGAGGCCACAAGAATAAGAAACCAGTAGCAAAGTTGTCACCAAACACCTCGGAGACAGTGTTTAAATAGTGAAAAACTGTACAAAGTAAACCAATAACCTGCAGTATTTACCCAGCAGAAAGGAATATCTGTGATATTTAGCAAAGGTGGAAATAGAAAGTCTTTCATTTTATTAAGACAGCTCCCAAGTGAAATAGAGTCATCTAAGAATTGCTGTCGAATAAATGATGTATTGGCCATGTTAGAGGGAGGCAAATACTATACATAGCTAATAGGCATTGTAATGCATCGGCTATGCATTGTACCTGATGATGATGGGTATCTGTCTGTGACTTAATATCATTCTTTAAATTAAAGAAATGCAGATAGGTTTTTATATACATCAGGAACACAAGGATTTACCTTCCCCTAGTAACTGTGGATAGTGGTGTAAAAATGCCCCCCTTTATTTGAACCTTGTAGTTCTGTGCCAAACTGAATTATAGTTTTAACAGTATGTATTAAAGTAAAGATCCAATGTAATTGGATGTAATTGCTATGGGACATGGATAAGGAAATGCAAACGGGATGAAACACCAAAAGGCCATAGGAATGTAAAATATTTCTAATGAGCTATGCTTAGTATGAGGCAATGCATATGAGGGGCCATTGCAAACACATCTTTGCTCTTAAATGGAAGCTATAGAAAGAGCATTTGATGCAATTTGATGCAATTCATTAATATACATGCTCCTACACTTTTACATGGTCGCCATTGTGTTCATCCTACCTCTTCTGATGAATGCTGCACAACTGCACTTATTGCCACTGGTGGACCTTTGAGCCAGGTCAGGGTCCCACTGGGACACCAGGAAAACTCCCAGTGGGCCATTATCATGTTGGGCCCTGCCACCTGACTGCAAGCCAGCCACCAGTGCAGAACTTCAGATTTAAACAAAATTAAAATTGGCAGTGCATTCCACTGTGGAAGGCATGACCATCATGGTGACCCCAGGTGGGCCCCTGGTACCCCAATCTGACTCTTCCTTAAGCCACAATCACCCTAGACCTGGCAATATCTCCAGAGTTGCCACAGAAGACTAAATCAACAACAGGCGCATTGAGTGCAAAAGCTGTTTTGAGACCACTGAAACCCTCACTCCTAAAATTGCTATTGCATCCATTTTGACGCATTGGGTACTGCAAAAGACACCCAAAAAATGTCAATTTAATCAAAATTGCTATTTGTGCGCTGAAATTTCATTCATCAATGGCCCCTGTGTTGTTGGCTTTTTGTAAGGGGGTAATAAAGCCACAGGAGTAACATGGGTGGGCAAAAGGAAGAAAAATGGAGACTCAGGTAGAGCGAAATTGAGAGCTGAGTGAGTATACAATTATAAAAGCTAAGAAAACAAACAAAAATAAAAAAATATGCTTATTTTACCTTCTTCTAGCAATAATTTCATTATTTATTCGTAGTGAAGTATGCACTGGGACCATCCTGTTCCTCTAAGACTCCTCCCTATGAGGAATTCATTGATTTGAATGCATTATCAGGACTCCTATAAAAACCACCACCATGAAACTGACATAAGAATTAAGAGATCAAATTAGAAGCCATCTAAATGGGGCGGGAACTCCATAACTGCTATATCACTGCCCCAGAACTGAGACTGATCTGTAGAAACCAAACCAAATTATAGTACAAATTTTGTAATTGTTTCTAATTTCCTTGAATTTCTTTCAACAACCCTAGAGAAGAGGTTGACAGTCTGTGAAATTGTATTATTATCTGTTATAACCATAGGCACTCTGACCCACCTTATTATAATGAGAATGGTTTGTATGAAGGTTTAAATTGCCCTAAAAACCCCTGTGGATTGAACTGAACTTTGTTTTTTTTTAATTATAAATAAGTCTAAAAGATTAGAATTCACTGAAGCACCAACATGAGGGGCATAGCCATGTGGAATGTAAGCAATGCGATATGTACAGTGCAATGTGGTCTGTGTGTGCCTTGCTTCCCTGTGTAACTGAAACTTGCTCACTGTTGTATTGACATGTGCTAACTGCTTCCAGCATTGAAAAAAAACATAATTATGAAATATATATCACAGTTATATCATTAATGTGAATCAGTCAAATAAAATGTTTATTTTATAGCTTTAAAGCTGCCTCCTTCTGTGTGTTGTTTGTTATATTATCTACTATACTCACAGGCATAAATGCATTAAAGAATATTGTATACCTGTAATTAACATGAGCACACAAATGTTCTGCCTATTTTCTATATCTATCTAAACCACTTCATTCTGTTAAGCCCTGTTGAGTACAGTTTACACTTCATTCAACTTTCAAGATTCTTTAGAAACATTATTTAAACAGATGTCCCTTGCAGTTAGGACAACGGGCAATTCTGAGTTCTTCCATTATGAGCTTCAGAGGCAAAGACTATAAAGTCAAAATATTACCCCCACCCCATTCACTTCTATAGCAATCATGATATCATATATTGATATGATATTATATATTAGTGTTATAGTTTTCCAGGGATCTTTTACTCTGGGGACCTTGAAGGGTCCATCTCCTCCTTGTTACTAATGGGAGAATGGGGCATATTCAAGTTTTCAACCCATGACCCTGAGGTAGCCAATAGTGATGTGGGGGTGAGGAATAACTCAACCTGCAACCAACCCTAGCCTAATATTTTTTAACCAGCACCCAACCCTAATATGCAAAATGTTGCCATTGTAGAACCCATGCCCATTCCTAAGCCACATATTCCAACTCATACACTACCTCAACATGTGGCTCTGGTTCCAAGAAAGCAAATCTTCAGGATCAGAGGAGGAGTGTACTTCCGACACTGACCCACACCCAACTCAATTGTGCAATGGTTGCCCAAATTTCAACCCAAGCCCCTGCAGGTTTTGGGACAACCCGCACATCATTAGTAGCTAAGTATGGCACTGGCCAATCCCCAGGCTAAGATCTGCATGTTGAGATTTATATGATAAACAATTCCTGGGTATAGATATATTACAAAAGAAGATTCACCTAAAAAATGAAAATGTGTAAAATAATGTAGAAGCATTGCTATACATAGGAATTTACAACATCAAAAGGCATTAAGCAGATTACAGATATGTCAAATATTTGCTGCACCAACCAAGCCATTTCTCCTTTGAAAGTTTAACTGTATTGTAGCAAACCATATTCTTAAATAGTACCCATTGTTTGTGCAGTGCCTTTATCTGGATGGAATAATATGAGAGGTATTTGCAAACCAGCAAAGGATAATGATTCCTCTGGCAGCAGCTAAATAAGTGAATTGTTCAGCGCAGGTTTTCCTTGTCTAACATGTGTTTTAGCTAAGATGCCAAGTATGCCTGTCTTTGGATGTACTGAGCTGGTGAATACAAACTACAGGTAATAAAGACCCATTGCAATCTATTGTGGTTTGCATGTTTTGCAGTATAGGGTATGTAAACTAACCCCCCACATATGCAGCCATTATGTACAGGGTTCTGGATCACGTAGTGTGATGGACTGTGCCATGGGTTCCAATTGTGTGCCATTCCTCTTACACTTAGCCCCATAGGGCACTGCTAACACTGTATACACTGCATACAGAGGTAATCACAACTCTCAAGGAGTATCAGTGTCAACTCTAGGATGTAATTTAAAAACTTTGCTTTTGCACTTTGTCCCACTCCCATCATAAATGAGCCCTATGATGTTTCTCCATAAACTGTGGCAATTAGAACCCAGCACTAGTCAGGATAGGGTACCCTGTTAACAACAATAATCCAGTGCAGGGCTAGAAACCTATACTTCAGTGTTGAGTTACTCTAGAAACAAGGGGCTGTTTGGGATAGGTAGCCAAGCCACAATAGGTTTAGTGCCAGCATTGCACTACACTACGCATAACTTTTGAGCGCACTATTGTATGCTATTGTATGCTATTGATTGTTATTGATATCTGCTTGAAAATTTCTGGCACCCATATGCGTATAATGTAGTTGAGAACAGCAACAGCCTATAACCACGCATGATCTCTAGTCAGGGACTATGGGAGTTCAGGAAGAGCAGTAGCATTAAACTGCTATTTACTAAGAATTGGAAAACAAATTGGTTGGGAATCCCTGTATTACATAATATAATAGAGATGAAGAGAATATATTGCTATCAAGGGCAATAGACCAGGATTTGCTCATTAAATATACTTGACTTTGTACCAACTAATCTCCTCGTGTGTCACGGCCCTTAGGAGTGTTTTGAAAATACTGAAAAAATGTGCCTGGTGTTACTTTTATTTAAATGTCATTTACCTAGTCTCTTTGATAAATATTTTAGCCTGATATGGCTGGTATGTATGAGCTATTAGAGCATACAACCAAGCAAAAAGCTGTAATAGCCAGAAGCTACTTAAAGTAATTACAGTTGATCACTCCCTTTTTCATTTAGGAGAAAATGTTCCAGGGATTTTTAATTAAACCTTGCAGCTCATCTAAAACTGAACTTCATAACATGGTGAAATGCTTAAAATGTTCAATTGAAGTCAGTAAATGAGTTTGAAACCTTCTGAAAGTATTGGGACTGGGGACCCCCTAGTAGGCATTCAATAAATTAAGTGGTTCACAAGATCTTGGAATGTTGTCCAATCAAAGAGATGAGAACTGGTAACCATTTGCTGGGTCCATTTGCAGAACCCTGTGCTCCAGTCATTATTTCTTAGAAATTTTATAAACATGGGACATTATCAGTATATTTTGGATATGGTCATTAAAGATATGAGCTGTACAGATCTTATGTATAGACTGCAAACTGGTGGAAGCAAAGCAAATGGAATAGCAAAGTCAGTAAATCTTGGAGGTTGTTTAGTTTATTAGTGGGTGCATTGTGTTTTGCTTTAAAAGCTTGAAGCTTGGGGATATTAGCTTTACTTCATTGCTTACTTTTTAAATATTACATATATTGAATTGTATCAAATGGTGTTCTGAGTCGGATAGCAACACAAGAATGAAAAAGCTTCACAGGGGTGCAAAATAAGGGCTGTGATTGGCTATTGGGTAGCCCCTAAGTGGACTGGCAGCCTACAGGAAGCTCTGTTTGGCAGTACTCATGTTTTTCATGCAACTAAAGCTTGCCTTCAAGCTAGGAATTAAAAAATAAGCACCTGCTTTGCGGTCACTTGTAGCAACATCCAAGGAGTTGGTGGGCAACATGTTCGTAATAGCACAAAAATACTGGCACAACAGGACTTGTTTAAGCGGGATAACCCCTGCTGATTTTTAATAGTAACAAACCATATAACGTTTCAGGGACACACCCCTTCATCAGCGAAATGGCTAAATTGTGGTGCTTGTGTTAATAATTTAATATTGTCTATGGACTGGTTACTGGTGGTAGCAAAATCGCCATTTACACAGTCAGTGCAATCTTGATTGGTGCATTGAGTGTTGTTTCTAAAGCTTGATGAAGTGTTTGGAATGAATAAGCCTTTGATTTAATGGGCCCTTCCCAACTGTTTGGTTACTATTCAAATAGTGATCATATTGAGTTGTGCCGCAGTGTGAACAGTGCATCTCTGAATAAGTACACTTTATAATTTATTGGGTGTAAGTACTTAAACCAGGGTTTTGCAGTAGATCTATTGAAAGTTTTTTTGTTTATACTAGTAACTACCTTATACAGTGACCCAGGAATGTGCTTGTATAGAGCCTTTGGGAATTTTAACAGAGATAATAGTCCCCTTGGCTGAACTTGGGGAAAAGCTGGGATCCTGAGTTCTGGTCACTGTCTGCAAGGAGTATGTATGTTCTCCCAGTGTCTGAGTGGGTTTACTCTGGGTACTCCCGATTCATCCCATGTGCTAGTAACATACAGGCAGGTTAATTGGCTCTTGATAAAATTGATCCTACTGTGTGTTAATGTGATAGGGATCTTATTCTATGAACAATATAAAAATAAAACAGTAAATAAGGTTGGTATAAAGGAGAGTAACACACAATTTAATATGTAAATGACCAAACAGAAGAATGAATAGAACAGAGGTGGCAAAAAATTAGCTGGGCTTTATAAGCAAATAAAAAAAGGAATAGTAAGGTAATGAGCAAGGGATGGAAATATAATGAGCAGGTCAAAGATGCTGCAGATTAAATCATTTTTGCTCAGTTTTTACAGATGAAGGTGCCTCACTGTTACTGATATTAAAATGAATAATGGACCGCTGTAGACACAAAGACATTTAGTACAGAGGAAACAATACTAGAGTTCTCTACACTAGTAAAAGTCTATGGGTGTTAAAGAAAGGGCGTTAAAGTAACTGAGGCATAAACCTAATGCAGAATACAGATTGATTGCTCATATACTGCAATATACAAGTGAAGGAAGATGGAGATTATCATTAAAAAAGGCATAAATAAGCAAACAATGCATTAAAGCTGTGGGAAAAGATTGAATATGATATAATCACTATATGAAGCTGTCTAGCAAATACTATAGGGACTAATAAACATGTATGTATAGAAGCCTTAAACAAAACAAAGCCATAATTCAGCATTAAATGGTCAGTCTTGATAGACAAAATGGTTCTTTTCTAGATAATGAGATATTATAACAATGTTGTTTACTGTATAACATTTTACAACTAGTGAAGTTCTGTGAGAGTTTTCTAAATGGCAGTACTATAAGAACATGCCAGCTCCATGCACTAGTGCTATGGGTTATACAATGGGGCAGCCTCTAGCCTAGAATATTCTGTTACCCAATAGCACAGGGACAGTTATGCAGTGAAATACTACATAGGCACTGCTTGGGATTTGTATTTACTTTTTATTATTGTGGTCCTTTGTTTTAGAGTTAATTTCCAGTGCACCAATGAATGATTTAAATATACCTAAAATGGTACTAATAAATGTTTTCAATTATATTTTTAACTCAGTGACACAATAGATCTCACCTCAGTGTTCACATCTTAAAGGTCTTGGTTCTATACCCCTGCTAAGATATTATTTGAACATATACTATGTAGGCAATGACTAGTGATAAGTGAGCAAAATTTTTCAGCAGGCATGGATTGGTGGCGAATTTCCGCGCACACCTTTTTTTTTTGAGCGCGTGAGACAATTTTTTTACTTTTTCGGTGTTCTGCAGATTTTCCACCAATACGCAAATCTTTTCAAAAATTTTCCAGCGCAGTGAAAGAGGAGAGATCCGCTCATCACTAGCAATGACATGAGAAATAATAATACCTTACAAACTGGCCCCTAACCCACTGACTAGTCAACACAATTACCTTTTACTGTTTACCAGCAGCAATTGGCTTTACCCACTGAAACTACAGTGGCTGTAACCATTTAAATGATTTAGTAGCTATGATGAGCAATAGGTGTATAACAGGACTACTCATAACTTAGACTCCCGACATGGGAAAAGAAGCTGGAAAGGCCTTTTCTATAAGAAGTAGGCATGTCAGAAGGTAATGCGATGAACCAAGGCAGACTTCTCACAGGTTGAGCAGGATTAGACCAGAGCACTGGTTGCTACCTCAGAGTATATCAGTTACACAAAATAAGCACTACTCAGAGCATCCTCTTACATCCTCACTCACACAGCATTCCTTTCTCCAGAAGCCTCTAATGTCCCTTTGATGGGGAAAATGCATTAGCAGAATGTTGTTAGCTGCTGAGAGGTCTTCCTCTCCAATAATGATTTCCCACTACTTCTCTGTCATGTCCAGCATTTAGTGCATGAGCTTCTCCCATTCTGTCTCACTTCAGCTCCAACAGGTTCCCCCTATCCTACGCCTGAATGCTCCAATCCCTAACTAGCGTACAATTACCCAGGGGCTCTACCCCAAAAATACCTTGTCAGGACAACAGACTGTCCTTGCTAGCTACCATACCTAGCGCTCACTCCTAGAGTGAGCTGGTTCCAAACCCCTATCTTGTCTTATAGCCCTAACAGATCTGGCTTTGCTTATGATCTTAGGCCAAAGAAAAAAGCTCTGACTTCTGCACTGCTTTATACAGGCTCCTGCAGGGGAATTTCCCTATAGGTCAACCTAGAGTTGGCGTTGAACTAAATATTGCCCAACTATTTACATTACAAACTAAAAAGTATTTTACCTTCTTACAGGTTAAATATATACAGTATATTGCTTCTAATTTAATTGATTGTGCTAGGGATATGCTATGCAGAAGCCTTGTATCCATAAGTCTCTAAATTACAGGAAGACCATCTCCCACAGAAATGTATTCTATTTATAATAATAATAATAATAATAATAATAATAATAATAAAACTGCACCTTGTACTTGATGGTAACTAAGCTGCATACATCCATATTGATGGGAAGGAGAAGGAAAGGCTAATAAAGAGTTAATCTCAAGATGCAGGCATACCTTCGGTTCTCTTAATAGTGCCCTTAAGTCTCCCCATATTTCAATTGTTCAGATGATCAGAAGCCAAACAGGAAGAAAAAAACGCTGAGCTGTGTAAAGGAAGTTCCCATAATGCCTCACTCCTGCACCGACACCCAGACCAAGTGGACATGCTCAGTTAGTAAGACTATGATTCAGCTTCCTGCTGATTAGCTCAGATCCACATTCCTAAGGGGGGTGGTGAGTTCTTAGCATTCCTGAGGGAGGGGGGAGCAGGAGAGAGCGGAGAGCTGCATGTCTCTGGCACAGGCATTACAGGCACAAGAAATCTTTTGACAGAGAAGTCAGTGCAGCATTTCTGTGAGTGCTTATGGCTGTATTTACATAGACCTTTCTGATAAAGCTTACTTTGTTTTTACCTTTATTTCTCCTTTAAGGTATGGTGATACAAATTAAGGAAAGACCCCTATCTAGAAAACCCCAGGTTCCAAGCATTATGGACAATAACTCCTAAATCTGTACCTGCAAACTTATTTTTTTTATATGTATAGGTATAGGACCCATTATGCAGAATGCTTGGGACCAAGGGTATTACGGATAAGGGGTCTTTCTGTAGTTTGGATCTCCATACCTTGAGTTTACTAAAAAATCAATAAACCATAGGAGTGTTCTGCCCCCAATAAGGATTAATTATATCTTAGTTGGGATCAAGTACAAGGTACTGTTTTATTATTACAGGGAAAAGGGAATCATTTAACCATTAAATAAACCCAATAGGGCTGTTCTGCCCCCAATAAGGGGTAATTATATCTTAGTTGGGATCAAGTACAAGGTACTGTTTTATTATTACAGAGAAAAGGGAATCATTTAACCATTAAATAAACCCAATAGGGCTGTTCTGCCCCCAATAAGGATTAATTATATCTTAGTTGGGATCAAGTACAGGTACTGTTTTATTATTACAGAGAAAAGGGAATCATTTAACCATTAAATAAACCCAATAGGACTGTTCTGCCCCCAATAAGGGGTAATTATATCTTAGTTGGGATCAAGTACAGGTACTGTTTTATTATTACAGAGAAAAGGGAATCATTTAACCATAAAATAAACCCAATAGGACTGTTCTGCCCCCAATAAGGGGTAATTATATCTTAGTTGGGATCAAGTACAGGTACTGTTTTATTATTACAGAGAAAAGGGAATCATTTAACCATTAAATAAACCCAATAGGGCTGTTCTGCCCCCAATCAGGGGTAATTATATCTTAGTTGGGATCAAGTACAGGTACTGTTTTATTATTACAGAGAAAAAAGAAATCAAGTGTAAAATCTGAATTATTTGATTAAAATGGAATCTATGGGAGACAGGCTTTACGTAATCCAAAGCTTTCTGGATAATGAGTTTCCGGATAAGGGATCCCATACCTGTATACATTTGTATGTGCTTAATTAAAGAGGTACTGATATAAGATAGCAGATGGGTGCCAGTCCACTAGACTGTGCAGACATATTGTGTAAATGACATGTTTTCCCATTTGTAAATGGTGTAATGCCCATTTGTTTATACCCCCATATAGTGTGGGTGGGAGAGTGTATCGAGAAATATTATCAGATATCCAATGTGATGTAAGCACAGAAACTTCAGTGTAAAATTCCTCACTTGCCCTTTGAGTTTGGCAAATCTTTCAGCAGACTTTAATTTCCGGTAAAACAGGAGACATTGTGAAATCATCCAGCAAAATAAATAGACTGGATCTGCAGTCAGCAGTGTATCTGAAAGCTGAACTATACAGCATCTGCCCGAATTTTGCAACTACTTAGTGACATTCATTTTCCCCTGATTAATACAAATCTTTTCCATAAGGTAAGTCTGAATTTGATCATTTTTATACTGTTTACAGGGCAAAGTCTCGAAGTACAGTTAAGCTGCTGAGAATGCTCAGGAACTGGGGCTTTCTGGATAAGGGGTATTTCTGTAATTTGGATCTCCATATCTTAAGTCTACAGAAAAATCATTTAAACATTAATAAAACCCAATAAATTGTTTTACTTCCAAAAACAATTAATGGGATCATATGAAAGGTACTGTATTATTATAACAAAGGAAAAGGAAATCATTTTCAAAAATTTTAATTATTTTATTAAAATGGGAGGTGGTCTTGTAATTCAGAGCTTTCTGGATAACAGGTTTCTGGATAGTGGATCCCATACCTGTACTTGATCCCAACTAAGATATAATTAATATGTATTGTAGACATTCAATTCTATTATATTTATTTAATGTGTAAAGGATATCTTCATGGACTTAAGGTATGGAGATATAAATTACGGAAAGACCCATATCTGTAAAACCCCATGTCCCAAGCATTCTGGATAACAGGTCCCATGCCTGTATAACATTTTACAAAATAAAAGAAAATGTAATTCTAAGCAACTTTACACTATATGTTAATTAAACATTTTTAATGATTTTAGTGTTAATTCTAAATGTAGTTGATATTGAAAACAGTATCCTTTCCAATACTCTGCACTGCTGGTTATGACTACAGGTATTATTGAAGAAATGTTCTGTTGAATTTGGGCTTCATAAGGGCACAATATGCTTATGGTATAGCCAATCTTTGTGTTCTGTTTTAATTAAAAGGCTTAATTTTACCCTGGAGAAAGTCACGCAGCGTTGATGAAACACTTTGGATAAGGACCATGAACAGCAAAGAGTGCTGGGTAAGGCTCAACAGAGTCTACTTTCTGATCACTTTTAATAATGGGAGCAAAAATCAGAAATAAAACTGCTAATTATTTACGGTGAATAAATTAGTGATATAAAAGGTTTAGCATGATTCATGTCACTTCCCCAGGATATTTGGCAATTACACTAGTGCAGTGGAAAGTTCAGCTTAATATGTGCTGGGTACACAGTTCAGATGGCTGGCCTTGCTGTCATCTCACTGCAACAATAACACAAATAGTAGGTTTATCTATAGAGGACATTATATGACTGTTTTGGTACCCTTGTTCCAGACCAAAAATGGACAATATACAATGTTGGACTGGCCCCCAGGATACCAGGAAAACTCCCAGTGGGCCCAGGTGTCACCTGGGCCCTTTTGCTTCTAACTATGTAGCCTATTTAATGGTCATTCCCTATTTCTGTATGGGAACAAGGAAGCTTTATAAAAGAAGAATACAGTAGAGTATGTAGAGAAAGGACACTAGGAGAATAAAGAATTTGAGGGAGGACAGGAGGAATTAAAGTTTTGAGAGTGGGCCCATGGTCCAGGGTTTTCTTGTGGGTCCCTGCCATCTCAGTCCAACACTGACAATATGTTCCTTTATTGTGGGATGGGGGGGAGATGACCTGTTATAATGCTGGCTATTGTTGTGCAACACCAGCACTATAAATAAGCCCCACATACAAATCTCCTCTTGATATCATTTTGTGCCAGGTTCTTTAAAACCCATTTTCTAACGCAAGTGAATTGTGCAAGAACTGATGCTAGTTAGCATGTTATGTTAGGGCTCTGGCACACGGGGAAGATTAGTCGCCCGCGATTAACTCCCTGTTCGCGGGCGACTAATCTCCCCGAGTTGCCTAGCCCTGCCATCCCACCGGCGAACATGTAAGTCGCCGGCGGGATGGCAGACGCGGCGGCGCGATTTCGCGGAAGTCGCCGAAAAAGACTCGCGAGTCTTTTTCGGCGATTTGCGGAAATCGCGCCGCCGCGTCTGCCATCCCGCCGGCGACTTACATGTTCGCCGGTGGGATGGCAGGGCTAGGCAACTCGGGGAGATTAGTCACCCGCGAACAGGGAGTTAATCGCGGGCGACTAATCTTCCCCGTGTGCCAGAGCCCTTACAATGCAAAGTTGCTGACTAATTGCAGGCAACCTCTCAGTAACATGATGCTTTACTTGCACACAGTTAGAATCAGTAGCTTATCTGCACTTATTGCATCCACATTGTGCTTGTGGCATTGGAAGGTGGGAACTGCATGATTTCTGGTGCATTTGGCACTTGGCTTTATTAAAACTGCATAGTATTTCATTATTTAGGTGCAAGTCATGTGCAAGTTATGTGTGCAGTCATTTTAGGGTTCCATTGCATCTGTGCATGCTAGTAAAAAAAAGGTAATCTGCTTTTGCCCTGTGCACTGTGCACCTCATTCAGGAATAGTGAAGCAACCAACAATGTACAAAAAAGGATACTTTCCACGCAGGAGCCTGGCCATAAATTCCAGCTTTGTGAACCACACAGTGTCTGAAAATGGGTCACATGCTGCTGATTCAAGTCTATAATGATTTTTGTAGCGTATAGAAGCTATTCTGTTATACCTGGCCACCCTTTTACTGAGCTTTGCCTTGCAAGCAATGACTGTCTTTGCTGATGCTGATTTGACAAACGTGACTGTAAAATGAGGAAAAATGTCATAAATATTTTGAATAAATCTTCATTGCTCACTTTTATAGTACAGGTATAAGATCCATTATCTAGGAACTTGTTATCCAGAAAGCTCTGAATTATGGGAAGGCCATCAACCCATAGACTCTATTTTAATCAAATAATTCCCATTTTATAAAATGATTTCCTTTTTCTCTGTTGTAATAAAACAGTACCTCATACTTGATCCCAACTGAGATATCATTAATCCTTATTGGTGGCAAAGCAATCCTATTGGGTTTATTTTATGTTTAAATTATTATTATTATAAGTAGACAAAGTATGATCTAAATTACAGAAAGATCCCTTATCTGGAAATCCCCAGATCCCAAGCATTCTGGATAAGAGGTCACATGCCTGTACAATCCTATTTTTGGTTAAAAAAAAACGTATTGGGTGTAGGTCTATAAATCTCAGCACCAGGCCCTCGTGGCCCTTCTTGTTGCCCTGATTTAATCTTATACCAATATTTATTTTTCTTTGGCGAGTCAGCTGGCGCAGGGGTTATAAATTTGCAAATACATTAAGAAAGAATATATATATATATTCCTCAGTACCTTACAGTAGCTTTGATTTATTTTCAGGCAATGGAAGCAAACTGTTCAAACATGACACCCTTGAGCTCAGATTTTGCACAGAAGGAAAACACTGTATGCATTTTCGGAACTGGAGATTATGGCCGATCGCTTGGATTGAAAATGCTTCAGAGTGGCTTTTCGGTAATATATGGAAGCCGAAATCCCAGTTCTGCGAGTTTGCTGCCTAAAGGAGTGGAAGTACTAAGCCACAGTGAAGCGGCAAGCAAAAGTCACATCATCTTTGTGGCAGTTCAGAGAGACCATTATAGTTTTGTCACTAAGCTTAGCAGAGTCTTGGAAGGGAAAATTTTAGTGGATGTCAGCAACAATCTGAAAATAAACCAGTACCCAGAATCCAATGCAGAATACCTTGCTCAGCTCGTGCCGGGTGCTAAGGTAGTAAAAGCATTTAACACAGTGTCTGCCTGGGCCCTGCAGTCAGGTACATTGGACGCCAGCAGGCAGGTAAGTGCTCTATATTTAGATGTCTAACAGGAACTCTCTGACATTCTTACTGTTTCCATAAATACAAATATATAGAGCCTGTATTTTAGATTAAAGAAAGAAATGTGCAATTTCTATAACGTTGATATATACATGACATATATCAATTTAAAGGTTATGTTGGGAAGAGCACTTTAACGCTACAAAAAGAACATTTCTTTTCATGATTTATTTTTTTTTACTGGGGTACCAGATATAGCTTCAACAAAGCAACATTAACTGTAGGATCATCGGTGTTTGATCCTGTAAGTCAGGAAGAAAGAAGCACGTCTACATTGGTTGCTTTTACACCTTTAAATTAAAGTCAAATTGTTCAGATTGTACTTATAAGAGAAATGCAAATTAATATGACTAGACTTTAAGACATTAACTATTTTTACACTGCCAATGTATTGAAATGGAACAACAGCGCCACCTGCTGGTCAGGTGTGCCAACCGGTCTGTCAGTCAGGGGAAAAGAAAACTCTCCTGATTCTGCTCTGCTTATAAAAGAGCAGAAATACCTTAGATGGAATTTTTTAACGGGAGCAACATCAGAAGGAGGAATTTCTGCTTCTTCTTCTTCTGAAATTTTCTCCCAACTGCCAGATCCGTTGGCAGCACTAACCAACAGGTGATGCTGCTCAATTACATTATATATTTAATTAGATTAGCAGTAGAAGAAAAAGAATTTGCCTTTCTGCATTAAAGACGTTTCTTAGTTAAGGTGGGAACACCCCCATCCTTCGTATTTTTTATCCAAACTTCAGCCCTTACACACTCTTAACAAAAGCTGGGCCTGAGCCATTCACATTTCACTTGATATATGTTCATACAAAAGTGATTATAGCACTAGGGGCAGATTCATCAAAATGTGAGATCAGAGCTCACCACAGAAGCACTCAGCCCCTTTTTATTCATTGGAATAAAAGAAGTGTATTTATAAAACGGTGAACTCATTGATGAATGCACTTCTAAAAATCCCATTGGAATGAGTAGAAAGTGGGTGAGTTCTTCTGTTGTGAGCTTTAATTTTACACTTAAATCCCCATAAGGTTAAATATTCACGTTGTTGGTGCAATTTCTACATAATATATACCAAATGGAAACCATAATAAGCCCAGAATCTTTTCTGCCCTAGGTTTTCGTATGCTCTAATGACAGCAAGGCCAAGCATGCCGTTATGGACATTGTGCGTACCCTTGGCCTTACTCCTCATGATCAAGGATCCCTTTTGGCCTCTAAAGAGGTAGAAAATTATCCTCTGCAGCTCTTCCCAATGTGGAGGCTTCCCCTGTGTATTTGCGCAGGGCTCACTGTGCTGATATTTCTTTATTGCCTTATAACTGATGTGATCTACACCGCTGCCACTGAAGAAAAAGATGTATCATTTCGTATTGCAATTTCCATCCCCAACAAGGTCTTCCCAATAGTCTCACTGATACTGCTGGCTTTGGTTTATATTCCTGGAGTGTTTGCGGCAATTATTCAGTTACACAGAGGAACCAAATATAAGCGTTTCCCTGATTGGCTCGATCGATGGATGCTGTGCCGGAAGCAGCTCGGACTGGTAGCACTGTCATATGCCTTTCTGCACGCAATTTATACACTCGTTATTCCAATTCGCTATTATGTGAGACACAGGATAAACAGCTACATCATTACCCAGGTAACAGAACTCATATTATACATTAAACACCACTCATTTCATTCAATACTGTCTCTACTTTTAATGCCAGATTTAATAAAGTTGAAAAAGTCATTTGAGTTATTGGGAAATGTTCCTAATGTATCATTCTTTCCTAACAATTTCTCTGAGTTATTGGATTTTCCTGTATTTCCCACACTGTGATAAACGTTTCACAATTTTGTACTTTGGTCGACTAAATTTGGAACAGAATGTTTTTGGCCTGTAGGATAAAACAGTCTTTGCCTGTTAAAAATTGGAGAACAATATCTCGATTTTGGAAATGGTTCAACAAATGTCTTTTTATCATTCTGGAGAAAATTAGGAAAAAATGTATATTTTAACAATTCATTTAACAAATAATTTAACTAAACTTTCATAAATATGACAAAACTGAAGGAAAATTCCCAACCTTTAATAAATCTCCACCTAAAACCCATAGACTTGTGGCTCCCCTTACTAATACAGCACTGACTCAACACTGTATCGGAGAGGGGTTGGGGGAGGAATGTAGAAGTCACCTCTCATGCCCCTTACGTTGCACCTCATTCACAGGAATAAGGTAGGAAGCGGCATGAGATGTATCCATATCAGCACCCTGCCCTTACTGCTGCCAGGCCGTAGTCAGATTAGGTGGCTGGACACCAGGAAATAATTTGGTGGGTCTCAAACCTTGTGTGCCCTGCTGGCCCAGGCTTCTCTGGAAACTTTGGGCACACCCACCCCACCCCAATTGCAGGTGCAAGTAAGAGTAACACAGCACACACAGAGGTAGAGGGGAGGAGTAGGCTGGTTGGGAGTTGCACAAGAGAAGGGCTTTGTGACTGGGGTGGCGGCCCTTGAGGTGACAGTCCTTGTGAGCCCTGAACACCCCAGTCCGACACTACCTATGGCAGGGGATAAGGTCAGGGCTTAGCTGCACCACCTGCAGACCCCTGGGCCAAGTACTACTTATCTCTCACATCTTTTTGAAGAGAATGTATTCTTACCTGAAAAGTGGCAATTGTGCATGCAGGGGAAAGTATAATAGTCCCAATTCATGTCGACAGCGAGAATTCCAAGGTCACTAGCTCCTTTAATTAGGGAGTGTATGTTTTGTCTGGAAGAACAAGGACAGGTTGAATTTTGAAAAAAGACCAAACTATGCATGTTAGCACTGTTTCCCCATAAAGGAAAACTATACCACAACAGTTAATATCATACTTAAAATGGCAATTTTTCTATTTAGGAGTACCCAATGGCACATACTAGTAAAAAGTATATATTTATAAAAATTCATTTAGATGAAACAGGGTTTTACATATGACCTGTCTGATGGGCTACATTTTTACAGAGACCTACACTGTTTGGGGGTATACCTTTCCTTTAAAGTAGGACAGTTATATAATAAACTCCTAGCCAGCTGGAATATGGTTCTTCTAAATTTTCTGTAAATCCAAGTTAATTCTTTATGCTTTTCCACATCTGTAAAAATAAAAATAACATAAATTAGAGAATGAGAATCTGCCAACTAAATTCAGACAAGCTGAGTGTTCTGTGTGCCAATTCCCAAACAAGCTCAGTGACAACATAGATATATGGAAGGGATGATGTTGCTTTAATCTTGGTCCAGTAACATTATGGATTAAGCACTGTGAAATGAATGTTACTAACAAGGAAGGCTTCATTTTTATGTTCTAGATACGAAAAAACGAGACCAGCCCATTGGATAACACCATGGCTTGGCGCACAGATGCTTACATAGCACTGGGAATTCTGGGATTCTTTTTCTATGTCCTCTTGGGCATAACATCCTTACCATCTGTGAGCAATGCAGTCAACTGGAGAGAATTTCGATTTGTTCAGGTTTGTTAAGGACCATTTTACTTTGCTCAGCAATAGCTTGGAAAGCATGCCCTATTTACAGTACATTTCATCTTCACAATGTCAGACGCCAGATAGGGTCCTCTAACGGTAATAGCTACAGAACATACAATTTCACAAATGTATATGTTAGAAGGGCTTCTCTTGTGATAACCCACGCAGGCTGGAAGACAAGGTATGCCGCTACGCTCATGTCACACAGCTGATTTGCTAGTAGGGATCTAACATGCACTATACGCAATCATTCCAAAAGAAAATGGATAGATCTATTTAAAGAGCTACTATTTAGCCCTAGAAACATATTCTTGTTTTAGTAAGGCATATGGCACTTAGGCATATGGCACTTTGAGCAGACAACCGCCATAGACATCTCAAAGGTGATGTTTACAATTAGGGACAGATTTATTAGAGATTAATACATAAAAACTCACCAGTGTTCCATTCATTCCCTTGGGATTTTTAGAAGTATATTTATCAATGAGTGAAAGTTAGTTTACCAGTTGATAAATACGATTAATAAAATCCCATAGGAATAAATAAAACATGGGTGACTCTTTATTTTGCTAAATTATAAATCTATAATTTTATGTCTATAGACTTTATTTTTAGACAGTTTGCCATAGGCCTTTGTGTTTTATTTTTTCTGACTTTTGAAAAACATCTGGGAGATAACCAAAGCAGATTAATATGAATGTACACCTATGTGAGAACAAGGTGATATGTGAGAGATTTGGGGGCAGATTTATCAAAAGGTGAGGTTAGAACTTATAACCCAAACGTTCTATATTCATACATACACCCACATTCTATTCATTGAAGCATATTTTAGAAGCATATTTATCAAATGGTGAGTTCTAACTGCACTCATTCATAAATACACTTCTGGAAATCCCACAGGAATAGAATGTGGATGAGTTTTTATGTATTAAGGGCTAAACTCACAATTTGCTAAATCTGCCTCTAAGGGGCTCAAACAACCAAACAATCTCTGAATATACAAAATGAACATGTTTTATACAGAATATTTAAAGCAAACATTTATAGATGCCCGACACCTTCAACCCATTACTGGGTTTTAATCAGGTGCATAGAGAAACAGAAAAAGGCCTATACTGGGTTCCAGCATGGATGGCATCTATATCTGCATAAAGTGCAGAATAGCAATAAATAAAGTTTTATTGATAACATCTTTGTAGAACATATTGAAACAGGAACAGTAACACCAAAAAAGTAAAAGTTTTTTAAAGTAATTCAAAAATAATGTACTGTTGCCCTGCACTGGTGAAAGTTGTGTGTTTGCTACTGTAACACTACTATAATTTATATAATAAGCTGCTGTGTAGCCATGGGGGCTGCAAAAAAGGACAAAAGGCACAGGTTACACAGCAGATAACAGATACGTTCTGTAGGATACCACAGTGTTTTATCTGTTATCTGCTATGTTTCTGTGTTGTGCCTTTTCTCCTTTGAATAGCGGCCCCTGTGGCTACACAGCAGCTTTGTTTGTATAAACTTTCTGAAGCAAACACAGCAGTTGTACCAGTGCAGGGCAACTGTAGATTATATTCTAATTACTTTTATACACTTTGGTGTTACTATGGTTCTTTAAATTCAAGGTTATTGGCAGTAGAAAAAATACAAAAACTACATAATGTTGTTAAATAACCCCTTAATATAGGTATGTGGTATTTGGTAGAATTTTAGAGACTACTGCCGTCTTTCCTTCAGTACTCAAATAATATGCATAAATGGTCAAGCACTAGTAGATCTATCTTTTCTGTAGTGATATTTTTTCTTGTTCCCTCTATATATTTAGTCCAAACTTGGATACCTCACCTTGGTGCTGTGCACAGGGCATGCACTGATGTTCGGCTGGGACAAGTTTCTCAGTTTCTCCAGGTTCAGATGGTATCTTCCTCCTGCGTACACACTTGGTCTTGTGATTCCTTGCACAGTGCTGGTCTTAAAGCTCATCCTCATCACTCCATGCCTGGATAGAAGAATCACAAAGATCCGACAAGGCTGGGAAAAGTCTCCTACTGGAAAGCCATCTGAAAATGGTGACGTTCCTTTACAGTGCAAACTTTAGCATCTCAGTGAGCGAATAAGTGAGCGTTTGGTATGCCCAGCTAGCACATTAAGTTACCATAGACTCCATAGGTGCTGTATAACAATGTGCTCAGCAGATACATATTGTAGCCAAATCTGGAATGCAGCACGTGTACAGTGTATGAACCTGTATGTCTATTCCTCACTTAGAAATTCAGTACACTTACTAAGCAGTTCTGTGACCCAGAAAATAAAGATTATTTCCAGCCACAGAGGTGGTTTTCAGGCTCAGTTAGACATCTGAACGGAGATGGCAGCATTACAGATACAGTCAGCCAACTTGTTCCTACACTAAAAATGTTTATGCCCTATAAAAAATTATAATTGTGTCTTATTTCTTTATTGTATCTTTAGCGTTCCAGTTTAATGATTTTGGATAAATCACTTTCTATTAAAGATATTTTCAAAACAATATAAGCTTTGCCTGGGTTTGGTTGTTGAGCAAAACTAAGGGACTTGATGTATCAACCTTCGAATTTTAATTTTTTGCTGCAACTTTTTTTTTTTTTGCACAGAACTCCCCAAATTCAAATTATGGTTTACAAAAGTCAAATCTTTCATATTTATTAAGCACAAAATATGTAATAAAACTTGTGAGCTCATGTAAAAATCAATAGGAGTTTTGCCAGGTAAAATTTACAATTTGAATTTTTCAATTTTTTGTGAGAGTTTGCAAACCCAATGAAAATGACAATAAGAATATGAATTGGATGCATTCAAGTTTTTTTCATGTTTTGTTTCTATTCAAATCTTTTAATAAATAAATCTTTTATAAAACGCTTGAGTTTAATAAAATTTTGAGTTTATTTAAATTGAAAAAAACGACAAGAAGAATACTTTGATGCATTTGGGGGTTTTTTTGGTTTGATTTAATCAAGTTTTTTATATTTATATTTTGAATAAATAAGCAAACACCCGAGTTTAGTAATATTTTGAGTTTATTTGAATTAAAAAAAAAACTTCACAAAATTGAAAATTACTAAAAAGGCCTCTTGGTATTGTCCCACCAACCTCTGGGGGTTATAAGGACAAACGCAGAAGCTAAACTTGATCCCTAACCAGTGGCTCAGGGGCAACATGTTGCTCCCCAACCCCTTGGATGTTGCTCTCAGTGCCCCAAACCAGGTAGTTATTTTTGAATTCCTGACTTGGGGGCAAGTTTTGGTCGAATAAAAACAAGATTTACTACCAAATAAAGCCCCCTGTAAGCTGATAGTGTGCATAGAGGCCCCTAATAGCCAATCACAGCCCTTATTTGGCACCTCCATGAACTTTTATGGTGCTTGTGTTGCTCTCCAAGTCTTTTTACATTTGACTGTGGCTCACAAGTAAGAAAGGTTGGAGATCCCTGGGCTATAGGGAAGGAATACAAACATTTAAAGGGAGCTCTGAAAACTTGTGGGCCCCCAGAATGGGCTTTAGTATTCCCCCTAGTGCATTCAGAATGTAAGGTGGTAAATCCAAGAGGACATGCAACCATTTTTCTTGACAATTTGACCACTAGGAGCAAATAGTATTTTAGTTTTTAAATGTGCAGATGATTTTCTCCATGTGACAACACTAAGCAAGACGCAGTTGTGTGATATTGACTTGGGGCCCCCCATGGGGATAGCAGGGGGTTCCAAAAAGCAGGGACTATGTGTAAGTTATTACATGGCAACAATTAGCCCTCTATTTTATGCCATCTCACCAACAGCCTATTAAAGTCAAAGGAACATATTTTGTCAGCAAAACAATTCTGGAGTGAAAAAGGGTACAACATGTTGTGTTAAAGGAGAAGGAAAGGCTAATAAAGAGTTAATCTCAAGCTGCAGGCATACCTTCAGTTGTCTCAATAGTGCCCTTAAGTCTCCCCATATTTCACCTGTTCAGATGATCAGAAGCCAAACAGGAAGAAAAAACGCTGAGCTGGGTAAAGAAAGTTCCCATAATGCCTCACTCCTGCACCAAGACCGGTGTAAATGCTCAGTTAGTAAGACTATGAGGAAGCTTCCTGCTGATTGGCTCAGATTCACATTCCAAAGGGGGGAGTGAGTTCTTAGCATTCTTGAGGGAGAGGGGAACAGGAGAAGCGACAGAGCTGAGAGTTGCGTGTCTCTGGCACAGGAATTACAGACAAAAGAAATCTTTTGACAGAGAAGTCAGTGCAGCATTGCTGTGAGTGCTTATGGCTGTATTTACATAAACCTTTCTAATAAAGCTTACTTAGTTTTTACCTTTCCTTCTCCTTTAATGTCGGTTTAACATGACATTTTTTTGCAAGCCAATGCCTTTTTTTTTACAACACAGTATTACACATTTGCAGAAAATCATTACATGGCTTTATAACTGTGCATTATTTTTTTTAATGACGGGAAAGTATCGCTGCTTGGCCTATTCCAAAGCTGTTTTTATTTTACAAAAATCGTATTATATTGCCACTTTCCAATTACCAGAAAACATATTACACTGCAATAACTCCAGTGTGCAAGATCTTACATTTAAATATGCTTTATAAAAGGGACAGCCAGAATTAGTAAATGAAAAAAAAAACAGCTGTCTGACATTGGGGTTTTTAATCTGCAGATATTTGTTGTTCCTTGGGGAGAGAAAGTGATATTGTTATACAGATAACAGTCTTTCGGATCACATAAACTTCACTGATACAGATGTTGCCTTAGAAAAATAGGAAGAAAGCAGCTGCTCTGACTTTATTCTGCTAATACCACTTAATGAAATGCTCAAATGCTTTTTGTTAAAGGAAAACTATACCCCCAAACAATGTTTCTGCTCTGCTATTTTAGGTTGGGTTTTTCTATAGGGCCAGTTTTTAAAGTTATAGACTATGCGAGAAGGAAGGGGGGGGGGGGGGGGTTTGATGCAGGCCAGTTAACAGGTAGTGTAGTAGAGTGTAGTTCTCCTTTAAAGGAATACTGTCATGGGAAATCATGTTTTTTTCAAAACAAATCAGTAAATAGAGCTTCTCCAGCAGAATCCTGCATTGAAATCCGTATTTCAAAAATGCACACAGATTTTCTAATATTTAATTTTGAATTTTCACATGGGGCTAGCCATATTCTTCATTTCCCAGGGTGCCACAGCCAAGTGACCTGTGCTCTGATAAACTTCAGTCACACTTTACTGCTGAGCTGCAAGTTGGAGTGATATCCTCCCCCTCCCAGCAGCCAATCAGCAGAACAATGGGAAGGGAACAAGATAGCAGCTCCCAGTAGGTATCAGAATAGCACTCAATAGTAAGAAATCCAAGTCCAGCTTGGGACTCCTCTAGTTACATGGGAGTAGGAGAAACATTTGGTTACCTGAAAGCAGTTATAATGTGTAGCGCTGGCTCCTTCTGAAAGCTCAGACTCAGGCACAATGCACTGAGATGGCGCCTACACACCAATATTACAGCTAAAAAAATACATTTGTTGGTTCAAGAATAAAATGTTAAATGGTAGAGTGAATTATTTGCTATGTAAACAGTGTAATTTATAAATACAAAGTATACCATAAAACTCATGAGAGTATCCTTTTAAAGTGCTTTTTAGAGAAGGAGGATACAAAATGTTTCATGCTGTATTATCAAAAATAAGATGCTTTTAAAAATAAAAAATGTCCTTCCCAGGATATCAGGTCCTTAAGATACCATAAACTTATAAACAGCAATTTTGGTGCAATCTCAAAAAATTTCAGGTTCCTTCCTTTTTTCAAGTCAGTGCCCTTGACCCTATTAATCCACCAGATCCACTGTAATGTGGAAAATATGGGTAATGTGGGAAATAACTCATAATCCTTTCATGTGTCCCCCAGTGTCTTCAGTCACTAACCAGTGCTCTTCTTCTTTAAACACTGCGCCAGTCCCGGGATCTTTCCAGAGCCTTCATTACAGATATCGAGGCTTGCACATCTACAATATAGTAAAACTGAAAAAACATCCAAATCTGGGATTTTGAAGAAGCCACAAGGGAGTCTTGGGAAATACTGATAAAAAGGAGGAAAAGATTGTCAGAGCAGTATAACTTCTAACATTTGAAAATTGTAAAGAGGGAGAAAAAGAAATGCTGCGTGTAGCACAACAACATTTTTTGATCACACCCAATTTTACGAACACACCCCCTAAATACCACTCCCAATTTACAAAATGTGGCAGATTATTTACAGTTTGAACACATTTCTGTGGGTTTTGGGGTCGTTTTATGTGTTATTGCAGTTTTACTAAAAAGCTGAAGTTGCTATTTAAGCTGCGAGTCTCAGTTCTCCCAAGAGACTTGTTTAGCTTATTAGTTACAATTGTAGGTGTGGCTTGTTAACTTTCTAGGCTCTCTGAAAAAAGCCCGCTTATTTAATTAAGTTTCAGAAACGTTGTATCTTTTTTAGTGTTTAGTGCGGGAGATCAAATAGAAATGAGGGACTTTTCAGTAAGAATCTGGGACTGCGGCTGAGCTGTTAAAATCGGGAATGTCCTGTGAAAATTGGGACAGTTGGGAGGTATGGAGCAGCAGACTAGGAGAACATTTTGACTACACTGGGGGTGCCTAACAACCCCCAGTATTACAGTGGCCTTAAAGCAGGTGTTCATTTTTACATTTCTGACTTGTAGGCAAGGCACCACTATGTACTGCCAAGCAGAGTCTCCTGTAGGCTGCCAGTCCACATGGTGCTACCAAATATCCAATCACAGCCTTTATTGGTCACCCCCAAGGAACTTTTTTTTTATATTTAAATGTTTCCCTGCCCTAGTGCATTACCCGTTCCTTGTCCTTTAAACTCAAACAAGAATAACTTATGAATAGTGACTGACAACATATTTCAGATGAATTCTTTAAAGAACATATACTAGTCTGGTAGCCTGATAAAGAACCATTCCTGCTGTTCCTAATGTATCACAAAGGTTTGATAACTACTGTATGTTTGCAGGTAAATTCTTGAAATAGACATTTTAAGGGATTTCATTTTACTAAAACTAAATTCACAAAACTTTCCTGCAAATATTTTTAATCTTGTTTATTACATTATTGTAAGCCGCACGCTTTTTATCATTGTAGAGCATTTATCTAACTTGCTGGCAATCTATAAATAAATGATGATGATTAAAGGGATGTATATCAAACCACAAAACCAGTGTGATATATTGCAGACTACTTTGTGATCCATCTTATTTACCCACTGTGGAAAAGTTGCATGTTTTACACCTCTATTCTCTAAGCTCTAAGAACAGGGGGGGCACCCTGTGGGCCTGTATTGCAGTAAAACCATAGCTACTATATTGATAGGAGGCCTGGTCACATCTGGGTATGGGCTGTGTATCACTGTGCAGATAAATACTGAGCAATTGCGCTAAACAGAAAGTCAAAAAGTGCAGCAGTGCAGGCAGCTCTTATAAATGAACCTTATGTAAATATGCTCAGAATTACAGTCTTCCTACTTGGCATTCTGTTGAAAAAAAAAACACACAAATTTGTTGCTTCTATATTCGAATTTGAACAAACCATATGAAAAACAAACTTACATCAGTTTAATCACTGATCTAAAATCCATATTTTATATAGAAAGTGTAGGCGATATGGTTTCAAGCAGACTGTGTTGTTTTCTGCTATAAATCAGGATTATATTACATGCCGCCATTTGCATTTTCTCAGTACTAAGCAAATGACATGGTAATCTTCGTAATATACAAGTCTGCTGATTTGTATCTGTCTTATGGCATTAGCAACTCAGAGCTCAATGCAAACGTGTTATTAGAGATGATATCAATTTCCTAATAAATTCTGAAGCTTCCAGATATGAAAATATAATGTGTATAAAAGTCAGAAAGCAAGTGCCTAAACAAATAACCGCATTTATATTTTATGTTTGTTTTCCTTTTTCACAACAAGGCTATGGCAAGTATTCTTTATGATAAAGTATTATTGGTAGATAAAAAGTCCAAAACTGCCATGGATCACTCCTGTAGCGAAGCATTGTGATTGGTCTATAGTCGGTCATCTTTGCCTAAAAGTATGATCACATTTTAGGGGGTACAAGACAAGAGGTCCTCACCCATTATCAATATGATATGGTCATTAAAAAATATTGAACATTAAGTTTCAAAGTTAAAACTCCCAAATGAGGTGATCCTATTGATGGCCAATAAAAAGGCAACCATTTGGGAGCTTTAACCTTAAAAGCAAGCAAGTTGCAAGTAAAAATGTATGAGGGAATGCAATGTTCACTAATGGAAAAAAATTGCACAAATGTAAAATACATTTTGTGAACCCTTTGCCTTTCATGCGACAGTAGAATAGCAATTGCCAATATTTAAGCTTGCACCAGTGTGCAGTATAGGTAATAAAACTTGTTCATGAAAAAGTTATTTTAGTCTTGACAATTACACCCTCTTCAAGCATGTCTTAAATATCTGCAATGCACAATTAAAACTCCCAATGCAATAAAATTCTAATGAAAGATATTACATTGCAATATGTGAAATAATAAAGCTGCACATTTCTTAATAAATCAAATAAAAGTGAGTCTAGGACTGGCAGGGCCAGGGATGAATATACTGCAATATATGGACAAACAATCCCTATTTTGTTTAAAGAAGACAAAATGTTTAGTAGCTTAATGCACAGAATGACCTAGGGGGGATTTAACAACATTTGAATTCAATTTTTTTCCATGATTCAAGTTTTTTTGCGCTAAAACTCCCAATTTTTTTATCGTACCTAAGTAAAGAGCCCTAGGAGCTCTTGTTTGTTTAAGATTGCAGCTGCCATTTTAGCTTGGTCTTCATAGCTTCCTGCTTGCAGCTCTAGAGGCTGGTAGCTCAGATTACGCATTCCTAAGGGTTGGGAGTGAGTTTTATGAATTCTTATGGGAGGAGGAGCACGACAAAGGAGAAAGCTGCACAGACTCTGGCCCGGGAATGAAGGATTTTTCTGAGAGAGGAAGTCAGATACTGAAGAACATGCTTACAAAAAAGGCAAGTGTTTCTTTTGATAGAGGACTCGCTGCAGGTTTTCTGTGAGTGCTTATGGTTGTATTTACATGGACCTTTCTGATAAAGCTTACTTAGTTTTTACGTTTCCTTCTCCTTTAAGTGGAAATGTATTGTTCCTCTTGGCCGCCAACGTGCCTGAGGAACTTAACACCATTGTATTCTAATATTGAGGATTCCTCTCCATACACTCACGGTTCCTTGTTAACTCAGTCCGTTATCCACTGGTGCAGATCCTCCTGATGCACCTGGCCAGGTGCCTATAGTAATGAGCACAAGATAAAAAGGGGGAGAGAAGGGGAAGGTATAGGAAGAGTCACATATAGAAATAATAAATAACAAAATATTTGTTTATCTTATTAAGCTGCTTATTATAAAGTTCATAGAAGCCAAGGAAGGCCTAATTTTTAGTGCTCACAAAATATTGTATTGTGACTTTGTGACAAAAAAAAAAAACTTGACATGAAATTGTATCCTTGTACCATTTAATACTGGATTTATATTCTTCCCAAATGCAGCAAGTTTAAACTTGAATAGGCATCACTGTAGGGCATCCCTGCCTCCTCTTGGCAAAGATAATAGAGTTTAAGTCTGAAAAGAGCAACCACACTGGTACTGCATGATGTGTACCACAAAGCTGTATATATATACTGTATATATTTTTTTTATCTAAGGTAAAATTTCTGTGTGACAAATGTATAGGAAAAAGCTTTACAAACATCATTTATTTTAAGACGGGCAGAATGTATTACATTTAAACACTATGAAAGAATCGCGATGCCACCAGCGGTTTCAGATGCTACCAAATGAAACATAAAACATCTGCTCATTTTGCATGGATTTGCACTTGGCAGCTTAAAAATGCAAAGTTTCTCATCCATTCAGAGAACACATTTTGCAAATTCAAATACCAGGAAAAGTCAGCAGGGATCACAATTTGCGGATTTCTTTCTTACAAGGTTCATTATATAAACGCAATGGGAAAAAAGTTTTTTCCTTAAGTTAAATGCCGGTTTTGCTTTTCTTTTACATTCATTTTACATTTCATTTCAGGAGCTATTAAGTGGCACAACGCTGGAATGTAAATGTATGACACAATTACAATGATAAATGAACTACTTTTTTGCAATAAATGTGACAGAGTAGTTTTTATTTACTTAGCACAGAACATAAGGGACTCTGATAGTCACAAGATTATTATGGGCTGCAGATAATTAACTGTTATTGTCAAATAAGTCACTGAGTCAAAATAAGTTTTTTAAATAGAAAAAAAAATTGTTATTTACTTTTCTGTATTTGTAATAATGTGGTTATATTAATAACCAGGAAAGACAAGATAAGGTCACATTCCAGCAGAGAAAATGATGCACAGTTGGATAAAAGAGGACACCAAAATAGATATTACTCATAGAGACATGCTCTTCTCTTTCATAGATTTTGGAGGAACAATCTTGCTTCCAAATCCTTCCCTGGGAACGTCTGTGAGAGATAGCACTATAGTCAATACTTAAAAAAGCATGGCTGCCATGCTCAGTTATACTGGCACATTGTTTTTAGTTGTGAGTTCAGGACTCACTTTAGGACATGGAGTTGGGCTACATTTGGTGTCCAACGTGGGGCTTTAAGAGGAATGAGGAATTAAGGATGTGGATAAAATTTCAAGCAGTTGGGGAGTTCAGAAAACTGCAGAAATTCTATTTAAAATTGTAACTCACAAGATTTTGCACTGATTGGTCAACTGCATTAATTCTGACTGGTTGCTATTGGTCAAATAAATCCCCTTTGTTTGTGCATGCTTGCTGAGCAAATTTCCATGATGTAAATTCATTGTTACTTCAATCTTACCTGACTCTAAAGGTCCCCATACACGGGCCGATTATAGCTTCCGATATCGGTCTCTTGGACTGATTCAGCAGCTTATTGTCCCGTGTAGGGGCAGAACCGAGGGGCCTGGCCGACCGATATCTGGCCTGTAATTGGCCAGATATCGATCGGCCAGGCTAGAAAATCCAGTCGGATCGGGGACCGAATCGGCTCGTTGATGCGCCCCCCGAACCGACTGCCCCATTGCCGCGTGTAGAATTCGATCGTTTGGCCGCAGGGCCAAACGATCGAATTCGCCTACATGCCTCCCCGATATCGCCCACCCATAGGTGGGGATATCGGGTGAAGATCTGCTCGCTTGGCAACATCGCCAAGTGAGCGGATCTGCCTGTGTATGGCCAGCTTTATACAAGTAAAGGATCCATTATTTGGAAACTCCTGTGATCTAGAAATCTCTAAATTGCAGGAAGGCAATCTCATATAAATTTCATTTTAACCAAATTATTCACATATGTAAGAATTATTTCTTTTTTCTCTGTAATAATAAAACAGTACCTTGTATTTGATCCTAACTAATATATAATTAATCCTTATTGGGGGCAAATTTGGGGGTTTAATTAATGTTTGATTGATTTATTTTTTAGAATTAAGGTATGGTGATCCAAATTATGAGAAGACCCCCTTATCCAGAGAACCCAAGCTCCTGAATATTCTGGATAACATGTCCCATACCTGTACAAATAACAAGCTAATCATTGTCATGTCATAATAAGAGGGGGTGGCCTATGAGCATAGAGAGTGAAAGAGAATGCTCATTATAGGTAAGGATGGCATAGTATCTGTCATAGCTGATGCCAAAAGTTTGTCAGTGAAAGCTGTATTTAGCAACCCATCTGTCAGCAGAAAAAAAGATTGCAAATTTTATAATTTCCTCCAGTGCTTGAGTATGTAATAAATCTTCTTTCTGAGACAGGCATTATATTTGCACCAAAAACTGCCACCTTCAAGAATATTCTGAATTGGATTATTCTTATTGATGCAATGTTTTTCCATTTATAACTATAATTACATTCCCTTGTAGGAGTGGAAGCCTTTAAATATGCCTGTACTTTATATATATGTGTCAATAATAATAATAATAATAATAATATTGTAGCTACAATAAGTCTTAATCTTTCAGAGGTAAAATATGCATGGTTGGGATATACTTTACAACGATCAACAGACTAAAGGGAAACGTTCAACAAAATAAAGGAGTAACAATCGTTAAACTGTTTACAATGGCTGATATGCTGTTACTCTGTGTACATCTTTTTGATACCATTTCAATGATGTGTATTTATTAGCAGAGTCAGTATCAGCAGATATTCATTAGTAGAATCTTTGAGCAAACTAGTCATTAAATTATATCAGTTACTGGTAAGATTCAAATCAAGGATAAAAGTTGCTGCTCTACATTGAAGTACTCAGCAGCCAAAACCATTGTGTAAATGTTACTTAAGAAAGCTACTGCAATGCACAATGTTATACATCCAGTAGTGCGATTTACAGTCTAGTCTTCTGCAAAACATTGCAGGCGTCATTTACTATGTGAAAAGCAGAGTGCAAAGTGCCATGAGTGCAATCCGCCATGTTTTTTTCCATTTGTGCTATACCTTGCACAGATATGAATTGCCACAAGCCTTTGTGCTCCAAAATGGAGCGCAGAGACCTGCATGCCCCCAATGAATACAGCACTGCCTGCATCAGGCAGCACATAGGGATCCCCCCTCCCACCCCTATCTGTCCCTTTAATGACCCCCATATGAGCCGCAATACAGGCAAGAAAGGCTTTTCCTCCCATTACCATTGAATAGGTACAGAAGCAATGGTATTTGTATATATATGAATGCAAGTTACATTGCAGTTCAGTTCAGCAGCTTGTAGATTAGCCCTTAACTGTTCTTTTAAGAGGAAGAGCCCCTGATAGGAATTGGATAAGAGTCCTGGATCCTTGCAAAAAACAAATTATTATCAAAATACAAATGTTATTCAAGAATGATATGCCAATATGTATTTATTCCCAGGACCTGCATAATCTTTGCCATGTATTAAATGTCAGACTAGCTGTCCAACTATCAGGATCTGGCACGTTTCCTGTTATGATATTTAAAGGCTAGTTTTCTAACAGGAAAAAAACAATTATTTCAGCACAGATTTAGTTTAACAAATGGTTTGCATTTCCTTATGTCCCTGAGGTTTGTTCCTTTCGATTCTTCAGACATTAAAGCCTGTATTATCCTAGAGCTGATTTCTCAAAGGTTCAACTGAGAAATCCAGATGCATTTCCAGCAGGATGAAGTATTTTAGGATCCTAAGTACCTCTCATTAGTGCTAGGTAAATATTTATGACATGGGTTATTCAATTTGTAAGCACCCAGTGAATAAAATAGCTTTCTTTTTACCCCTCTTCTGTAACAAAAATGCACTTATACTGTGCTAGTAGATATACAAAACTGCGCCTGCACTGCACCCAGGTAGCAGGGGCGGGCCGAGCCGACCGGGCACCCTAGGCAACCAGGTCAGCCACCTCGCCCCTGCACCTGCGCTATCGCATCGCGCACCAAACCCCCCTTCCTGTGTGTGTGTGTTTTGGCACTCATGCGCAGTTCGCGCTGCGGGGGGATGCGATGCGAAGCGACAGACTAGGGGTAGGCAAGACAGGCTCCAGCCTGCCCCCCCCACCCAATTGTTGCGCCCTAGGCAGCTGCCTCTTCTGCCTACCCCTATTTCCGGCCCTGCCAGGGAGGCCCACAGGACCCGTGGGAAAAGTAAACAAGGTGGTGGCACAATACTCAGAAATTACCTCAGGCCAGGGCATTTTTTACCGGCAACCCCATTGACCCAACTTTTTCGCTGTCCTTTAAAGAACAATAGGGTGAAAACGTGTGCAATGTGGAAATTGCAATTTTGTACTTTATTAACACGCAAGGCAGAACTTTTTGCCCATAATTCCAGAATAATAGCATTCAGGGGGCATTACACCTGACACAACTGCTGCCAATGTGTTAAAATGCACACAACTGCACTTCCTAGTTACACACAATTATTTCACATGGTCTGACGAATATTATTTAAAGATTGTAGCTACAACCACAGGTACAAAATTTGTGCCTCTTATACAAACTTGTACATGGCTGAATGGGAAGATAAAATCATTTGGGGATGCACAAGGCACTTACCCCATATCATCTTGTCTAAATATTTTATAGATGATTTAATTTTCATTTGGGATGGAGAAGTTAATGTTCTAAAGGATTTCATTTCACATATTAACACAAATGTGTATAACCTCAAGTTCACAGATAGCGTATTGATTCACTATTTAGATTTGAAAATACAGGTATGGGACCTGTTATCCAGAATGCTCGGGACCAAGGGTATTCCGGATAAGGCGTCGTTCTGTAATTTGGATCTCCATACATTAAGTCTACTAAAAAATCAATAAAACGTTAATTAAACCCAATAGGATTGTTTTGCATACAATAAGGATTATTTATATCTTAGTTGGGATCAATTACAAGGTACTGTTTTATTACTACAGAGAAAAAGGAAATCAGTTTTAAAATTCTGAATTATTTGATTAAAATGGAGTCTATGGGAGACAGGCTTTCCGTAATTCGGAGCTTTCTGGATAACGGGTTTCTGGATAAGGGATCCCATACCTGTAGTAGAGGGGTGGTCACATTATAACTGACCTCTATAGGAAAGCCATCACTAGGAAATCTTTGTTGCACGTCAGGAGTGGATATTGCAAGAAATGGATAAACAATATCCCTTATGGCCAGCTATTGAGAGCAAAAAGGAACTGTTCCACTGATGCTTTGTATAACAACCACGTGGAAATCCTAGAGAGAAGGTTTTGTGATATAAACCAAGTGTTATTTATCAGTCAAAGGAGAGAGCGGCCACAAGAGAGAGAGAAAGTTTATTAGTAATTAAACAAAAAGCTAAAGATACAAATGAAAATCCAGAATGCAATCTTAAAGTTCCATTCGATACAGTGTATTAACTGATAAAATATGTAAGATAAACAAAAAACATATATGTAGTTAGGTCTGACCATTTATTAGAAAAATGTTTAGAACAAAACCTATTTATTTTAAGAAAAATTCTTCCCTAAAGATGTCAACCCAAAAACATTTTTTTTGCCTAATAAAAGAAAACATAATTATAAGCAACATTCCAATATAAATGTATTAACATTTTTTTAGTGCTTTAAAAGTTATTTGTAAATGTAATTGCTATTGAAAGCAGCATTTGCTGAACTTCTGGTTGTTACTTTTTAAACAATGTTGCAAAGGCCAGTCTCCTCCAGCAAAGCAGGTCTGTCAGTCTTTTGGCTTCTAATCATGATGAGTTGGGGCTACCAAAGCCTTAAAGACTTTATAATTGTAGGACAATATATGCAGTGTATACATTAATATGTAACTGTATATATATATATATATATATATATATGCTGTATATAGGGCGCACCAAGAGATCTGCTGGTACTCTAATTCTGGAACATGTAAACCATGCAGCAATCATTCTGTCCCACCAACATGATCCACAGAAATAGAAATTTTTGGTATTAGAATATTTAAGCCACAACTATAAGGGTGGTGATAGAATTACAGGTATAGGATCTGTTATCCAGAAACATTTTCTGTATGAAGTTCCTGTCACGTGGAGTCGCTGTGGAATACCAGGAAGTTGGAAACACAGCGACAGCTTTGCGTTTTTTCTCAGCTTAAAAACGCCGTACAAGCCACACAGCCAGAGACTATGGCGTTTTTCAGCCTAGTACTGGTGACGTAAGCAAATCCTGTTTCCATGGTGCTAATAGTGCGAAATAGCAAAAAACACTGCATATTTCTGCTAGGTCTGGCAGCTGCCTTTGTGTATACATAGGAATAGCTTGCTTTGCAAATACTGGCGTATTTCGGCCTACGCTTGAAAAATCCGTGCTAAGGCATTTTCTAGCGTATTTCCGCATTGTGTGGTTTGCTTCAAGTCTTTTCAACCTATTTCTATGGATGATGATATCAGGCGTTTTTCAGCCGCCGAGAGAATTAGAAAAAAACGCAGCGGAAAAACGCCACGTGTGGCATCAGCCTATATTACCAAGCAAGGTGTAATGGTCAGGGGCAAGCTTAAAAAGGGGCTTAATTAATAATGGACAACACATGAGCATAAAGAGGTGAGTGGAGGAAAGGGAGCAGACAGAGAGAATACAAGAGCGAATAACAGGTACAACAAGAATTCAAGGCAATGTAACACTATGAACCTCCAGTGGCACAGGTAATTCCATACAGAGTCCAGAGTTAGAAACCCCATAAATCCTGACAGTTCCTTTTTGCAACCATATCTTTTATTTATTTGTATCTATTGTTATACTTTGTATTAATCTATTATTATCTAAATAACCCCTTTTGTATTAATGTATTCTACTGTACAGCGCTGCGTACATAAGTAGCGCTTTATAAATAAAGATATACATACATACATACACGTTGCACTGGTGCAAACCATAAAGGTAATTCACCACCTGTAGGGCAGGGAGCAAAAGGCAAACAAATGGACACAATCTATCATGTTCTGTGCAGTTTGCTCACCGCCCTGTAGAAGAATAGCCCCTGCTCAATTTCAGAGCATTGTTGTGGGCCAAATGGAAGAAATGCTGTCTGCATTCAGGATCACTGTATTCATACTAGGCAGGAGGACATGTTTTAGACAAGCCCTAAGGCATAGGCCTATGGTATAGGCCCCCAAAGCTACACTAAGCACCTCACACTTCATTTTCAATATGACACACGGTGCAGAGCGCAGCCAGATTCCTCCCCTTAGGCTCATGCCACACCAGGCGTAGGGCTGATTTTTTCGGCAAGCGGAAAAACGCTTGCCGAAAATTCAGCCCTACGCCTGCTACTTGTGCCTGCACCCGAATGAATGGAATACGCTCGGGTGCAGGCACATGTAGCCGATATACGCAAGAAAACGCGAGACTTTGCATTCTCGCGCGTTTTCGTGCGTATATCGGCTACATGTGCCTGCACCCGAGCGTATTCCATTCATTCGGGTGCAGGCACAAGTAGCAGGCGTAGGGCTGATTTTTCGGCAAGCGTTTTTCCGCTTGCCGAAAAAATCAGCCCTACGCCTGGTGTGGCATCAGCCTTAGTTCCCTTGTAAATTACCCCTTATAATTAATTACTTTTTTATCTGTTGGAAGAGGCACAACAGGTTTGCAAAGTTTATATTAATAAATACATGTAAAATGACTTTTATTGCATTGGGCCACAAATGTATTAACTGGCACAGGAGGCCCCTTGTTGCCTACCAAGGGTCATGGAAGTAATGATATATCCAGTGAAAGCCTTACCTAGCAGATATTTGGACTTGACATAAGCAGGTCCAGGAGCACAACGTAGTAACTAGTCTAGCTAGACAGTCAGGAGCAAATATATAATGCATGAATCCACATTTGCTACAGTATTTATAAGTGTTACCAGTTTTGCAATTCTAGCATATTACTCATCACTAAATATGAGATATATGTATTTTTTTATTTTTTCTCCTGAGGAAGCGTGCAGGGAGCACGCGAAACGCGTTGAGCTATCCTTGACACTTCAAATGTTCCTTGTTTTTATACTACTACTACACTGTAAGTAGCCTGCATTGAGCAGGGTTTTTATATTCATTAAACGATTTTACACTATATCTGCCTCATCTTCTATCCTATGTACATTGAATTGGATCCCTCTTCAATCAATGCCCAGCTGGGGTTGGCCTATATGCTCCTTTATAAGTCGTTCTGGTGAGCGGTTATAATATAATAATATATACAGAGTTGGGGTTACACATTTTTTATTGGTGTTTAGCTAAGCACCCACGTGTTTCATTATTTCATTATTTCTCCATTTTATTATTCCATTGATCTGCACTATATTTTTGTTTTATCTTTATGCTCTTTCATCGATATTACTGCATATGTAAATGATGAAAATGTAATCAGTTATACAGTTATATCCCTAAGCCAAAATGTATATATACTTTAAAAGGAGATGTCTTCTATTTTCTGGGTCCTGAATAGTATTTATTATACATCCAGAAACATTGTATTCATTGAATATGCTAAGTCACATTTAATAAAGAATTCTTTTTTGTTTTTCCTGATCCTTTTTAAGCCATTGTGTGTTATGAATCATGTACTTTTATTATAGCTGGGATTAGGTGCTTCTATTAAATTTTGGATTAGGTTTTTGTTGTTTCGTACATCAGGTGTTCTTCTTGCCCATGGATTCATTTTATTTTCTTGCCGCCTAAGAGGTGTCATCAGGTGCCTGTGTTCGAGAGTCCTTTGCAGCAAGCTCAGAAGGCTGGGGTGTCCTTCAGCCATGGTTGCTTTGTAATTTAAACCGCTACAATAAAGGAGATTACTTTATGGATGCAGCTTGCTAGGCCTGATTTTCACAGAGTGTTCCGCACTTCTGCTTCTTTCATGTTATTGGGTTTTTTTAAGGATAAGGACTTCATTTTCTTGAAAGCATTTTTTGCTCATCTCCAGTCCTAACCACTTGAAATGTAATTGGAGTGCACCAGTTAGCTGGCTGCAGCCCCAAGCCTAATAGTTACCAAGAAAGAAAGCTCTGACTGCACACAGCAAAGTGCTATTTTACAGATATATTGATAATAATAAGTGACATTTCACTATATTAAAGTTATTGTAAATGTCCAATTGGCATGTGATCAACATCTTCATAATGGCAAGAAGAAATAATGGCTTGAAACATGAAAAATACAGGTATGGGACCTGTTATGCAGGGGTGTTTCTGTAATTTAGACCCCCACACCTTAAGTAGTAGCACTGTTCTGCTTCCAATAAGGAATAATTATATCTTAGCTGAGATCAAGTACAAGGTACTGTTTTGTTATTACAGAGAAAAAGGAAATCGGTTTTAAAAATTTGAACTATTCGGTTTTAAAAATTTGAACTATTTGGTTATAATGGAGTAGATGGTCTTCCTGTAATTTGGAGCTTTCTGGATAATGGATTTCCAGATAATGGGTCCTATTACATGTATATTTAAATGTTGCATGTCACACCACTGGTGACATAGTGAGCCACCTGAGATAACTAGTTTGCTAGTTAGATGTCTAGTTTGCTTCATTTGTATTTGCAGGTATACCAGGCCGGGCACACCAAACCAGCTACCTGCCAGGAACCTTGGGTGCTCCACCCCCATTGCAGCTGCAAGGAGGAAGTAGATTGGGGTAGGCTGCCCCATAGGTGGCAACCCCATCCCGACACTGTACTAGGCAGCGTTAAATAAGGCTTGGTAACGACCACCTGACTTATGGCAGGCAGCCATAGTATTGCTCTGTGGTGCCCCATGTGCAAGATGATTTGCTCAGGTTATAGCAGTAGCACATTCCATGGTACTTACCAGCAGCTAAGAGAGGATACCATACAGGATACTTATACAGGATGCCATGCATGCACACTGCAGGTAGTACCTCAAATGTCATGTGCAGCAAGCTAGTAAGCACCGGAGGATGCAGGGCCATGGGTGGGCCAAGCCAATGATTTTCAGAAGAAGGCAAAACAGAACTATCTTTCTACTGAATATAAGTTTACAATCAAGTTTGTGGTGTTCCTATGAAATGCAGACACAGCATGGTAGCTAATCTGACATAACAGCTACAAAAACCTCACAATTAATATCAAAGTACTCAAAACTACTGCAGAGTCAGGAACCAGGCAAGTCACTCAGCAACGAGGATTGGTGGGACACATGAAAGAAGGATCAGCAATGCAGTAAGGGCAGGGGGCAATCAGCTTAGTAACAATCCAGGCTAGGAGGCAAAACAACAAAATCCAAACCCAAGCAGTATTATAAAAAGACAAAAAAAAGCCAGTTTGGTTGCATTCTTTAAAAAAACTCAACCTCTTAAGAACACCTTGTATCGTAAGCTGGCCATACGCGTACTGACAAAATCGTTCAAAACGTAGTTTCGGATGATTTTCAGACCATGCCTGGGCTCCGAATTATTGTCTCGATAATTCTTGTACCGTAGTGATGGGTCGTTTAGCTGGTCAGCAAGGTTAGAAAACTTTGGTCAGCTAACGTAAAAATCTGTGCATGTATTGTGTATCATGCAATATCCTTGGGGGACGTACAATGGAAGTCACTTTCATATGACTGGTGCCTGCCAACTATTTCATGTTCAGAACATCCTCCAATTTGTATTTTAAGGGCTTTATCCTACAACTTCAGCCTGAATGTTAGTTTTAGATTGTTGCATTTAAATGTACAACCGATATCAGTATGTTCATCGGAAGAAGACTAAAATCTGAGACTAAAACTGGTGAATGCCACTACCAATTCCACTACTCAGACTGAAGTATTTAGAACTGATGAAAATGCCTAGTGTGACATTGGCCTGAGGGGAAAGTATATATCATTAACACAATGAAGCTCCTGACATCTTAGTGAAACTGGAAATCAGTGGGTGCTGCCACAGAAAGGCGTGACTGTAAAGGGTGCCATGAATACATACAATTACCCAGAGAGCCATCTAGCCAGGGTGATTCTGGTCCCCATGCCTTCCGGACAGGGCAAGGAGGTGTCTCAGCTTTCCTTGTGACGGGAGTACCTCTGCCTCTAGCATTACCGAAGGGGCTTGACTGTCAGCTTGCAGTCTCCTTGCTGGATCTGAATTCACAGGTAGCTACCCTGCAGCCCTGCTAATAAAAACGCTTTATATTAGTTACATAAAGCTGCATCTGGGTAGTTCTATTGAACATTCACTTAAAGGACATCATTTCTAAATGCCTTCAGACTCTGAAATGACTGACAGGTCTGCCACTATCGCTGTGCGATTGTTATTTCCTATATACACAAAATAAAAAATTTCCGTCAGCATTTCAGAACATAAAAAGCAATTTATGTTTACCTCCAGCGAAAATTCAATTTCAGTAAATGTTATTATTTATCCACGAAATCATCTGACTAAGCAGAACCGCTGAGTTTGAATATTACCATGAAGTACTAAAGCAAGCAAAAATGTCAACAATTCCGCAAAGCCACCCCCTCAACGTTAAGCTGTATAACTATATCTTAAATAATCCTCCAGTGCGGAATATCTTCATCTCCTCCAGTCATGCTTCAGGCATTATCATATAATGGTCTGTGTCCCAGAGTGCTTGGCTGCTGCCGCACAATAATCCTTCTTTTCTGATCTGAATTCCTCTGTCAACAACATTCATTTTAAACCAAGCTGTTCCTCTGTATTTTTTACATTCCTAGGCAGTTCCATCAGTATAAACACTTCATTTATTTTTCAGATTGAGTAATATGGACATATTACGCTCTTTTATAGTTAGGATCTGGGCAGAGGCACTTCTTGCCGAAGCTGGGAAACTCCACGTTACATTCATTTGTTATATGCCTTGGGCCAGTAATATTAAATTAGAAACTGAGAATAATATCATAAGGGCAATGCAAGAAAGCTGGGATCCCAAGAAAATCACAGATCGATATCCTCTAACAACAACATGAAGGTCACAGGCAGGAATATAACTCCTTGAACTTCCATACAGTGGCACTCCTATTCCAAATCACCTGTGACCATATAGACACAGGTGAACCCTGGAGCTACAGCCAACATCAAGCTGGTGGCAGAGTTCCCTCACAGACTTTCACCTAAAGAATCAGATGCAGGCACGGGCACCATAAGGGCAATTGTAACCATTTCAGGGCCCTTCCCCAATTAAGCTTGAATTGTGAGAAAACTCTAGACTCTGGGTTAAAAAACATGGTGAACTGCATCTGGCCTTGAGATAGTAAATTATATTTACACTATAATACAGGTATGGGATCTGTTATTTGGAAACCTGTTATTCAGAAAACAGAATTATGGTAAGGCTTTCTCCCATATACTCTATTTTAATCAAATAATTCACATTTTAAAACGTTTTCCTCTTTCTCTATGACAATAAAGCAGTATCTTGCACTTCATCCCAACTAAGATATAATTCATCCATATTGGAGGCAAAACAATCCAAATAGGTTTAATTAGATTTTACATGATGTCATAGTAGTCTTAAGGTATGGTAATCCAAATTACAGAAAGCCCACTGATCCAGAAAACCCCAGGTCCCAAGCATTCTGGATAACAGATCCCATACCTGTACATCATTTCTACTTTTAACAAGGTGACTTGTCACACCCATTACAGCCTCATCAATCATGCAGAATAGTACTTACCACAAGGGATTACCCTATGTCATATATTGATGACATTGGTTTTGCAAAATGGTACTGTTTTGGCCCCATTCAGCTGGTCCGGCTCCCCCTTTGATTCTAAAGCCCCATCCTCCTTCTTCTTTACTATATTGGGATACAAAGCAACATGAAAGCAATTTATATTAGAATCATAGTATACCATAGTAAACATGTTTGCCAAACATATAACATGTCTAAATAATTGAATTCAGGTATCCCAGAGAAGTGATTTAAGGAAGTGAGAAGAACCACACTCAGTACTATAGTAGTTGTGCCTCTTACAAGCAGCATCTTTGTAATGAAGCGGAAGAAATCTGCTGCAGTATCAAAAGACTCAAGGTGGCAAAGCCACTTATTTTACATATATTTAGTTGTGTTGTGTGGCAAATGCATTAAATTAGCAATAAGGAAAGAAAACAGTTGTACCATAATTAAGTTCCCTAAAGAATGTAGTATATCCTTGTGTCATACATCCTTATATTGGACAATTAAAAGATACCATGCCTTGACCAATGGACATAAACCTGTGTAATCTTATTTTGTTGATCTAATCCTGATTACTAATATAGGTATGGGATTCATAATCTGGAATACTTGGGACCAGGGATTTCTTAATAAGGTGGATAATTAAGGCTATGAATATAAACATTTAAAAACCTCAAAAAACTTATGCTAGCTTAGATAACATCAAGTTTAAAGGGGAACTCGGAACCAACAGTTGTTAAAGAGTGCCACATAGCACAGAAACCCCTAATGTACCTATCATTGTAATCTCTTCCTTCAAAAAGTATTAATAAATTACATTTTTATATGCTGAAATCCAGCTGCAAAACAGTTCTTCTCTTTCTGCTTCATCTGAAATCCTGGAAGGGGAGGAGGGTCTAAAACATTAATGTTACAAATTGTAACATCTTCTCCATAGCTTACAGGCAGCATGCAGGAACTACATAACCCACAATGCATTGCACTGTGATGTTCCTTATTGCCATTACGTGTGCAGGGAATTGTGGGATTGGAAGGATGCAGGCTGAAGGCAGACTGAGGACAGTGGACTACTGTTACATTTTATTTGAGTCTCAAAGTAGCCAGCCAGATCAGCAGGGGAACAGGCCGGGCTTAGGTAACTGTTCCAAACCATATTATTACAATAAAATCATGAAAAGGCTGTATATTTTTTTTATTGATGTATATTGCAAAGTTGCTTAGCATTATGTTTACTTTTTAAAAAGCTTAAAGTTGTGTTTGGGTGGAGTTCCCCTTAAAGGTACTGTTTTGATTCTGAACTAGAAGAAAGCCACATTATGAATACAAGGTACTATAGCGGTGAAAGAAACCTAAAAAAATATGTATTTATAATATAATATAGATTATATTATGGTTTATTTGTACATCTCCTGAAATATTGTACAACTTCTTTATGATACAGCTAAGACGTGTGCCTGCATGTAAACTAACCACGTCCCAGAGACATGTATGCATCCTGTACAGCAGGGAGCCTGCCATTTTCATTTGAACATATGTTCTATACATTTAACACGACAGCGGGGATGCTATACAGCTGATCAAGGCTCACTGCAGAACATGATGTGCCTTCAAATCCCATCTAAAGGAATGCTAAAGCAGTATAAGCAGTTTTCAAAGATATCCATGATTAACAGAAAACAGAAAAGAGATTTGCAGGAACAAAATCCCATAAGGAATAACAGCTACATAGTTTATTTCAGTTGACCAAGGTCCATTAAACTTAACCCCTCCAAATGAACCCCAGTTTTTACAAATAAATAACTGCAAAGTGGGGTGTGCGTAATTATTCAGCCCCCTGAGTCTTGAACATCCCACGGAGCACTGTTCAAGCGATCATTCAGAAATGGAAGGAGTATGGCACAACTGTAAACCTACCAAGACAAGGCCGTCCACCTAAACTCACAGGCCGAACAAGGAGAGCACTGATCAGAAATGCAGCCAAGAGGCCCATGGTGACTCTGGGGGAGCTGCAGAGATCTACAGCTCAGGTGGGGGAATCTGTCCATAGGACAACTATTAGTCGTGCACTGCACAAAGTTGGCCTTTATGGAAGAGTGGCAAGAAGAAAGCCATAAGAAGTCCCTTTTGCAGTTTGCCACAAGCCATGTGGGGGACACAGCAAACATGTGGAAGAAGGTGCTCTGGTCAGATGAGACCAAAATGGAACTTTTTGGCCAAAATGCAAAACGCTATGTGTGGCGGAAAACTAACACTGCACATCACTCTGAACACACCATCCCCACTGTCAAATATGGTGGTGGCAGCATCATGCTCTGGGGGTGCTTCTCTTCAGCAGGGACAGGGAAGCTGGTCAGAGTTGATGGGAAGATGGATGGAGCCAAATACAGGGCAATCTTGGAAGAAAACCTCTTGGAGTCTGCAAAAGACTTGAGACTGGGGTGGAGGTTCACCTTCCAGCAGGACAACGACCCTAAACATAAAGCCAGGGCAACAATGGAATGGTTTTAAACAAAACATATCCATGTGTTAGAATGGCCCAGTCAAAGTCTAGATCTAAATCCAATCGACAATCTGTGGCAAGATCTGAAAACTGCTGTTCACAAACGCTGTCCATCTAATCTGACTGAGCTGGAGCTGTTTTGCAAAGAAGAATGGGCAAGGATTTCAGTCTCTAGACGTGCAAAGCTGGTAGAGACATACCCTAAAAGACTGGCAGCTGTAATTGCAGCAAAAGGTGGTTCTACAAAGTATTGACGCAGGGGGCTGAATAATTACGCACACCCCACTTTGCAGTTATTTATTTGTAAAAAATGTTTGGAATCATGTATGATTTTCCTTCCACTTCTCACGTGTACACCACTTTGTATTGGTCTTTCGCGTGGAATTCCAATAAAATTGATTCATGTTTGTGGCTTTAGTGTGACAAAATGTGGAAAAGTTCAAGGGGGCCGAATACTTTTGCAAGCCACTGTACAAATACAGGTAGAACCCTATTTTTCAGAAAGCTTGACAATACAATGTTCTTTACAGTAGTATTTAAGCAAATTGTTCTTCCCATTCGATGTTAATAAGACCTTGTGCTCAATGATTACTAAGCTAAAATACATCCACAATGATCTTTTTCTTCTTCTCTACGTCTCCTTTGGAATTGGCCCCACTTGACTAAACGATTTCAGGTGCACCAATCGCATCTGCTTCTTTGGGAACCTGGGCACATTACATTATGCAATATATGTATACTGTATCTGCATGGTAATGGGGTTAAAATACCTAACTGGATTATTAAGAGATATTTGGGCACTGCACTGCCCGTTTCCATTTGTCAAATATAATGCCGTTGATAAAGTCTCTTCTACAATTGTGCAGTGTAAGCATATGGGATTAGGCGTGTTAGCGGGAGTAGATGCTATTTATAAAAATGTGAATATATTTGCAAGTGAGACATTTCTTGCATTTTTCAGTTTTAAGTGCAGTTTATTCCATAGTCAGCATTTCTGGTTTAATAGGTTCTGTTTAAATGCTGTTCAATAATGCCATAGTCTCAGACTTTTATAAGATTATTTACAATGTTTGCAGGAGTTCTTTGTTTGCTTCTGTTTTTTTCTTTCTCATTTGTCATCTGAGCTTGCTTTTGTATATATTTGCTGAGCTTTGACATATATTCCTTACCTAAAAAAATTATGATGAACCAGGTAACTACAACTAAGTAGGAAGGAGATACCCCTGCCTAGGACACATTAGATGGAGAAGTCCCCAAAGGACAACCTTAATGCACTAAGGGGTACATTTATTAAATATCAGACCGGGAAATCCAGAGTGATTCCCAGCAGTTTGTTATTTTCCCATTTATTAAAAATCTCTTGACTGGCAAGAAATCCTTTTTGACAGTCAGTGTATGGTTTTAATGAACTGACACATTTTATAAGAGATTAAAGGTGTTAATTCGGATAGCACTCTGTAAAAATAAAAAACATTTTTAAAGCAGTCGTAATTTTATAACAGGGGTTATTATTTAATAAGTTGCTCATGGATTAAATATGATATATGATATAGATAGGGATTTTTAAATGAATTGATGTTATTTTTGTTTTTCATACAGCTTATTCAGTTTTTGAGCTGTTACATTGTGCTACTATATCATACAATATAGCTGATGCCTATGTGCCTCATGCCACTGGCCCGTTATGAATACAGAACTGCTAAAAGCAGGCAGCTCTGTATGCATGGAAAACACACAATACTCTGTACTCCACTTTAGAACACAGAGAACTGGGACAATTAAGTGCAGGGCAAGATGCAACTGTACAAAAACTACATGGCAGCACCCATTGCCCTGCACTTTGTAAAATACCTCTGATGTCCCATATATAATTAGATTAAAAGGTTTAGGCTAGGAAAAAACTCCAGTTTGGTGTGCAATTCCGATTAGGGTTGCCACCTGTCCTGTTTTGACCCCGATAGCTGGTTTTCAGAAGGAATCAGTCATAGCCCCACCCGGTGATGTCACGGCCCTGCCTCCTCCCAGCCCCACAATGACACGGCCCCGCCTCGTCGCTGCACCCCCATGACATCACCCCTGCCTGGCTTTCTCAGCCAGTAGAGCTGGCAACCCTAGTTCCAATGCAGGAGAGGTTACTCATTCATTTTTTGTTAGTGAAGATTATTCCGATTGCTGCCTTATTGTGGAGATGTAGGTGGCTTTTCAGGAAGATGATTGTTCAGAAAAATGCTTCAGAAATACAACTTAGAATAAAAAGCCATTCTTATTCAGCAGAAAGGGGACTTGGGGCTTATATTTTTCACTTTCTCAGATAATATAATGATATATTTCACTGGATTTTGTGCTCTTTAGTATTGTATAAACATGAGGCACAGAGCGGAGATACAAATCAATTTGTGCGCCAGATGCGCCAGACCAACCCCATTGCCTTTCTGTAATGAAGACATAGTACATTATGGGAACTGTACTCTCACAAGCTACTCCTGTACAACCTATAAACTCTACATTCTGAGAGACATAATAGCAACGACCATCAAAAGTCATATAACTAGAATTTCCTATACATTGTATGCTTGGAACAGGGCAGTGCATTCATTGCTGATGTTGAGCCAGTAGCCAATATTGCTATAATTCACATAGCCGTATAGGAGCACAAGGGGGAAACATATCAATATAAGGATGAAAGGGGAAATTGTCTAAAAACATGATTGCCAAGCCATAGTCCCAGCTTTGGCCAGTCAGTACAACTGCCTATGCTGTGGACACAGCGATGTACCAATAGGGCATTTGTGCAACATTACACACCTTTTCCCACAACTCACTGTGGTAGACACTTACAATATGTGTCCCTGTTGCACCTATAAGCTTTTCTTCATCTATTTCTATATATACAGCCTATACAAGTGTATGTATTAATGACTGTTAGGCCATTTGAACAACATTTGACAGAATGTGCAAATTTTTTTTACCTTCCAAAAAGCTCTTGTTAAATTGGTAGAAAGCATGTTTTCCCCTCAGGCCTATGGCACACTAGGCATTTTCATTAATGCTACAGGCTGCTTCTTATTGCTAGCAATTCCATGGGTGCATTTTCAGCAGGCCAGCAATTATAGCATCTATCTAGTAACAGATATAAACATGAAATAAGTTAGACTTGTTACAATTACAATCTTTTAAGTTGCACCGCTAGATAAATGCAGCAAACACAAGACGTGCTAGAGGACACTGGCCCTGGTATTGCATGAGAAAAGCAAATCATTTTTTCAGGTTAGGAACCACAGAGATGGGTTTAAAGGAATTTTGTCATGGGAAAAACATGTTTTTTCAAAATGCATCAATTAATAGGGCTTCTCCAGCAGAATTCTGCACTGTAATCCATTTTTTTTAAAAGAGCAAAAAAGATTGTTTTACAGAGGGTAGTGGCACCCAAGCAGTGACAATTTTAGTCCTATATACAATAAATACAGTGTGAAGCAATGACAACTTTTGCCCAAAATACATTAAATACAATGAAAGACAATGATTTCAGACACCCCAGAGAGCCTTACCCTTCCAAAAGGCAGGTTTCCTGAATGCTGGGGAAGATTTCAGCATTTTAGAGGTTAGAAAGATTTCAGAAATTGTTTGCATTGCTAAACATGCTCACTAGCAGTAGACAGTAGTAGCCCACCTAGTGGTAGACAGGAAAATAGCACCTAAGCAGGAAAAACCCTGTTTACCTACTATGCGACTTGGGTCCTATTGAAAGTACATTGAGCAGGAGAAACAATAGCTTAGATTCAGGCACGGTGCACTAAGATGGCTTCCTACACATCAATATTACAACTAAAAAGATAAAAGATACATTTGTTGTTTCAAGAATAAAAATTTAAATGGTATAGTGAATTATGAGCAATGCAAACAGTGTATTGTAAAAATACGAAGTACACAATGAAAACCATGACAGAATCTCTTTAATAAGGTAATCTATTCAATTGGGCTTGAGTCAGATATATATTCTGATCTGTGTGCCGGGTGTCTCAGTATGTGGTTGAATATATCATTTAGGCAGAGGGAGGAATATCAAGTTAGTTGGATAAAACATTGTAGGATACAAAATGTACCAGTAACAAGGGACAGGTGGTTCTTAAAGATGACAAATGGAGCTATGGCCATATATCTAAAACCTAAAACCATCAGGTTTTCAGGCAACAGTTGTTCATGTCTGTGATATTTAAGGTGATTTGGGTTCTCCTTAAAAGAACCAACAGGTGAAAAAGAACTCCATACATTTTACCACCTGTAAAGCTTTATTGAATTTTAAAACACATCGCTTTCAAACCCTGGAGAAAGAACCTACATTTGCTCACTATTGAAAAAGAGGTGGGGACCCCATCTATGACTGACTTGAAGTTTAAATACATATCATACTGGTGAAATGGGTCTGAGAAGAGTCATGTGCCTCTTCTGAGATCCATTTCACCAGTGCGATGGAAGGAGCCAGACCTTCTATAAGCACAGAAGTGCCACCATTGATGATGTTACTAACTGGTACTGGATCGTAGATCAGTTACTGAACCTGTGTATTTTTTCCGCAAACCTCTTAGCCGACGTCACCATGATTTGCCTAGTTCAGGTAACCATCAGATTAGCCACATTTATATGACTATAAGCATCAGAATTTTCAGTAGGTTACAGCTCAAACCAGTACAAGAAGAGTTAAGAGATCTGATCGCTTTACCCATTGCTTTAAAAAAAAATAAAGCACCTTGCTTGCTAAACTTCAATTTGTCTGAACTGTATCAGCAGACCAAGGGCATAATATTTCATAATAGATGTTGCAAAGAGCAGACATAAACAGGAATAAGACAGGATCAAGGAGTGGAACAAGTGAGCATGTTTCTGAATACATTACAGGAAAATCTCTCACCTGAGGGTACAAACAGAGATTTGATGTGCTTTTTTTCCTCCCTGCAAGAGAAATAGTGCCATCTGGAATTCTCTGTTTTTGGTCATCTGAATACACAGTGTAATTAAGCAGTACTTGTTCTTTTATATTTTTATCAAGACCCTAGGTAACATATGTAGATCTGATTTGTATGCTTGTTATAAACTATATTAAAATCACAATACAGCTTACAAGTGAAACCTACGACTAGAAATAAGTACTATCAGCTGAATGTTTCACCACATTTTGAAATCAAACTGGTAATTTGGAAATTTCAACGTGTATCTTATATTATAGTTTTGCTGCAATGTAAGCACTGCAATCATCTATCTAATCTTTGGGGAAAAAAACAATAGAGGAAACATGTTACACTAGTGCCAACCTATGTTAATGTACTTGAGCTGAAACCCTGCTCATTATATATATTACCAGACCTCTGAACTGAACGAGCTCTACAGTATGGCTATTTTATTTCCCTTTTTAATTGTGGAATCAACATTTTGTCATTTCTCGCCTCCTAGGGTTGTTGGTCCAGGGCAGCACACATAGGAATCGTGTTTACTTCAGTGAACACCATTTTTTCACTGCCTGGCTTACTTTTTGCTTGAGGGTTATTCCATCAAAATTGATGTAGAGGAACTTTGGAGCTACCACCATCTTCAGACCAAGCAGGAACCCTCAGCACCATGAATCTATACCACAGCACATTTGTGTCTAAAGAATAAGACGCCCGTGTCACTCTTACACTGAACTCCAGACTTGGAAAACTCAGTGCAATTGTACACAAAAAGAAAAAGAGAGATTGCCAGCACTCAGTTTGCCTTTAAAAATATTTTTTACAATTGTGCAATTGTGTTTGATTAACGGAGAAACGCATTTGTGTTAATACTGAAGCATTGTCCACAATTGTTTCAGTGCCCCCTTGCAACCTCAACAACTCTAGGAAAGAATGCTCTGTCACATATTAACTAATGTAATTTTCTATTAAATGACTTTCCCCCTCCAGTTACCTCTCAGGTCATAGCAAATGCTGTTGCCAGGCTCATACACCTAAGCAACTGCCATGGGACTCTGCCAGTCTCTGCATTGGCCTCCACTACCATTCTGAATAAAGTTCAAACTAATGAACCCACCATTCAAGGCAGTTCATAACTCTGCCCAACTGTACTTACCTAGCTGTTTGTTTTGCTCCTCTACTGACTTACTCCTCAACCCCCCCTCTCACTACCTCCTCACATAGTCACATTCAAGACTTTACTAGGGCTGCACCCTTTCACTGGAATTCCCTTCCACATTCTGCCTGTCTCAATTTTTCTGCCAATTCCCACACTTTCCCTGCAGTCAGTTGTACATAAAAATATTTTCATTACATACATCAAAACGCAATCTTTACACTTCTGTATAGTTGCTCTTGGTCCGACTCAGTTCTTACTTCTATTTCAAATTGAGCACTATTGGTGCAAGGAAACGCTGGACCTACCACCACTTCCAGACCAGGCGGTAGCTCCAGGGTTTCCTTTACGCCCAACATCAACAGGCATAGTTGCTTTTGGCATTGATCAGTCCTTACTTCCATTCCAAATTGAACGCTACTGATGCATGAGAACCCTGTAGCCATCACCAGACCAGGCAGTAGCTCCAGAGTTCCCTTCACGCCGGTATTAATAGGTACAACACACATGCACCTAAAGGAAAATTAAGCCAGATGGACCTCTGCACAATTGTGCAGGTTTAGCGCAATTGCCCAAGCGTATCACCCCCTTGCGACCATAATGATGATGGAATTCTGGGGGAAAGTGCTGTCAGAAAAAAACATGCCAATTGCTCTTGAAAGATTGGGATGAGGCCCCAGACCCAAGGACAGCAGGTGGGCAGGTAATTTACAGAAACAAATAGAATGATTTAAAGTGCTGCAGATATATATGATAAAGGCACATGACCATCATTAACATACATACTATATACATGTATACATGCATATATTTTTTTATTTAAAATAACGTTTATACAAATGTAATGTATTTAACTTCACCTATTCTCTGTGCATCAGGTCACGTAGCATCACTGAGTATTCATATAATTCTCTGTAGTCTGTACAGTTTACATTACAGATACCTTTATCCTGACTTGCAGTTATTGCTGTTTACTTGAAACAATGTAAATCAGAGACAACATGTTTAAACAGTTTAAATAACTCTATAATTAAATAACAGTCCAAACACTATAAAGTAAATATATTGTTAAATTACAATCAAAACAATATAAAGTAAGTATGTAATTAAATTACAGCCCCAACAATATCAAGTATAAATAATGTTTTGGTAATATGGAGTATTTCCAAGGCTTGCACAACACACAATCTAGCGGGGCTAACAGTAAAACAGCGATTCCCAGAAAGGAAACAACACACTGTAAAGAAGAAACTCCCATCTTACAAAACGACAGCAGGTCAGGGTTGCACTTATGCAATATGTTCAAATACTGCCAGTAAAATCTGTGCATGGTACATTAACCTTGCAAGGAAATGTTTTCATTGCACAAACAAAAATACACAGGAGTTTGGATTCCAGCAGGGAAATTCTACTTTCTATGTATTTATAAATACAGGGGGACATTCAGTGCTGCAGATAGAGGTATGTAACATGAACATTATGAACCTTGGCAACTCACGAAGAAGAGTTTTGCACATGCAGAATAAATTATTGCAGCAAAACGAAGACAAAATGTTCTTTATCTGATTTATTACTAGTCAAACTGGGGGATCGTGAAAGATTACCAACTGTTTGAATTTTAGCACACTTATTAACACTGCCCTGACTGGCAGAAAGTGGTATTGCACCTTTATAAAAGGCTCTTATTAAATGTGCCAATCCAGCAGAATTGATTCGCTTACAGCAAAGGCAGTGTAAAAATATCATATATGCCATCGCCCTGTAACGTGGCGCACCGTAATTTCTCAGAGCACTTGGCCAGATGGTATCCGCCCCACAGTCACACAAAGGTGGAACTTGTAATGCACACCTACATAAATAAAACAAAAGTTCCCACAATGGTGCAAATGAACTCAGAAACACTTTATTTACAATCATCAGTACAGCTTCTTAAATAATCATTGTTACACAAATTCCCCAATGAATTATATAGCCAGCATAACCAACTGTTCCTGTCAGTGATGTTGTACCTTCTTTTAGACATTCAAAGGGGTCAACACACTAAGCCATCTTATTCTTACAGATTAGTAGTGCGTGAGTTTGACTAACATATTACTCCTGTAGCAAGTCACGAGTCAGCGCTTTTAAACCCTCAGATGACTTCATTCCTGCCCTTGGGGATGCATCTCCGGAAGGGAAAATCAAGGACATTGGGTTGGGGTTGGGAAAGGGCAGGTTCAGGTGCTGGTTATCAAAGGCGATAAACACAGGTCAAACGTTATTTGTGACTCTCTACACACCGTTTCTTATGCAAAAATTAGACTGTTGTGACTACAATAAACCTTATTTACAGTTGTTGGACAAATACAAGTAAACTATAGATGTACATAGATTATTTTTTCTCTTTGGTGTTACTGATCCTATAAGACTAATTTCACGCCTGATGGTTTCTATTTAAATACATGCGCTGGCCAGAACCCCACTAATTTACACAATAGGACACTGTCAGTGTGGGCCTCCTAGGGTCTACCAGAGATCCTGACAGGCAGGGCTTACTCTCACAACAAATACATGTAGGCAGAGTCACTTGTTATAGGGGTAACATACACTATGGTTGAATAGGCCGACTAAGGCCTGATGCTAAGGTTGCAATTCTGTCAGGTCAGTCCTTCCCTGCCTTTATATTTTATGAGCTTTTTAAAAGAATAAATGAAGGTATGTATCACGTGTGGATGTATCTTTATTATCCTCTACAGCAGCTGTACAACTCGCAGGGCCCACACTTCAGCTAATTCTGCTTGACAAGGTTCTTTGTGAACACTTTCGCCTCCCTTATTGCAGTTTAGTGATAGGCAAAATTATGGACAAATGAGCAGGAGCAAGAGCGCGTTAAACAGGCTATAATTTGCAAACATTAAAAAAAGCCCACTAAAGACATCTACTAATGAGGCAGCCTGTGAAACCAGCTGAGAGATAGAAGCAGTAAAAAAAACCACATCATTGATTAAAAAAATAATTGCAAGTTAAAAGGAAAGAAATCACCTTGGACTAAATTATCTCTTGGCTGACTAGTTAGAGGAATTGTGTCCTCTTTCCCTGTACCTTTTAAATGTTATTTATTTATGTCATTTAAATATAACAAAGAAGGGCTGATCATATTTTGCACATTGATCATTCTCCATAACTGCTTTACACATTTTGGGATTAGGCCCCCCCCATATTACTTACTCTAAGGGATTTAGTACCTGTACATGTTAATGAATTGCCACATATGTTTCAAAATATGAAAAAAGCATTAAAGATAATATGGCTCATTTATGTCTGGAAGCACAGTGGGCAACTTGCACTTTTCTCACAGTTGCACCTGAATCCACTTTCATTAAAGGTAGTTGTGCGCTCAAAATGCCCTACTTGTACTTCCATACAGTTGTGCTTGTCCCATATAGCTGTGCTTGGCGCTGCTTAGTCCTTCCTGCTCCCTCCATCATAAATGGAACATTTTGTAAGTGGACCAGTGTTCTTAGTAGAGTACCGCAGGGGGGTTGTGCTTTGCCCTTGCTTTTTAACTTGTTTATTAATGACCTGGAGGTGGGCATAGTACTGTCTCTATTTCTGCTTATGATACTAAACTGTGCAAAACTATAAGTTCTATGCAGGATGCTGCCACTATGCAGAGTCATTTGGTAAATAAAGTTTAACGTTGATGGCCCCGTCCATACAGCCTCTATTGGAATAAATTAACTTAATTAACTTTTATGCAGTGGAACACATAAAAAAGCCAGTGCAGGGGAACCCAGTAGAGAACACCCATGTATAAGAGCCCTTACTCAAATTTAGAAAGCGTCAAAATATTCTGCAGTGTACAATAGGTGGGTGTGTACATACAGATTACATACAAACATTAATAGCTACAGGAGGCTCAACAGAGCTTACAAGACTAATGCCCATTATCTTCTAGAGCAGCTATCCATTGTAAGAAGCCAAATGAGTATGATCAAAGTCAATTTTAGTTTTGTAAAAAGTTCCCTATATATGAATTTCTACATACGGTATATAAGAAACGTGTCTCAAAAAAAAAACATTTAAGTCCCCAAAACTTTCATGCACTGAGGGGTTTCCCAGTAATTTACATTGCCTTGACATAAGGTTCCTGAGAGGGTTACAAGATGGCTTATAGAGATATGTTAGGACCTGAAAGATAATGGAGCAACAATGTATTTCCTTTTAAATGTATTTTGGAAAAGAGAAGCAGTATTATGCAGTGTTTTTCTGTGCAGTATTGGGAAATAGGTCACAAGGATACAATGTCAGGCTCTAGAAGCAATATTAAGTGTCCTTACCTGTACGTTTCCTATATGATGGCATTAATTACGGCGCTGAACATCCAACATTTACTTCATAGAAGCATTCAACACAATATAATGAAATCAATATCTGTCAAAAGAGCCCTGATGGCCATTCATCAGAGGAGCCGTGCATTTTCACTTGTGCGCACTAACAGGGCTCAGGCATCATAAATTATTTTAAAATGATTTTACATTATGTCTTAGTGGCTAAAAAAGACTTTGGGCAAGTTAGAAGAGGAAACACACAGAATTTCATGTTCCTGCATTGCCAAGTTCATTTCAGTAACATAAGGGACATAGATGTGTGTTTGGAATCATGCATGGGCCACTTCAGTAGACTAGCTGTTGTTCAACTATCAGAATCCACATTTAACTGAGCTTAGCACAATATAAAATTCAGGAAACATTCTACATCAACACTGACTATTAATCAGCTCTGTAGCATTCACTACCATGTTGTATGATGTAAGCTCACTTTATGTTAATGTTTTGATGATTTCTGATGCCCACTAAGCTTAATTTTTCATTAGCCACCCAGAACACACTGAGCATGTGCAGTGCCGCTGACACTAAAAAGATGGCCACAATTAAAGATGGTGAACTGCTGAAGGCATTGCCCCATAAAAAAAGGCATTAAGATTGCCCAGAAGCAGTAACCCACAGTAACCAATAAGATGTTTGCTTTTAAACAGGTGACCAGTAAATGCTACCTGCTGATTGGTTGCTATGGGTTACTGTTCCTGGGCAAACATAATGCCTTTTATTGCATAAAGCCTATAAACCATTAATGTTCTAGGGCAGATTGACCTCTGGGCTGGTTTGGTTCAGCATACAAACTACAGCATTTCTAGCCACATTCTTTTGTAGACTTTAGTTCTCCTTTAACTAGTAACTCTTTCCCAATAAAACTCTTATTCACTGGCAGAATCCAAAGTCACCTGTAACCTAGGTAGGTTCTAAGTCTTAATTCTGATGTGACATTTTAGATTCTCACTTGGCCAATGCACAATAAAAGGCTTACAAATATGGGTACTGAAAGGCGTTGATCTCCAACAAAATTACCCATTTCCTACTCACAACCCCCTAACAAACTACACAACCAAACCCTGCCCTCTGCGTATTTGATTTATTATACTGTACAATACTCTAAAGTGCTAATAAATTATCTCCATTTAAGGGTCTGAACTTAATTATAAACTGTCACATATGCATAAAAAATGTGCTGAACATCAGCATATTGTGTAGTACAATTAAACGAGTGAAATTTCTATGAAAATGGCCAGAGTGCATTTTTATACAAATATTCAGAAAGAAGTAAAATTTCCCACATCTGGAATCCCCTACATTCCATTGGAGCGGAATACCATAAAATGATATAATAAATATATAGTTGTGGGATCACATTTTTAAACATGTCTTAAAACAAAATATCTACTATATTCTAACAATCACTGTGGAGATCTGTAGATAGAAGCATATACACGGATTTTCAGGTACAATTATAAACAATCCCATAGGGATAACTATCTAATTATGGGTGCCTTGGAAACCAATTTTTATCCAACATTCCCTGCATACATGGCATCTTATTTATTTAGCCTAACATGGTTTTCAACACACAAATCAGATATTAACAGCACACTTCTTAGAAAGGTTGTAACCCCCACAACATTAAAGTAAATGTTCTCAGAGGGCTCTCATAACACATTTGCAATTTAATTATTAGTGAAATTAAAGATTTGAATGCCTATTTCCCTTAATCAAGCATAGCGGTTATCAAAGAGAGCTGAAGGGCCAGTGGCCATGGGGCTGATTGTCTATGTATGATACCTCCCAACATAACTTCCACTCCTTCCCCTGTCATTCCTAAGCCATACTGGTTTCTGGAGGGACAGAACAACTACCCCCACATCCAGAACAGCTGACTATTATGCCTTAAACCCCACTGCATTAGTATACTAAGTGGTGTCAGCTATTCAAAAAGCAGAAATATCTTGGCATTTAAAGGAGAAGGAAAAGTAAAAATGAAGTACCGCTAAGCTTTATCAGAAAGGTCTATGTAAATACAGCCATAAGCACTCACCGAAACACTGCACTGAGTCCTCTATCAAAAGAAACACATGATTTCTTGTCTCCTTTTTTGGGAAAATGTTCTTCAGTATCAGACATCCTCTCTTTTAGGTTTGGGGCTTGAGTCTGCTCAGTTCTCTACTCTCTCCTTCTCCCCCTCCCTTCTCCTGGTCTCCCCTCCCATAAGAATGCACAAGAACTCATTCCTCCCTTGATTAGGAATGTGTGATCTGAGCTTCCAATGGTTATAACTGCAGCAGAAATCTACCAAGACCAAGCTAAAATGGCAGTTGCTTTCAGAGGGAGCTTCTAGGGGTCTTATACTGAGGTATAGTAAAGCTTTCTGCTTATAAATATAGCGTTCTAGGTGGCACTAATGTGGCGAGTCTGTTGGCAGTAAAATGCCAAAATGACTTTCCTTCTCCTTTAACATTATAAACATTTAATTAAAAATTGCAAAAATACTCAGCAGAGCACTCTAACTACCCTTGCAAGGAGATCTATATTTATACTAAAACAATGAGAATGGAGTCCCTGTTATATTCTTTAGTTTAACATAAATATAATAATTCTTAATTATGGCCACAAGACCCTTTTATATGCCAGGAAAGAGTTAAGAGCTTCTGTTATCTCTTCCTGAATCAATATGGGATATTGAATAACCAATTAAAAACAATTGCCACTGAAATGTTTAATTTTTTTGTATCGAAGAAGCAATAAGAGGTAATGAGGTTATGTGCATCAATGGCAAAGTTCACCCTAGCCATCCATAACAAATGCTATGTACAGTATAGCAGAGCTCTATTAGTAAAAGCAAATAGTTGACTGGCTGCTGTGTACGGAAGCCAATCAACAACTAGACGGACCAGACATGGAACTGTATTTTTTCTATCCCTGTGTAAAGGCAGGGCTGTGATTTGCTGCCTATATTCAACTCCATTTCTGGAAGAGGAAGAGGCAGGAACCACCCACCATTTAGGATATGTAAGAAGCTCCAATAAAGGTGTCATTTTTAATGTACCAATTCTTTTTAGCCCAGATTGAAATCAGAAACCATATATCACCATCATTCATTACTGCATTCATGATAAGGCTGATATTCAGAAACACTATAGGGGTCATTTACAACCACAAGCACAGCTCCAGACCCCTGCAGTCAACTGAATTTAAAACTCCATTTTAAAACTCCATTAAATGTATTTGTTACATTGATAATAGCTGTGCTCCATGACACAGCCTGCATCCTGTGCCAAATCAGGCACTGCTACGTGTATTGACACAAGTGAAACTGGAGATACCACCACCTCAAAACAAGGCAGCAGCTTTAGGGTTCCCTCAGACCCCTGCTGCAATAGGCATAGAGCAGATGCACTAAATGAATTGCGCACAGACATCACTTACACACATGTTGAAAGACCATGTGATCTAACCTTAAAAACTTTTTGGAGCAATTGCCTCCATTTTGCGTCTAATTGCAGATGCAATTGTGTTAATTTTGACTTTGTGAGCACAATAATGCTGGGATTTGCTTACTGCACTTGTGGTTGAAAATGACCCTTTATCTGGTATGTCCCCATTTAAAAGAAAATGAAAACACTTTGGTTTCTCTCAATAACCGCACTTTAGCACCTGTGTCAGTAAATTAGCCCAAATATATGTCAACTTTAGGGCCGTGGCAAACGGGGAGATTAGTTGCCGTGCGACAAATCTCCCTTGTCACGGGCAACTAATCTCCCCGAAATGCCATCCCACCGGCTAGAATGTAAATTGCCGGTAGGATGGCATACGCGGCGCCAAAGTTTGCCCGCGACTAATCTCCCCGTCTGTTATGGCCCTTAAGCACTAACATTTAGTTTTCAATGATATACACATCAAACAGTACAGAAAAGATCAGGGCTGTGCTGCTACAGCAAAGGTATCCCATATACCATATATCTAACAGTAGTGCTATATTAAACCTATTCAAGCTACTTACACTATTGTGCAAATTATTTCAGGGAAACACAATACTCCCTGTACCAATCACCAATATTTGTATCCAGAGCAATATCTGACACTTGATTTGCTGCTCTGCATTGCACCACTTTCTGATCATTCACAAGTGTATCAAGCTGCAGTATTACCAAGTCTCTTTGCACAGACAGCCTGAGCTCTTCTGCCATATGGGGCATTAATGTGCTGCCTTTGCATCTTTTTCCGTCATTTTCTTAGAGATCATGATTAGACATTTTTATTCTCTTTTGTTTTTTTCTAATTCTGAGTTTTGTCACTGATAAATTAGCAAGGGAAAAAAAGGTGGATAGGGAAAAATATACATAAGTGATTCACTGGCGTCTCCGACATCAATTTCCACAAATCTGCAGGAATTGCTGGGTAATCTCTGTGGAAATCATGACAAATATATTTGGGTGACGCATCAAGTAGTTTGATGAATGGCCTTGTTAATGTGTCAATATGTTGTGTATATCTAGTGCCAGAGATGCTACAAACTGGCTTATTTTTAAAGAGCTTGAGCCTAAAACTGTAGCTTCCACAAAGAATTAAAAAACCATAATATTAAATTCAGCATTAAAAATGAATCATACCTGAGACTCTTTTTAGAGAACACATGTGAGATTGTGCTTAATATAAACATTGATGTCAACCTTTTCTTTATACTGTAGGTGGTGTTAAAAAAGCTCATAAATTCAATTTCCAGCTCTGTTTCTTACACAGCAATTTTCCAGTTAAAAACCAGTACCATTATAAAACTGTGAAAACTTGCCTAGAAACCCATATGGTTAGTAAAATAGCATACAAAACTCACATAACTTATGCAATTTTACTAACTATGCAGTTTTCTGTGCAACCTTTTGTTTCCAATGATGTCAAAACACTTTAACTCAGTCTCTGGTAAACGTGTATTGGAAAAGTAGAATTCAGATAAAAGTGTGGGACTGGCCAGACCGCAGAAGACGCTGATGCAGTTGGCCAGCTTGAATATATTGCAATATTTGGACAAACAATCCCTGTTTTGCTTAATGGGGAAAATATTTATTGGTAGCTTAATATATGTATGTATGTATGTATGTATATCTTTATTTATAAAGCGCTACTTATGTACGCAGCGCTGTACAGTAGAATACATTAATGCATTACAGGGGGTTATTAAGATAATAATAGATAAATACAAAGTATAACAATAAATACAAATACATAAACAAATACAAATAAATACAAGATACAGTTGCAATAAGTTAAGAGTCAAAGACACAAGAGGATGGAGGTCCCTGCCCCGTTGAGCTTACAATCTATATGGGAGGGTAACTTACAGACACAAATAGGCAAATATAAGTGCTGTAGGTCACAGTGGGTGTCATTACAATATAAGTGCTAGTTCCCAGATCAGGTGCTGGGCGAGTGCTCCAAAAGGGAGTCTTTAAGTTTAGTTTTAAAAAGACTGAGGGAAAATTCTCTCCGGAGGAAATCAAGGAGGGCATTTCAAATGTAAGGGGCAGCAAGGCAGAAAGGTTAAAGGCAGAAGACAGCAGTAGTAGTGGGGGGCGCAACCAAGTGGTTGCTCTGCAAGGAACGAAGGAGACGGCCAGGAACGTACTGAGACACAAGAGAGGCAATGTAGTTAGGAACAGAGGAATGGAGGGCTTTGAAGGTTAAGAGAAGGAGTTTGTAAGATATTCTTTGTTTAATAGGAAGCCCCTATAAGGACTTTAGCAGGGGAATGCACTGAATGTCTTAATGTCCTATATATATTGATAATGGGTGAGTGCAGAGGAACTTCTGTTGTTGCCTTGTTGGGTTTGGGGACAGATTTATATATTCCCACCCACTGTTTTAAAACCATGATGTACAGTAGAATGAAGTTACACTGATGATATAGTTCACATTTTTTGTAAAGGTGGGTTGGAGTAATGGGCATGTTACATTTGATACAAATAAAAAGCCAACTGATTGTCTGCCAAGTTCTCCCCTATAGTTGGTTACTACGATGAAGATGGATTGTTAACAATAATCATAAGCAAATATGAATATGAACTGATCAATTATTTTCTAAGTAGGGCTACAATTGTTAGATGATAAAATTGGTTAAATGGTAACCCAAAATTTTATTTTTTGCCTAATAAAATAAAACATAATTCTAAGCAACTTTTCGGTATACATTCATTACAAATTTGCAACTTTTTTTGACTTATTTGTATATATAATTGCTGTTAGAAGCAGTGTTAGTCTGTCCTTTTCTATTCTCTGCCCTTGGGGCTCAGAGTGTTGAAACAATGTAACACAAGTAAACAGACTGACAGACCTGACTTGGTGGAGGAGACCTTTGCAACATTGTATAAAAAGTAACAACCAGGAGTTCAGCAAATGCTGCTTTCAATAGCAATTACTTTTACAAATAACCTTTAAAGCACTCAAAGTTTTCAATAAATTCAAATTGGAAAGTTGTTTGGAATTATGTTTTCTTTTATTAGCCAAAATGTTTTTTGGGGGGGCTGACATGTTCTTTAAGAAAGACATATTTAAATCAAACACTGGTTTGAAAAACTAGATTGGGTGAATTGTTCAAGCCAACAATAAATTATAAGATCAAGATCCTTCAGGAATGCCCTAGTCACAGAAATACCCCAGACACTAAGCTCCAAAAAAAGGTGGCTTGCCTTTTTTTCTTTGGGTGTAGAAAATTCTTGATCCGCAGAAAAACACATGCATTTATTTTGTTGGTTAACAAAATAAATGTAAGTTCACAACCTGAATCAGCACAGAGTATGTTGCTCCTGTCAGGGGCACAATTACAGAGGAAGCAGAGCCTGCAGAGAGACAAGAGCGTAGAGAGACAAGTAAGAATTAATGATCAATTTCAATATTTCTTGGTATAATTCAATATGTCTGGGTAGAATAGGTCAACGTAACCAATGTTTGGAGCCCTTAATTGGATTTATTGTGGGACCCAGTAACTTCTAGTAACACCACTGGCTCCTGTAAGTACATTATATGATTGTTTATATAAAAGTACCGCTATGTGCAGTATCAACCCCAAGATATGAGTTATGCTTCCTTATGCTCTTAACAGTAAAAACGATGCCTGGTAAGATTAGTCGTGGTGGATAGTTACATGTGTGATGACAGTTTCTGAAGTCTTTCTTTCTACGAGCAAATGTTAAATTTATCAGATGCAGACATATAAACAACACATCCAAGGGATGCCTATACAAAAAAAGTTTGTGCTTAAAGGAGATGCAAAGTCATTTTGGCATTTTACTGCCAAAATATTTGCCACATTAGTGCCACCTAGAACACTATATTTATTATGCAGAGAGCATTACCATACCTGAGTAAACAGCCCTAGAATCTCCCTCTGTTTGTTTAAGATAGCAGCTGCCATTTTAGCTTGGTCTTCTTAGCTTCCTGCTGCATCTCTAGCCGTTGATAGCATAGATTACACATTCTGATGGGAGGGGGAGTGAATTCTTATGAATCCTTATGGGAGGGGGGAGCAGGAGAAAGGAGGAGGAGAGCTGAGCAGAGCGAGAGAGAGCTGCGCAGACTCTGTACCTTGGAATAAAGCATTTTTCTGAGAGTAAGTCTGATATCAAAGAACATATTTACAAAAAAAGGAGACAAGAAATCCTGTGTTTCTTTTGATAGAGGACTCAGTGCAGCATTACTGTGCTTATTGTTGTATTTACATAGACCTTTCTGATAAAGCTTACTTAGTTTTTACCTTTCCTTCTCCTTTAAAGGGGACATATTGTTTGAAAAACAATACTGTGCCAATGTATTGTGCTTTAAAAAAGTAATGTTTTGGACTGATTTTTTTAAAGTTTTTGCAAAACTCCCACTAGTCCTGCCCTTCTGTTCCACTCCGCTGATTCCTATTCCAGGCTGTGGGGGGAGGGGCGGCTCTCAGTACACTGCACTGTAGGTTTAGGAACCAATCAGCAGCTAGGCTGACCTGATAGAGAACTGAAGCCTGTATTTGTTTGTATGATGTGATTGGCTATCCCCCTGCTTCTGTGCTTCTGGCAGGAACCATAAGGCTACACCCACCCCTCATTTGAAACACGACAAGGACCAGAGAGGATCTATAGGGAGCTCCAATAAAGGGGCAATTTTTACAGACTGTATTCATTTTTATCCCAGAGTTAAACCATCACCATATATTATTCATAATTGCCTACAAGATTAGAGTTTTTTTTCGCTTTTCCTATATGTCTCCTTTAATAAGCATAAATATTACCAACCCCTGTCTGTGCCAGGGAAATAACTTATAATTTGTATTTCCTGTTAGAGTAAAATAATTACAGTCTTGCCACAGTGAGGAATTATTCCTGAGTTTGTAGATATATTGGCTGCTTTAAGCCATAAAGCATGGTGTGACCTCATATGAATCACGCTGCCTGGGGACTCACTCATTTTGTTACCAATAAATATAGGGTGTCAGATTTGGCCCTTGATAAAAGGCCATCATGAAGATGAGGACAGGAACCGAGAGAACAGTTAAAATTTTAGGACAGCATTAAACTACCGGCTGATATTATGTATATTTTTTTTTATTCATGTAGGGTTCTTAATCACAGTTGACACTGGCAGACAGCTGCAGCATGATACCAAGGCTGAGGCTGCGGCAGTAGGACTAAGCTACATGGGGCCTGAATAGCAAAGTTAATACTATTATACACACAATTCAAAATATTGTTAAAATTAACTTCTTAAAACAGTAGAATCGTGACATAAAGGGGGGAAAGTCCGACCAAATTATTCAAATATTTAATAATTCTAATAATCTAAATAATTCTAAGCAACTTTCCAATACACTTATATTATTATTATTGTAAGTTTAATCATTTTAAAGGCTAGTAAATGTAACTGATATTCAAAGCAGCTTCTGTCTGACCCTTACCTTTCTCTAAACTGCTTGTCCCAACTACATGTACCGTTGGAGGAATTAATGTATATTTTATTTTTTATATTATTTTGGTGGAGCTACCCTGTAACATAAGAGTCCAGCCCTCAGCACAGAGAGCTGCGTCAGAGATTGAGCAGGCGGTAAGGACAGGGCCCCTGGCCGGCTCAGCAACCCAGCTGGTCACCTTTGCCCCCTGAAGTGCGCGCATATGTGGTGACTAGTGACGAGCGAGTCTGCCTTGTTTTGCTTCGCCTGAAAATTACATGCGTCAAATAAAAGTGTCCCGTGTGTCATTTTTTTGACACGCATGACAATTTTTTTTCAAAATAATCCACGCAGAAATTCCACAAATCCACGCCTGCCAAAATATTTCACTCATCACTAGTGGTGACATCACCAGTGGGGATCCTAAAGCCGGGTCGGACTGGGGGGTGCAGGGCCCACCGGGGCTCCTGCCCCAGGGGCCCTGCAGGTGCCCCAGCCAGCCATGTCCCCTACCCCCCCCAGGGGCCCCCCTAACACCCCCGCAGGGCCCCCACCCGACGTCCTCCCCGAGCGCGTATAAATTGAACGCGTCAGGGGAAGAACAGTCAGTAGGGGGAGCGCAAAGGTCGGACTGGGCCCAGTCTGACCCTGTCCTAAAGTGACAAGTGGGCATGATGGGACAAGAGCTAAGCCTAGCACCTCCCCCATGGTTGCACCCTAGGCACGTGACTCTTCTACCTACCCCTAGTTTTGACCCTGCCTGTGTCCACAAATCCAGGCCACAAATCCAGGCCTGGTTTAGCTCTTTGCACTTAAGTTTGCAATTAAGCTTTTCTGGGGTGCTAGTTATATTCACTGGCTTTAAAGGGCTTGTCCACCTTTCAGTTAACGTTTAGTATGATGTAGAGGGTAACATTCTGAGACAATATGCATTTAGTCTTCATTTTTTACTATTTGTAGTTTTTTAGTTATTTCATTTTCAGTTTAGGAGCTCTCCAGTTTGGAGTTTCAGCAGTTATTAGGTTGCTAGGGTCCAAGTTACCTTAGCAACCAGGGGGTCATTTGGATAAAAGACTGGTATAAAATAGGAGAGGCCAGAATAGAAAAGAAAGTTACAAAAAGTAACAACAACAATAAACCTGTAGCCTCACAGAGCAATAGTTTTTTGGCCACTGGGGTCATTAATCCAATTTAAAAACTGCAAAGAGTTGGAAGAAGGAGGCAAATACCGGTGATTCAAAAATGATAACAAACAAAAAAAAAATGGTGACCAATTGACAATTTGCTTAGAATAGCTCATTCTATAACATACTAAAGCTTTAGCTTGGAGGTGAACCGCCCCTTTAAAGAAGAACCATCATAGACTGCATTAGCCTCATAGCATGAAGTGCACTGGGAGTTGCCCTGGGAGTTGCCCTGGGAATTGTGGATGAGCAAAAGGTGTTGGGAGACAAAATGCAGATCCATGTTTGATGCAATTTGTTTGCACATCTCTGTTTTACACAGAGGAAGCTATAGTCACCTACAGTCATATGTTACCTGCACTATTATTTGGTATCTGAAACATCCCAAAGTGCTCAGAGTTTACAATGTGGCTACAATGCATTTTATTCTCCTGATTGCCATTTGAATATGCTACATCTTTCCCCTCTCACGTTTTCTCGTTCCATGATTCCATTCTGACAGTTGTATTTTCATCTTCTGTAATCATCAAAAAATGACAACATATATATCCCAATAACTTCCCGTCTATCTACGGAGCGAAGCGAGCCGCAGCCTTTTTTTTTTTTTACTGCAGAAATATGTCAAATTTTTTCCATCACCACAGCATGATCAATATTACTGCTTTTAACTGATAACAGCTTGCAAGTCACAAAGATAAAATGTTACTACATTTTGCAGTTTTTTCCTTTTAGCTGGATAGGCGCTTCTGCTGGAGCTATAGTGCCACTTGGTGGCATATAAAAAGAAATGCAGGGCTAACAATGCAGTCTTTTCTACAGGGCTCATTTACGTCTGCAAGTGCACTCTGCAACTTGCGCTTTTCCCCACAGATAGTTGAATGTAATACCAATCACAATGCGTTCCTTTCAGCTCCCTATAGTTGCACTCAGCATTGTTCAGTCGTTTCTGCCAAATTGGGCACTGCTGCATCTATTGAAACCGGGAACCCTGGAGCTACTGTCACTTTCTGACTAGTTAGTAATTCCAGAGTTCCTTCAGCACCCTGCATCAATAGGAGCCATACAACTCACGCAAAAGCCAAACTTTGGACGTGAGGCAAGACAGATTTAGAAAGTATTTGGCACAACTGTCGCATGCAACCGCATTCGGCCGCAATGCATTGCGGGAACAACCCTTTTGATGCTGGAATTCTACATTGCGGAAAAAAACATGGTAATTGTGTACAAAATTGTACTTTGAGCACTGCGTCAAGGTAAGTGAATGTATAGCATATTTTAGAGCTACTTGGCATTTCCTCTCTGTACTCCAGAATTGTCCTTTATCACGTTATCCAGAACGTTCTGAATAATAGGAAGACTATTTCCCATAGACTCCATTTTAAACAAATAATTCTAATTTTTAGAAATGTTTTCCTTTTTCTCTGTAATAATAAAACATTACCTTGTACTTGATTCCAATTATTATTATATTAATTCATATTGGATGCAAAACAATCCTACTGGGTGTATATAATATTTATATAATTATTAGTAGACAAAGTATGAAGAGCCAAACTACGGAAAGATCCCTTATGGGATCCTAGGCATTCTGGATAATAGGTCCCATACCTGTAGTACCTTTACAGTTTTTTCGCCTACTGTAAAAGAATAAAAACAGCCATTTTTCTTGGTTTGTAGTTGCATTCTAACAAGTACTGGTCTAAGTACTGGCCCAGATACTGTATGTTAACGCACACATATTCTTTAGTAGTCTCTGATTTCAACCTAGTCATCTTCACCCATCATTGATGCACCTGAAATCAGGCAGCTTCAGTCAGAGCAGAGAATGCGATCAGTGGGATGGCTAGCTGTATAATAGCAAGGCCAAGATGCATGACATATATATATATAAATATATAAATTGCAGGCTGGAATCTACCTAAATGTAAAAAAACAATACAAACAAACAAAAAGATTCAGGTTAACAATGTAATGTGTTTTCTTCCAGTGTTTTATGTCAACTGCCCCCACTATTGGGGAGCTACTCCTTAAAATATTAGGAGTTAATAAACCTCTTTTGTCCACATGGGACAGATTTATCAAAGTTTGAGGTTGAGTTTTATCGCGTTTCAAGAGGAATGCAAATGCACTATGAGCACTAAGATGGAAAGAAACCTATACACAGAGTACTAGCCCATACTTTAGAGGTAGCCGTCCTAACAGCTGAAGGGGTTATTGCAATTGGGGGTCTTTAATCATTTCAACATTAGCCCCCATGTCTATGAAAGTTCATGTCTTATCATGAAATATTTCTGCACAGTAATGATAATGAGTGGTTCATGATGTGTGGCTGAAGACCTGACAGCGAATTTGCCGTTGCCATTGTAATGGAAATTGTGACATCTAGTGAATTACTAAAGAACTGCAAGTGGACCTTTATTAACAGAATAAAACTGCACCAGATTCTAAAGAAAAATCTAATGATGCAAAATTATTGTAAAAACATCATTAGGAAGTTACTTTTATTTTCTGAAGAAAGAAAAATTCATTCTGAGCAAATAATCAATACTGGATGACACTACATTTTCTTATGCCTTTTTATGTGTTTCCTTAAACTCCAGAAAGAAGATCAAGTACCTGTGCTTTCTGACTGAATACAGCCCTGCAAGATGAAAGTCTTGCCACAGGTTACTAGGGGCTACAAAAAGCTGCTCCTGGTGCAACTGCACTCTCTGAACTAGCAATGCGGCACTCCTTCAGTCTGAATTGGCAGCGTCAGAAAGGCTGCCTCAGGGTGGCCAGTGGTGCAGAATCATCCCTGGTTTGGCTTATGAGGGGTGGGCCTTCCCATGCTCCCCTAGCTTATGTGTCATTCATCCAGAACTAGGTGCAGAGCACAGCTATATCATGGCGTATGTGCTTGGAGAATGACTATAAGGGGTGTGATACTTCGCTTTTGGTGCTCTAGCACCTGCATCAAGAGGCCCAGTGTTTTCATTTTCTAGCATTTGTTAAAACAAGCTGGAGAAAAGCCTTCCATACTGTGCTATATTAATAGTAACAACTGCCCTCCCGTCCTCTCTCTTCCACCCTCCTTCCCTTCTGTTCCACCCAGTGTCGGATTGGGGTACCAAGGGCCCACCAGAGAACTTTAGACCTTAGGCCCACTCTCCAGACAACCTTTCCTTTCCTGTTCACTCACTTTCTTTAATTTCTTAATTACTTCTTTTTTCATACTATTATCCATCCTTTCCTCCATTTCTTCTCATATAGAATTGAGTAATGGCCATGGTATAGGCATACAAGGCAAATGGTTGGGTGAGCAGAAGAGCCCACTGACACCTGGGCCCACCGGGAGTTTTCCTGGTATCCTGGTGGGCCAGTCCGACACTGGTTCCACCTCTATTCCCGTCCCTGCTGCTTGTCATTTCACTTCATTTTCACTTGTCATCCACAACCCCTATAAGAGCACACCAGTCTGCAGCCTTATGCCTCATTCCCATATTAATATCAAGCTGGTCCTTTCTTTGTAGACCTACTCTTCTGGGGAAAGGTGCCCAGATCAGTAATGATTACTTTTAAATGAAACTGCAATCAGTTCAGCCCTGCTAGCTGGATTTTCTAGATGCATACCTGAATTTTAAAGTGATCTGGTCACCCTATTCTGGAAAGGCTTTCCTCTAGATTAGGGATCCCCATTTTTTTTTACTTGTGAGCCACACTCAGATGTAAAATATATTGGTGAGCCACACAAACATGAAATAAGATCTATGGGGATGCCAAATAAGGGCTGTGATTGGCTATTTGGCAGCCCCATGTGGACTGCTGGCCTGCAGGAGGCTCTGCTTGGAGTAAAAACTGTGTCTCTGTGATTCTCAAGCCAGAAATTTAAAAATGGGCACCTATTTTGAAGCCACTGGGAGCAACATCAAAGGCTGCAATAAGCAACATGTTGCCCCTGAGCCACTGGTTGGGGATCACTGCTCTAGATGTTGGGGGCAATGTTGGTGGGATTTGTTTCCATTCAGCCAGACTGGGCACCTATGTCAGCTGGGTTGAAGTCAGAACACTGCGCAGGCCAGTTAAGTTCTCCTGGACAGCAACAAGGGATCCCTGGGAAAGCAAATGGTACCTATCAAATCAGAAACCCCACTGAAAAGCACTCTCTCTGTTCTTTGAAATAAGTGTGCCCCATTCTGGAGAAACACAGATCTGCACCAAACAATGGTGGCTGCAAAAATAGAGAATTGGTGAATTGTGATAAAAAAAAAATGGTATGTTGTACCTGTTTTGGTATATACAGTATGTACCCTTTTTGGTATATGCTGACTGTTGGAAGAACACTTGTTAAATAAGCAAAGCCTCTGTTATCTCTGTTTACTTTATGGCATATAGGATGACATTTTGTTGTTTGTTTGTTTCCATAGTTGCGTGCACTTGTGTAGTTGCATGACAAGATAGTGCAAGATAGACAAATCTATGTAACCAAAGTCTGCTTTGTGGTTCAGTCATTAGTATGGCACTAAACAATCACTGATTATTTGTTACAGTCAAATACCAAATTAACCCTTTCCTTGTTATCATGACTTGCACAGTTATTAGGATAAACCCCTTCCCCTATATAGACTTCCAAATTACCTATTTCCTTTTCAAAAGATTTAAACAGAACATATGCCCTTGCTACACCAGACTGAACCACTCCCCGCAAAGCAATATTTAATAAATAGGGCTTCCTGGGAGGCAATTACCTTTGTCATAAAGTGTTAGCATGACAAATGCTCTCCATGATAAAGAGGTTAGAAGAGCAGTCATTAACCAGTTGCCTCATACTGAGAACTGGGGACAATAATTAACATGATTCCTTATACAAAGGCATCGAGCACGGTGATTAACCTTCATCTCTCTTTCAGAGGCATGCAGAGCAGTGATTAACCCTATTTACTGACAGGCACCAACAGTAAAATGATAAATTAGATAACATTTGCAAATACACAAATAGTTCCTTCATTTTTTAGTTCCTGTTTAGAAACCCGTGATTTCACACTTTGCTTTATACACCTTAAAAATCTCTTCAAGGTTCTTCAAAACTAAAAGGAAATGGTGAATCTGCCCCCCTAGCAATGTAAGAAGGGCCCCACTAGAATGCCAGTTTGGATAAGATTTGATATCATAGCAGCTCTCAGGACTATCATATGGTGACCACTTTGACAATGTATATAAAACATATACACTACATGGTTTAAAAGAAGATTGACAACAGATATTAAGGCATTTGAGTGCAAATATAAGAAAGTGTCTTCTTCAGTGCAAAGAAGATTTTGTGAAGCAGAGCTGTAGGGTCATGAAGCAAGTTAAAAACACGTGTTAAGTCAACAAAACAGGCTAAAAAAACACAAAAAGAATTTAACTACGGCAGAATGTAAAAAGGTATTGTGGACTCATGAATCCAAGTTTGACATTTTCTGGCACATAACTAGTTTTTAATGTTTTTGGCCGGGTGAGAAAATGAATTCCTTATTTTTAATAGCAACAGTCAAACATGGAGGAAATAGTGGTACTGTTTTGGGGTGTCTTGCTGGCTCTAAAGTTGAGACATGCACAGGGCTGTATTTAGGTCCAGTGCCAATCTAGGCACCAGACCTAACTATGCACCTAGGTTGTGGAAGTGATGTCACGTGTACGTGCGAATTCTCAGTCCCCACCACCAGCTCCACTGATGGAAGCATTTGGCAGCAGCTGGGGAGTTTTATTTTTTTTTATCATCAATTATATAGGCACCCGAGGGCCCCCCCCCTTAAGTCTGCTGCCCTAGGCACAGCCCTCAGGTGACTATATATAGTGACGGGCCTAGAGTGACTAGAATTCTGAATCGAAAGGAGCCACCACAGTATTCATCAGTGCTGTGCCATACCTTCTGGTACGAGACTTATGGATGCAGTGGGATAATGATCCTAAGCATACTCCCAAGCACCGCTGGAACTATTTGAAAAAAAAGAAAGATGAAGGAAAGCTGAAAGTGATGACCTTACCACCCGTGAGCTTATATGGGCAGTTACCCAGATCACCAGTATATAAATGCACCTCTGAGTGCATAAAAATGCATATTCCTTAGTATATTAAGCGGTTAAAATTATGGTTTTTAAGAAGAGAAAAGCTGGACTACCAACAAAAGAGACAGTTCTTTTTTCAACCAAGGTATGCCTAGGTGATACTGAGATCTGTAGTTTATCTAGAGGAAAAGATTCCCACATAGCAGCAGTTCGCCTTACTGCAGCAATATTGTGTGTATATCAGTAAAAAATGTATGTATACTGACAGTATACATATAAAATATAGCAGATAAGCTATTTTTATTTTTCAAAAGCAGATGGTTTATCCTATCACACAAATACAGCACAGAGCTAAGAATTAAATATTTCTGCAGGAATATAAGATAAACTAAAGCATTACTGTGATGGAAAATCATCAAGAATTGATTTGGAAAAAGCATTTGCTGCTTTTTGAAACCATTTAGAAAACACTTTGCAAAAATAGTAACTAAAAAAAACATTGAAGATAAGGTTGCTTCTTTCTGAAGAATGTTCCCCACATTTGTGTTGCATTGTGCAGCCAAGGTCCTCTTGGAGTTTGGAACTATTAACCAAGAGTCTCCAGTTCCTGACAAACTACCCACAACTTCTAATGGTTTTTATTGTGCAGGTGGAACAATAAATGTACCTATTTTAGTGTACAGTGATTTATATTTGTCAGAACAGAACTGTATTTATGGGGGTTTGCAAGCAAGTGGTTATGTTGAATAGATATTAGATCGAAACTTAACCTCCTGCAGCAGTATTCTTTAGGGTGCACAATGTATTCATTTACAGGCAATATTATTGAAAAGATGCTCTCCTTGAGAAATATGAAAACATTTTTTTTATTTTTTTATTTGATGTGTGAAAAAAAAATTACATTACATTAAAACATACATATATCTCAGCCAAATCTGAAAAGTTTGTTCTGTTTTTTTTGGGGGGGTATATTCCTTTCAGCAATTTTCTTAATAATAACTGTTTAATAGTTAAGTATTTGTTAAAATGTGCACTTTGTGGGGTTTCAAGTGATTACATCAATAGTTTTACATCTATAGTTTCAATGACATGGGTTTCTACTAGAGATTCAGTCTACCAGTTAGCGATAAGATATTGAATTTAAGTACACATGGAGCTTTATTGGTGCTGATGAAGTCTTATTCTTGTTTGTCATAGAAATTTTTGTACAGACAAATTGTTTCTTTTACTATGCACTTTCATGAATTAAATCAGTGTGAAGAGCCTGCTCATAATCTGGCAACACCCAAGTGCATAGCTGTTACATACATATACATACTATACATATGAATTTAAACTTGCACACAGCACTGTTGTGCTTCAAAGTTAAGAAATGGTAGAGACAGCCTTGTTGTATTTGACAAAACTCTAGAATGACAGAACAAATTAATAGGTTATTCAAGGCACAGTTTCTGAAAGTTGGTGCATTCAGCACTTTTTAAAGTACAGAATAAGTTTTATTGCTCACAGTAGGCCGACCTCCTGCTGCTCTCCCGCTGATATGTGAAGTGTAAGAGACAGAGCTTGCTCAGCTCAGAAGTCACACCACATTAAGAACATTCCCACTGAGTTCATTATAAAGTGTGCGTTGCTTTTCTACACATTATAAATCTGGGAGGCAAATTTCCAAGAAGCAGAGGCGACAACCATATATTTAATAATACTTCTACCATTCAGAGGCGACTATATCATTAAAAGAAAATGTGTTTCATTGTCCTCACAGATCACCAGGAGAAGTAGATTAGAATATAAAATAAGGTCTTGGCCAAAGTGCACTTTGGAACACTGTGCAAACTTTTACCTATAACCTATTGGGATACTTCTGATGTCTTGAAGTGCCATGGCCATAAATTGAAAGATCTACTCATTTGGGAAGTTCGCCAAATGAGCGGACCTTTCCCTAATATGCCCACCTTGAGGGACAAACAATTTGCTGCTATGTAGGCTGTTTGACCGAGGGCCACATTAACTTGCAGATCTGGTCTGTGATCCAACGAGAGAATCAAACCTGCCCGATCAACATCTGCCCAATTTATGGTCAGATATTGGTCGAGTGGGCCCATCAGAGGCCCCATACATGGGCAGATAAGCTGCAGACTTGGCCAGCTAACAGCTTTTATTGACCCGTGTATGACCGCCTAAACTTTAAGTGCTGGAAGAGAAAGGCACCATGCAAAGATATAGATTAAATATCTTTTCATTTATAGTGCAAACAATCACAAAGGTCATGATCCATCAAGTTCTGGGTTTGCTTTACACACCCAGAAATAATCATTTTAACCTGCAAAACATAATTGCTTTATTGGCTTTCAAATAATTGACCAACCATACTAAAATAAAATTAAAGCCAATCATAAAGATGACTAATTAAACGGTTTATTTCTTTCCATACATCCTGTGAGTTCTGCCTGAAACACTATTTGGAATTTCAAAGGTCCTGTGATAAGAAAGCACTGAAACATAGGAATGACATTTTCTATAGAGTCCTTTGTAATCAAACAATTCAGTTTTTTTTTTATATTAATGTTGGCAGCAAAACAATTATATTTTTTTATTTTTTAATGTTTGTGGCCAAATGTTAGGCACCTCTCACTGATTATAATAATTTAGCTGATACTCTGGGCTGGTGCTCCTGTTAGCTAAAAACTGCATTGGCAAGGGGTCACAGAAATGTTGCTGGCTTTTTTGCTTTACTGCTCATGCAACAGCCCTGGGCAAAGAAAAGAGGCTGAAGAAGAAGATTATGATATGGCTAGCTCTGCATTTAGATCCAGTGCCACCCTGGGCACCAGACCTAAGTGTGCGGAAGTCATTTCTGGTTATGCGTGACATTATTTCAGCCGCCGACACACAACACACATGTCCCTCACCCCCAAGCTTTGTATCCGGATTTAAAAAGCAAGTCTGTGGCAGCATCTGGGGTTAGTTTTAATTTTTCTTTAAAAAAAACAACAATTTATTATATAGGCACCCAAGGCCAGTCCCCCTAAAGCTGCAGTAAGGTGCTCATATATAAATATGGCCCTGGATGTGGCGCTTGTATAGAAGTACCTTGGAAAACTTTGGCACCCCCCCAGTTACCCTTTTTTCTCTTTTAAGGTATGGCAATCCAAATTACCAATAGTCACCTTAACCACTTCATTAGTTGCTGGGTCCTTTTAGTTTTTTTGTGATACAGGTATAGGATCCCTTAACCGGAAACCAGTTATCCAGAAGATTTATGGAAAGGCCATCTCCCATAGACTCCATTTTTCTCCATGATTCTAATTTTTAGAAATTTCTTTTTTCTCTGTAGTATTAAAACAGTACCTTGTACTTGATCCAAACTAAGATATAATTAAACCTTATTGGATGGAAAACAATCCTATTGGGTTTATTTAATGTTTAAATAATTTTTTAGTAAACTTAAAGCGTGGAGATCCAAACTATGGAAAGATCCCTTATCCAGAAGACCCCAGGTCCCGATCATTCTGGATAACAGATCCCATACCTGTATTAGCTATAGAAGGGGGAATTTATTGCTCTCTGGTCTATAAAGCAAATCAATACATAAATATAAATCATGCGTTAATTTTCGCAGGACCGCATGCGCTAGTTTTAACACATGCGTTAATTTTTGCACTGAAAAGAATACGATCGCATGATTCACAAACATTTAGGAGCGCTAAATATCGCATTGGTCTATGCGAAAATTAACACCTACTACAGGCAGGTAATAAATTATAGAAAAAGTACAGTAAATGAGTTTTTGGCAATAAAATATGGACTTAGCAGTGTTATTTATTCAAGTATGTGTCTTTTTACCAAATTTTACTAAAGTCTTGGCATGTATGGAATTTCGCTACTATAGCGGTAAATATTTAGTCGCCATAATATACAGTACTATAACGGTAAATATTTAGTCGCCATAATATACAGTACTATAGCGGTAAATATTTAGTAGCCATAATATACAGTACTGTAGCGGTAAATATTTAGTCGCACAAAATACATTACTAGGTATATTTTGGCGATTTCTTTGTTGCGACTTTGTAATCTCGCGACTTGCGGACATTTTGTAGCGATTTTGTAATTTCGTGACATGTGCGACTTGGGGCCATTTTGTGTCATTGAGCCTGCAGTAAAACTGAGAGGAGCATCATGCCTGGGGTTTCTGATCTGCTACCAGGGGAGAGGCCCTATATTATCAGCTTTTTCCTGCGCTCAGGATATGACGACCTGCCGCTGGGGCCCTTAGGGGTCCACGAGATAAAGAGGGCCATCCTGCGCGACCTCCAAGCCGGGTTGCGCAGGGGCTTTGGAATTGATGTGGACCTCCGCCTGCTCCAGCGCATATGGTCTGGCCTGAAGCGTAGGAATTCAGATCTGATCGCTGAAATTGCGGAAGGTAATTATTGTACTTTATTATGCTTTTACAGTATACGTTCAGTAAAAGATTTAGCAAGTAATTTGAACTAAAAGTACAAATGTAAGAAATGTCAGGGATGACGAAAGTAACATAGTAACATAGTAAGTTGGGTTGAAAAAAGACATACGTCCATCACGTTCAACCATAATGCCAGTGAGGAACTGAAACGTTGGTCACAATAAACCTCTGAATATTATTTCACATCTTCGTGACTCCTTGTGAAAATCCTGTATGTGCTGTCACCCCATGCCTGTCTAGATTTTGTTTTGCCACAGGCACCCAGGTATTATTGTTCCTTATGGTGTGCAGCTTCCCAGCACTTCGTATTGTATATATATATATATATACATCTATTTTCAAATAAATATGCATAAATGAGTTTAAAGGAGACCTGTCACCCATAGAAATAATTACAAAGTGTTTTCTATTGTGTTTGTCAAGCAAAATAAACTTCACTTACACTATATACATATTTTTAAACTTATTTCCTTCAGCACTGGAATTCACCATTGCAGACCATTGCAGGCTCCATTTTGTGGACACTGTTATTAAGGCAAGCTGTGCATCCTGCCAAAATCTTGTGTATGTGCCAGTATGGGGGGACCTGATACCCAAATCCATGCACTGGTTACAAAATTAGGTGGTGAGGAGGGAGGGGGAATGTGAGGAGGGCAGTGACATCTAAGAAGTTCTGAATTGAAAGTGAAAGTAACTCTCTGCCCCACCTCTATGCCTAAGGCATAGAGGCGGGTCAGGCAATATATGACTGACAACTGGGACTTTTAAATGCTTATATAATGGGTATAGATGTGTTCATAAAAAAATGACTTTGGGTTTCATGTTTAATTTGAAAAGGGCTTTTATTATACAGCTTTTTATGTTTGGGTGACAGGTCCACTTTAAAGCAGGGGGGAAGCAGCAGGGAGCGGCCCATAGTGTGAGTCAATGTCTGTGTGTCCTTTGTATTGATGTGAGGGTTCACAGGGGGAGGGGCCATTGGGGGTGTGGGAGGAGGGGGGCCCAAAAAATGTTGTTGTGAGGGGCCCCGTTATTTATGATGGTATATGAATGTATATATATATATATGTATAATATATTACATAAAATAACATCTTGCAATACTATCTCACAGAACTTCAGCTGGTGCCTCATCCCCAGGCACAACCCCAGGCCCACCAGGCTCCTGTGGCCCCCGAGGCCCCACCAGCAGCGGCCCCCGATGCCGAAGAGGCCCCCGAGGCCCCGGACACTCCCCCCCTTCTTTCCTCTCCCAGTTTCCCCCCAGGCCCTTGAGTTCTCCCCCCAGGCCCCGGACTCCACCCAGGCCAAGAGCTGGGCACCAGGTTCTCCTGCAGACGAGGTACCATCACGTCGGTCAGTGCAGGAGGACCTGGCCAACATCAAGGCCGAGCTGGCCCAGCTCCGGGGGAAAAAGGAGGAAATCAGGAGGGACATTCGAGAACTCAAGGGCAGCAAGCCCTAAGTTTTATTTTCCCTATTTTTTTCCCCTTTAATTGTTTAAATAAAAGTTTTTATTTTTCTACTTTTGAACTGGTTAATGTCTAATTATTTTTCCTTTCTTGATATGGTATTCTATACTTTCATGTAGTTTCTCCTACACTCTTACATTTATCAGTAACAGCATCAATATGCTATATGGGTTAAATTTTTGCAAATATTCTGCCAACAATTTTGTCTTTAGCCCATTTTGCTGAATAGTAAAGCTTACGTTAATTAGTACGTAGCGTATTTTCTGGCGAGTGTGATAACTGCCAATCCAATGTTTTGTTGCCAGAATAATTGCAATATTATATTTGTCCCCGTTTAATAAAGTGCCCATAACATATTTGCCATTTATTCTGTGTCTAAAATCTCCCACTTAATTTAAGCCACTTTAGCAAACGGACCCCTAAGTATTTGGCTAAATATTCTTAAATGCCCCCCCCCCCCCTATTTTATTATCTCTAGCACTTCTTTTTTTTTCTTACTTATATTTTTATTGGTTTTTTGGGGTTTTTTTTTTGCAAATAAACATTTATACAGCACCTCTCTAGCACTCTGTGCTCTCCCAGGGCAAAATGTCGCCAGTTTTATGCTGCCGATTTAATTTTACTGAATAACTAAACTTCAGTTGAAGCTGTGCTTTGTAAGATATCAAATCCTTCAGATAAGCAACCCCTCAATGATGCTGCCACCCCATACAAAAATCAAACTAGCTGCAGGACTCTCTTTATCATGTTCCTACTTGGGAACTCCGAGGGAAACCTCTTCTAGCAGCACCTTCTTGGCAGTTTTGATAAAAGCCATCTTTCCCTTGCTGTCACACCTTTAGACATTCTCAAAAGGTAATTTGCTCTAATTGCACCTCATGACCTTGCATTACATAAGAGATTAGATTGTGACTAACATGCACCTATAGACGGCATTTACATTCACTACTTTTATTAGCATGACATATGAGCTAACAGAACATATGATAAAAGGCCTTTTGTGCCTATTTCTGCACAGCTATATATACATCCAAGCAATTTAACTTGCTTTTGTCATGCATTGCACCTCATAGCAACAGTTTCAACCAATTTCAGTATCCCCTATGGGTCTAAATCTCAGGGCATAGGCTGCAATGCTCAATTGGCATACAGTGGATTGAATAAAAATCCACTGCATGGCAAATTCAAGTTCAGACACCAGTGGGTTCACAACTTTAGCAAGATCATTAGGGAAGATCGGACAATCTTGTTACTGATTCCAGTGGGTACCCCACTGGAATCTGTAAGGCTACAGATCAGTGAGTAAAGCTGCAACCTGGACCCAACCAGGCCGGGATTGGCAATGTGTAGATTCTGGAAAATACCAAAGGGGCTTCTGTAAGAGGCCATAAAGAGTCGCTATTTATTGGGTCTGTGGAGGGCTGTTTGGGCCTCTGTGTATTTTAAATACCAGGGCCTATTTTGAATCCCAATGTAGGCCTGGACTCACCCCAATGCAGTCTGCATCTCAATACACTTTTCATTGACTAGTCTTGATACATCTACAACACCAAAAATGGACTTACCTCAAATTTTACCTTAAACCAAACTCTTGGGTTGTACTTCATTGAACACCCTGGAATGGCATCAAGTAGGCATTCCCTCAAATCTAGCTTCAACTAATCTAAAGACTGGGCCTGCTAGCCATTGTTAGCATCCCTCTAAAGTGCTAGACTAACAGACCAGAAACCTTTTTTTTTGAGCACTTGGGTGATCAAAAAAAAAGGGACAAGCAATACATGGACTTAGATTACACATTTACTGGATAGCTACTATCAATCTATTTCCGCTTCAGGAAACACCTTGAATGTGCAGTTGTCTGCCATCCTTTATTTAGGGGTGCTAATCTGTTTGGTGTACATTTTAAAAAGGATGTAAAACTATGTTCAGGTAGTTTCCTTCTCTCTTTGGGGTCCCAGGGCTCGTACATGCTCTGTAGAGTGAAAAAAATGGCTTCTTTGTTCGGCTATTGACTCTTACTGTGCATGTGAAAGCGATGCAAAGAAAGAGGAAGGAATTGGATCGCTGACTCGCAGCTACACTGGGCTGATAAAGTTTTCTCCTAAAAGGGGAACTAGTCTGGTGGCCATTCATGGGCAGATTTAAGCTGCCAATTCAAGTATTTAGACCAATTTGGCAGCTTATCTGCCACTGTATGGGGTCCTCCGATTGCCTGACCCGACTGATATTTGTCAGAAATATCTGCCAGTTGTAGATTAGGTAGGTTAGATTTAGTCTTATCAGGGACCATATCGGCCCATTGACATGGCCCTTGCTCCAAACGCTCCTATCTCTGTTGCTGTAATTCAGGGGTGCCCAGGCTTTGTCACTCTGTGACCTACTCTTGCCACCTGGCCTCTGTCATGAGATCTACCACAGTTAATATAGTGCGACGTCTATCATTTGACGCAATAAGCAAGAAAAAGTATCAATCAATGTTTAACAAATGTACATAGTAATATATAAATGCATTTAATGCCCACAAAACATTATACAAGTGCCAACTTTAAATTTAATATGAAGGATTATAGTAGTTATTACTTCCCTTCTTCATGGCCCACTTTGTAGTCTGCACATAGAAACATATGTAAAACGGGGACAAATATATCCAGTGGCCCGGTGGGGACAATCTTCTATACTAGGATGAAACTACAAAGATTGATGGCTTGAGCACTCAAAAGCTCCAGTATGCTGGGGGGGAAAAAGAAGTGGCGGGATGTCATCCCACTGCATTCCACCTCGAGGTCTACCAGAAACTTTAAAGTGATTTACTGGTAGACCAAGATCTACCTTTTGGGCACCCCTGCTGTAATTTGATCGTGGGCATATTACATACCTCCCAACTGTCCCGATTTTCACAGGACAGTTCCTCTTCTGACAGCTCAACCCGCAGTCCCGGATTCTTACTGAAAAGTCCCTCATTTCCCTTTGATCTCCTGCACTGAAGCTAAAAAAGATATAAATTGAATTAATAGTTCTTGGCAGAGAGTCCAGAAATCTTAAGGAGTGTCACCTGCGCTTAGATTCATTGTTTCTCATTTTTAATTAAATAAGTGGGCTTTTGGCAGAGAGCCCAGAAAAGTAAAAATCCCCCCCCCCCTTGCAAAAGTATTCGGCTCCCTTGAACTTTTCCACATTTTGTCACATTACAGCCACAAACATGAATCAATTTTATTGGAATTCCATGTGAAAGACCAATACAAAGTGGTGTACACATGAGAAGTGGAACGAAAATCATACATGATTCCAAGCATTTTTTACAAATAAATAACTGCAAAGTGGGGTGTGTGTAATTATTCAGCCCCCTGAGTCAATACTTTGTAGAACCACCTTTTGCTGCAATTACAGCTGCCAGTCTTTTAGGGTATGTCTCTACCAGCTTTGCACATCTAGAGACTGAAATCCTTGCCCATTCTTCTTTGCAAAACAGCTCCAGCTCAGTCAGATTAGATGGACAGCGTTTGTGAACAGCAGTTTTCAGATCTTGCCACAAATTCTCCATTGGATTTAGATCTGGACTTTGACTGGGCCATTCTAACACATGGATATGTTTTGTTTTAAACCATTCCATTGTTGCCCTGGCTTTATGTTTAGGGTAGTTTTCCTGCTGGAAGGTGAACCTCCGCCCCAGTCTCAAGTCTTTTGCAGACTCCAAGTAGTTTTCTTCCAAGATTGCCCTGTATTTGGCTCATTCCATCTTCCCATCAACTCTGACCGGCTTCCCTGTCCCTGCTGAAGAGAAGCACCCCCAGAGCATGATGCTGCCACCACCATATTTGACAGTGGGGATGGTGTGTTCAGATTGATGTGCAGTGTTAGTTTTCCGCCACAATGCGTTTTGCATTTTGGCCAAAAAGTTCCATTTTGGTCTCATCTGACCACAGCACCTTCTTCCACATGTTTTCTGTGTCCCCCACATGGCTTGTGGCAAACTGCAAATGGGACTTCTTATGGTTTTCTGTTAACAATGGCTTTCTTCTTGCCACTCTTCCATAAAGGCCAACTTTGTGCAGTGCACGACTAATAGTTGTCCTATGGACAGATTCCCCCACCTGAGCTGTAGATCTCTGCAGCTCATCCAGAGTCACCATGGGCCTCTTAGCTGCATTTCTGATCAGCGCTCTCCTTGTTCGGCCTGTGAGTTTAGGGGGGCGGCCTTGGTAGGTTTACAGTTGTGCCATACTCCTTCCATTTCTGAATGATCGGTGGAACAGTGCTCTGTGGGATGTTAAAGGCTTTGGAAATCTTTTTGTAGCCTAAGCCTGCTTTAAATTTCTCAATAACTTTATCCCTGACCTGTCTAGTGTGTTCTTTGGACTTCATGGTGTTGTTGCTCCCAATATTCTCTTAGACAACCTCTGAAGCCGTCACAGAGCAGCTGTATTTGTACTGACATTAGATTACACACAGGTGCACTCTATTTAGTCATTAGCACTCATCAGGCAATGTCTATGGGCAACTGACTGCACTCAGACCAAAGGGGGCTGAATAATTACGCCCCCCCCACTTTGCAGTTATTTATTTGTAAAAAATGTTTGGAATCATGTATAATTTTCGTTCCACTTCTCACGTGTACACCACTTTGTATTGGTCTTTCACATGGAATTCCAATAAAATTGATTCATGTTTGTGGCTGTAATGTGACAAAATGTGGAAAGTTCAAGGGGGCCGAATACTTTTGCAAGCCACTGTAAGCTAAACAGGTCTCTTGGGGAAACTGCGACTTGCATCTTTTCGCTTTTCTGCTTGCCGAAAATATCCGCCCTACGCCTCGTCTGGCATTAGCTGTAAGGGCAATTTCATCTTTTTTCAGCAAAACTGCAATAACACATAAAACAGGACCCCAAAACCCCCAGAAATGGTTCAAGCTTTAAATAACCTGCCATATTTAGTCAAATAGGAGTGGTATTTAGGGGGTGTGGTTGCAAAAAATTGCTGCGGCATTTATTTTTGTTCCTCTTTCCGTTTTCAAAATGTTGGGAGGTATGCTATTGGGGAAAGATCCGCTCATTTGGTGATCTCGCCAAACAAGAGAATCTTATAACTTTTACCTTTACACATAGGTCACCTTTATATATACATTGGGGACCTAGATAAGAAAACTTGCACCCATACTGATGTGTATGTATGTATAACTTTATTTATAAAGTGATACAAGAGTACGCAGCGCTGTACAGTCTTACAGAATACACAATTACACACAGGGAGGACAAGTGTAATAAATACAATAAATATATAAATACACAGGGAGTAAGTGCCATGTGGGATGAGACACAGTTGGAAGGAGGTCCCTGCCCCTAGAGCTTACAGTCTGAGTGATGTGCAACGTTCTGACTGAAAGTAAGAGACCTATATGCAGTAGCCCAAGGGCATTCTAGGGAGAGCCCTGTTATTACAAGGTAGTATAGTTATGTACTTTAGTAAAGGCGTGGGCTGACAAGGCTAATCCCCGAGTGTTTGAGCAGCTCAGAGGGCGGGCCTCCCCTGTGTGCGCCGTTTCCCGGGTTGGGGTCACTAGTGCACCTCACTCACATTCCGGATGCCGCCCCCGCCCATCGTGGGTTTGAGGCAGTGCAGAGCGCGATGGGAGTGGCCGCTCTTACATTGTATCCGCTGTGGGTTAAAGATCAGATACGCAGTGCTGTGTAGGCTCACTCACTCTCTGCAGCGGCCATGGCGTATCCGGGACAGCAGCCAGGAGGCTATTACCAAGGAGGGGTAAGGTGCACACGGGGGGACTTGGCCGCACGGTATTTGGGCTTTGACGTAGGGAAACTCTGAGTTTGTATAAAGTACTGTGGAACTGTATAGGAACATACTTGGGGCTACTCTGTGTTATACTGGAGGGAGTAGTGGGGGTAATGGGGATGTGGGAGCAGTGTCGTTTGTTGGAATGAGACTGAATGGCTGTGTTCCTATAGATACAGGCGTGTGATGTTCTGGCAATGTAGCAAGCAGTAAGGGAGCGGGTAAAGCCATTCTCTGGGGGGGGGGAGCAGCTGAGGAAAGGTTATTATCAGTCTGTCAGGCCCTGCTGCTGTGCTACCTACAGGCCCTGGGAATTGGTACATCCCATAATATAGTGTACTTTCTCCCATTGCAGGCCATGTATTCCTCAGCCAGGAAAGTAAACATATCTACATTAAAACATTTCCCATAGATAGTTGTAGCAGCCCTATCACTTATTCTGTGTTATTTCTACTTTGTAGTTTTACAGGATAGGGGAGTAGGGGACACTGGCAGGGCATCTTCCCTCTGACAGGCACTAGTTACACAACATATCATTATTATTATTAACATTCATTTATAAAGTGCCAACTTATTCCACAGCGTTGTACAATAAGTGGGTTTCATACATTGCATAATGCAATACACAAATCCATACATAATAAATACATAATGCAAAACACAATCCTTGTGTTAGTTATGCAACATATAATATAACAATATATGTTCTGTGTTCACAACTTAGATGGTTGCTGTGAATCAAAGTATATGATGGTTAAGGCAGCTCACTTAATGGATGTAATAATCGTTTTTGAACAGATAGACCGCTGGTATTTCAGGTTGTGGTGGGCTTCTTGTTTTCTTCAAGGAGACATATCCTATAAAAATTAGGAATGTACCAGTGAATTATACTCCTCCTAGCTATAGAAGGATTGTGCTTAAAAAAGTTGTTTTGGACTGATTTATTGAGAAATTTCACCAAAACCCTGCTAGTCCCGCCCATCTGTTCCACTTCCTGCTGGCTGAATTCTCTGGATGTGTGGGGGAGCAGCAGCACTCAGCACAACTGCACTGTAGGATGGGAACCAATCAGCAGCTAGGCTGACCTGATAGGGAACTGAAGCCTGTCTTTGCTTGTGTGAGTGCAAGGCTGTGATTGGCTCTCCCCCTCCTACTGTGCTTCTGGCAGGGACCGTTACGACACGCCCATCCTTCATTTTAAACACGGACAGAGAAGTGATAGGATCTATAGGGAGTTCCAATAAAGGGCCCATTTTTACAGATAGGATTAATGTTTAGCCCAAAGTGAAACCAGCACCGTATATTATTCATAATTTCCTACAAAATTAGGGTTTTTCCCATTTATTCAATCCTTTGATCAATCAATCAATCCTGAACATTTTCTAAGGCAAGTGACTTTACTGAGCATAAATTATAACTGGTGACATCCCAAGGTACCATTTATGTAGGGAATAATAATAACCTCCCCCATTATAATATAAATATATAGTAAATAATGTATGTCCTATTGTAAAATATTAGGATATTAGTCACCAAGGCGTTCCATGACCATACAAAAGCATAAAGCCGAAAACCAAGTGCATTTATACAGGTATTGGAACTCTGAGGAGACTTCTGATATCTTCATATTTTACAACAGGAAGTGCATTATTTATTTTAATACACAAGTTTCAGTGAGTCATGTGACTTATAAAAAAATTGCATCATTGAGCACCAAATATAACTGATATCACTAAGCAAGCTTTATAAGGATATACTTTACAGGATATTCATGGCTTTTATGCATTATAAGTATATGAGTTGTTACCAAGGAGAACCATACACTAGGGCGCATGTACCTAAGCACCTTTTATAACTAATTGCTTCTTTAAGCACCATTCATAATTACTTGCTGTAATAAATAATGGCTATTAAAATTAATATTAATGGCTCATTTACTATAAGATTATAATATACAAAGATTCATGAGTATCCTGTAAAATATAGTCTTAAAAACTGTGCTCAGAAAAAAAGTGATAGCACTTGTTTCCCTACAAATCGTAATCAGACAGAATAAATAACATGATAGCCTGCAGAATATGACGTATAAGTCCCCTTGTAGTAAGCTGTATGAATATGGCATTTAGCAATATGGCATATAGTGTATGTGTATAATTTAACATTTTTCTTTGCAGGGTACTCAAACAACAGTGGGTGCAATTTTGCTCTCTGTGGATACTATAAACAAAATGCGAAACAGCAAAACGTTGTTATTCCAAGGTGCTGGGAGTGTTTATATAGTGCTTTTACTATGCATTCAGTGGACAAGCTCGTTGCTTAGCACTGGGTAAAGGTTAATGTTCCATAGTTACAAGGCACAAAGGTTTCTAGTCTATGGTTATTCTTTTATGCCAGAAAGAACAGTAAGATATTGTCAGTTGTAGACAGTTAGTCTTTTATACAGTAGCTGTAACCTTAGTACCCTTTTGTTCCACTGCACTGCATCTAATGCTGGGTACAGACATATGAATATTTTTGTCAGCTTAGAAACCAAAAATTAGCAAGCAATATTGTTCTCACCTCAAGTAGCTGCTCTGTGTATAAACTGACAAATCCACATACAATGTATAGAATTAAGGTTGATTTTCAGCCTGTGTATAAACACAGCCCCTATGCTTGAATCGGTGATCTTCTGCATCTGGACTGGGCTGTTTTGGCCTACGTAAAAGCACAAGCATTGGATTTCAGCACTGGAATGAATAATTGCGCTTTTCTAAGCCGAAATCCGCTCTGTGTGCTTGCACCCATGCCTACACAGTGTCTCCCGGGTGTGCACACAGAAGAATGCTGATTCCCTGCACATATGAAGGAAGCATTATTATTATATTATATGTATATGAAGTATTTCTAATTAAAGAGGAGTGTCCCAAACAAATGCTTTTGTGTATCAACACAATATCAGCTTGCCTTGACCCAGCACCTGCCCCATTACTTTCTCTGGCTGATCTATTTATTCATTTTTTGTTCTGGATCAGGTCATCTTCTAGATAAATATAACATCCCTAAAAGGTCTTGAGCTGCATAAAAATCATGCAGGCCATGCACAAACCAGTATTGCTTATAACTTGGGCAAGTTTCATCTAAAATCTGTGGTCCTTGCTGCATGTTAAATAGCAAGCACATCAAGTACAGACTTGTCATACTAGAAAGGGCTGGGCCGCTGGTTTAAAAAGTAATGTGAAACAGGCCTTAAACAGCCACATTTTTAGAATACTTGTAACCCAGTACTGGTAATAGTGCTAGCTTCTTTTATCCTTGCTCCCATTCACCATTCACTCTGTTCACACTAATGATTGTGTAAACCTTTGCTCAGAGCTATTCATAGGGTTTTATGGCTTCTGCCAGTAAAAGAACTAAGGAAGTCCTAACAAATAGAAAGCAAGCACATTTACAGTGTTTGTTAAATATTTAATGAAATGTAATTGGAGTAAAAACAAATAGATGATGTAAGCTTCTCTTTAGAATAATAAACCGTATAACCCATTTACTTTTACTCTCCTTTGTCTTTATTTCTACTGATTATCTTGCTTCTCCATTTGCAGTATGGCGGAGCCCCCGGGGGTCCTGCATATGGTCAGCAGCAAGACCCCATGTATGGCTACTTTGCATCTATTGCCGGCCAGGTGAGCTTTCATTCTTTACACCATGTACAGTTCCTCTTACTTGGCAAGAGCTGGAAGGTGATAGAATAGACAAAAGTTGATAAGTTGAATGTTAGTATGTCTCAGCTGTATATAAAAATCCAAAAGCAGAAAACCATCAGCGCCTGCAGACTGTAGGAAAGAAGTAAATATAGAAAAATAATAGTGTAATATTTCTAAACACACTTATAGTTATTTGTGCACCTTATTAATTAATTTTGAGGGGATGTAGTTCCCTTGTAAATCCTTAATTCATTTGAACCAACGTGAAGGGAGAAAAGCAATCCACAGTAGTCCCAATTAAGGATCTCCAATTTGAAGCATAGGGAAATAAGCCAATGCTTCAAATTGGAAAAAGGGAAAGATTGGCTACTTACAGACCAAGCTGTAGTTAAACTGTGCATAGTTAATTCATCACTTCTGTAATGTGCAGCATTTATAAACCTGATGGCAGATTAAAAGACACATTGCTTTTGCATATTGCTCATAGTGTAAAAGGTTTTTTTTATTTATAAAAGCATAAATAAAGTATTGCACTCACAATCTAAAAACAAGCATTTGGGATTACTTTTGTGCCAAAGATTTAAGTATTACTTCTGGGTGTGGAAGAAAGCTGATATTCCTCTCCCTGCGTCTTTGCTCTCAATCCCAGATGTGATGTCTGTGAGTAGCAAATCTTTCTGTTTAAGAGCAGAGAGCTTGCAGATATAAATACAGCACCAACTGATGTAGTCATACTTATACAAATCTTTATTAAGTGCATAAATGTACTCCATTGATTCAGCCATTTACTCCTAAACCGCCTGGTAGTAAAAGCACATTCACAAAATGTGTGTCCTGCTATCAATTCTAGGATGGCCAGATTGATGCTGATGAGCTACAGCGGTGCCTCACACAAGCAGGGCTCTCTGGGGGATACAAACGTAAGTATAATGCAAGCACTTGAGCCATCAAATTTCCACTTTCTAAATAATAGTATTGCTGTGGTTTTAAAGGAGAAGGAAAGGCTAATAAAGAGTTAATCTCAAGCTGCAGGCATACCTTCAGTTGTCTCAATAGTGCCCTTAAGTCTCCCCATATTTCACCTGTTCAGATGATCATAAGCCAGACAGGAAGAAAAAACGCTGAGCTGTGTAAAGAAATTTCCCATAATGCCTCACTCCTGCACAGACACCCAGACCAAGTGCACATGCTCAGTTAGTAAGACTATGGGGCTGATTTACTTACCCACGAACAGGTCGAATGGAGTCCGATTGCGTTTTTTTCGTAATGATCGGTACTTTGCGATTTTTTCGTATGTTTTGCGATTTTTTCGGATTCTTTACGAATTTTTCGGATCCAATACGATTTTTGCGTAAAAACGCGAGTTTTCCTATCCATTACGAAAGTTGCGTAAAAAGTTGCGCATTTTGCGTAGCGTTAAAACTTACGCGAAAAGTTGCGCATTTTTCGCGTAAGTTTTAACGCTACGCAAAATGCGCAACTTTTTACGCAACTTTCGTAATGGATACGAAAAACTCGCGTTTTTACGCAAAAATCGTATTGGATCCGAAAAATTCGTACAGAATCCGAAAAAATCGCAAAACATACGAAAAAGTCGCAAAATATTCGTTTTCAAGTCGGAACTTTTCCAATTCGGGTCGGATTCGTGGGTTAGTAAATCAGCCCCTATGAGTCCGCTTCCTGCTGATTGGCTCAGATCCACATTCTTAAGGGGGGGGAGCAGGAGAGAGGAGACAGCAGAACGTTGTGTGTCTCTGGCACATGAATTACAGACACAAGAAATCTTTTCACAGAGAAGTCATTGCAGCGTGTCTTATGGCTTATTTAGTTTTCTCCTTTAAAAACCAACAGCCTAAAAGCATCTAAGGGTGAAAACACACAGAGCTACTAGTAGCAGCTACTTGTCGTGGCTACTAAAATAGTCAATGCTGATTTACTGATAACTGTCTCTACATGTGTGTTTTAGCAGAGGCAATTCTCAGTATTGTCTAGGGCAGGGTATTTTTAGTACTTGTGACTAGTAGCTGCTTCTAAGTAATATTTAGCACACGTAATTTTTTCATCCCGCTTTTATCACATTAAACCCTAAGACACTGTACTTGCTGACTATTTAATCGATTGGTTTCACAAATGTTATTGATTCGACAAAATTCATATGCCAATAAAAATTATTTGCCAATTTATATATACATAATCATCATCACTGATTGCCAGTTCATATACACACACACACCCCACACCCCCACACCCCCACACACCCCTGTTGTGACCAGAGCAAAAGTAAAGAGCACCCCCAAAGTAAAAAAAAAAAAAAGGGGGGGGGGATACTGTGTCCCCAAGTAAATGGTTATAACCTGTGCAGTCCACACTTAATTTAAATTTCCACTGTAACCGGCCTGCACTTAGATTTCTGGACTTTGCTAAAAGCTGTTCTCTTATAGAATGATGATATGTGGCATTTTGTTCACTGGCATATATTAGCTGCAGAGATACGCTTCATACATTTCTGTGCTACTTGTCATTTACATAAATGTAAACTGCCTGTCTTCAGGGGAACAAGTGACTAAGTTACATGTACCCTAGGGCATATGCTCTCAGTACATCCGTGCTTATTAAGCTATTGTGTAGATTTCTTTTTATATGATTTAAATCAATAATGTTATCTGTATACTCTCAGGATTTCCCACAGGTCATATTATTTGTTTGTACAGCTTCTTTACATCCTGCTTGTTCTGCTTTCATTATGAGCTGTACGGGCCAATGTTGCACCTAAGTATAATATGAAAAAAGGGAAGAATATGGTAATTGTCCCTGCTGCATATCTGTAGCATATAAATTCATGATTACTGGTTACATATAATATACTCCTTCTGCATCTACCCTCTGTAAGTGTGTGGCTAAATTCGAGTTGCTGTTAAATTAACAAAAATAGATTATAACAAATATATATGGTATTGCCTCTCAGAGCTGTACTGTCTACCAATTTTTCAACTGCGTTTAAACAGCATAAAAATGTCCCCCATCTGGCCATAGTGTATTAATGTTATGTTTCCTGTTTTGCAGCTTTTAGTCTGGAAACTTGCCGACTTATGATCGCTATGCTGGATGTATCCTTTTGTTTGCTTTAAAAAATATCCTATTGTCTGTGATTTCACTGGGCATTGCTTGGCTGTTCTGTTGTCCTTAACTTTGGCATTTTAGAGGGACATGTCTGGCAAAATGGGCTTTAATGAATTTAAAGAACTGGGGATGGTAATAAATGGTTGGAGACAGCACTTCATGACGTATGATGGTGATAGGAGCGGCACAGTTGAGGGGCATGAACTTCACGCCGCTTTAGGAGCAATGGGTAAGTGGCCAGGAAAACACAATTATTACACACTGAGTAAGGTGAATGTATATGACTTGTTTCATTTGAGGTACGGTAAGCATAACCTTTTTAACTGGTTTTAAATCATATAAATCATTTATATCACTGAGGGATAAGCCCAATCCTCTTAAGGTTAACTCTTCTTTGTGTACCCATGGACAGATGCTCAGAAATAGCAATGGAATACTGATCATCAGTAGTGAAATGTCAATTTTATCATTAAACCAAACACATAGAAGTTGCCAGTCATGAACCAGCAGTAGGAATAATGGTGGCATATTACTAGTTATTGTGCTTGGGGAAGATAACTACAGGGCACATGTATGTCCACAAGTGCAGTGAGCAAAGTGCCAATCTTTGTTTGGAACCCTAATGCCTGGTCAGGAGGTGGCAGTAGCTCCAGGCTTCCCTTTGCGCAATAGGTGCAATAGCACTTGATTCTGAATAGAAGGCAGAAAGGACTGAGGAAGGATAGGAAAGTGCAAGGAGCACATTTTGACTCAAGTTCCTTTAATGAAAGTGGTTTTGCACGCAACCAACTGCAGGGAAACTGCAATCGCATCGCAATGTACACAAACCCTTAGATTAAGGGCTGTGACACACAGGGAGATTAGTCGCCTTAAATCTTCTTTGTCGCGGGCGACTAATCTCCCCGAAATGCCATCCCCCCGGCTAGAATGTAAATCGCCAGTGGGATGGCATACGCAGTGGCGCCGATTTGCTGAAGTTGCCTTGAAACTTCTGCGACTTCAGCAAATTGCGCCGCCGTGTATGCCACCCCATTTACATTCTAGACGGTGGGATGGCATTTCGGGGAGATTAGTCGCCCGCGACAAGGGAGATTTGTCGCACGGCAACTAATCTCCCGGTGTGTCACAGCCCTTAATCTAGCCAGTGTTTGAAGTGGGTTAGGTTATGTTAGGGTTATGTTGCACCATGCAGTGTTAACCAGTAAAAGACCTTCTTCTATTACAGGGCTGTGTTATTAATATTTTATTCTTAAACTCTTACTTTACCAAAACTGCAGAGTTGTTATCAAATGCACAGATCTGGGGTACTGTAAGTAGTCATGGGCCTCAATTATTTAAAAAATGGTGCCTGGATTTAGCATATATGAAGAATACTTCTTAGACCAGCTTCAGGGATATTTTGCACTTTGGTAGTCAGACCTGTGCATTTAGTAGTGGCTTCTGAATACTGATGTATTTAATAAAACATATATAATATTAAAATATATGTATTTGATCAAATTATGTCAGCTGATTCTTGATAGGCTTTGCCATAAAATAGTCTCATAAACCTATGAGAATATTCTCAAATACCGTAAAATATTCTCATGCACTGTAATACATATATACATATTCTCATACTGGGTTTGCTCCAGCACAAAGCCTCTTCTCAGCTACAACAATCCTGGGGAATCATTAGCATGTAACAAGCATATTACCTGTGTTTGTAAGGGATTCACTAAATCCACATTGTTTAAAATTGACTAAATACTGAATATTCTACAAAAGATTTGTCTGAATACCAAATCCAATCCCTTAAAAAAATTAATTTGCTTTCATTTTTAGAGTTAAAAAATAAAAGAAAATAGTGCAAGCTGAAAATAAAAGCCTCCACAGACACCATAGAATAGAGCATTATTGAAAAAAACATTGACAGATTATTTATATTAATCATGTGGATACTTAAGAGTAGTCAGATGCTCAATTAATATATTTTTTAATCTGTAGGGTATCGGTTGAGCCCCCAGGCGCTGAATAATATAGCAAAGAGATACAGCACAAATGGAAGAATCTCTTTTGATGACTACATTACCTGCTGTGTGAAACTGCGAGCTCTGACAGGTAAGGAGTCTGCCTGGCATGACTGTGATTGGTAAGAATTGCGCCATGGGGCTCAGTGGGTGCCATCTTGTGCCTGCCAGACCCGCTGCACAGTACAGTGGTGAGCCCCTTTCAGACTAACTGGTAGTGCACAGAGGGAGGCCGTACCTGTACTGATGCACAGATGGGAGTCCTATCCTTTCTCCGTGCATGCATCTATATCTGCGTGTACATGCGTGTGGTATTCCTTGTTAACCAATAACTATTATCAGTTCTATTGTTGTCACTGATTAACAAGATTTTCTTCTCCCCTCTAAACACTGATGCAAATCCATTAGCAGCTGATAACTCTATGTGATATTACATGGGCTCTAATCATGAAGGGCCATGATGTTTTGCTTATTGGACAACCTGGTTGACTGCAGGCGCCACCAGCTAAATATATTCTGAATAACACCATGAGTAAAAATGCTTTAAAAGGGTTAATTTGTATTTTTTGCAGACATGTTCAGGAGGAGGGATGTTTCCCAACAGGGTGTAGTGAACTTCCAGTATGATGATGTGAGTATGAGCTAACATATTCTACAGTGTTGTACAATAAATGGGTGTATATATTAAACATAAAAATAACCAGTATGTAACCAATACATAAGGTAAAGAGGGCTCAGCCTAAAAGAGCTTACAATCTAAAAGTTATGTAGCAACTGCATATACATTCTATTAGCAGTATGAAAGAAACAAGGACATGAGCAGCTCCCGAACTGCTGCCAAACTACTGGGTTTTTGAGATGTAGTTAAGCAACAGATAGAGAGCTTAAGGTTGCCCATTACCGAATAAAGGGGAGCCAGAATGATAATGAAACCCACTGAACTGCAGTTGATTTTTAAAGGCGTTGTACATCTTTAAATCAACTTTTAGTATGACGTAGACATGTCATATTCTGAGACAATTTGCAATTGGTCTTCATTTTTTACTATTTGTAGTTTTTCAGATATTAAGATTTCTGTTCAGCAGCTCTCCAGGTTATAATTTCAGCTGTGGTTGCTAGGCTCTTGTTTAACTTAGCAGCCAGGTAGTGGTTTGAATGAGAAACTGGAATATGAATAGGAGGGGTCTCAATAGAAAGATAAGGAATATAAAGTAGCAATAACAATACAATTGTAGTCTCACAGAAAGTTTTTTAGCTGCCAGGGTCAGTGATGATAAAATGTCCCATATGCAAAAGCCTTAAACCAATCACTTCTCCCTAGCATGTTACTGCAGTTATGTTGTCCTAGAAATAATGCAATGACTGTTTTGTTTGTTTTTTTTTCCTCTTTCTAGTTTATTCAAAGTGTCATGTCCATATAAAATGAAGGCATAGAAGAGAAAAACCAGCTGCTCATCCTTCTTAACCATGTCTCATTACACAAGAGAAATCATTTGTGTCATATTGTTTCCATGTTTGTATATTTCTCATAGAATTTTTTTTTTTAAATAAAACTGCAGTTTGGTTATCCTGATGTCTCATTAGCCTTGTTTTACAGGTCAGTATTTTATCAGACTGTACTTTGCATATTCCAATTCCTTTGATGCAGTTTCACTGAAATACATAAAGGAAATGTAAACCCTCTAAAATGTAATGTAAAAACAATTAGAGTGCTCTGTGTGAGATGGGTGTAAGGGAAGGCATGAAGTCCGTGTTTGGTGTAGTTGGGATTATATTTTAAACATGCACACATGTCAAATCACATTCAGATCAGACTCTATAAAATACAGTTTCTAAGAAAGGTATATTAATGAACTATTTCTCACATACACAGGATAGAGAGTGGAATACTCAGGTTGGCCGGTGACGCTGTAAGCCAGCACTGAGCAATAGGGTGGTTTAAAAATACCATGAACAAATGCTTTTTCCCCTTTTTTGTTGATGAGGTGTGTTTCTTACTGGTGCATCAATGTGTGTGTGGCATAGAATGTACTGCATAGGGGCATCATTTTATTTTGTGAATCTACAGCATTTTTACCTGATATTCCATTACATATTTCCTATTCAAGATCTGCTGCCAGGGCCAGAAGGCTCAGCTGTTAGCGCTCTGTATTTTGTAAAGGCTATACAATATCTGCTGCTGCTTCTTAATTAAATATCTTTTAAGTAAGATGATTTATTACATATGCTTCACATAGGTACAAACTCTACCAGCATGCTAACTTAAATGATTAAGTTGTGCAACAAACACACCTAGATATAAGTGTAATATGCACAAATGTTCCTTCCAAATTGTGGCTTGTACACTGGGCTATATCTGTGTTGTCAAAGCTCCATTGTTTTTCTTTTGGCTGACCATGCCCATTGCTTGATAGTGCATACCCCATGTTGTAAGGAGATTGACACAGTTGGAAAGTTATGGTTCACCAGCTAGGTAACAATGAAGACTTTAACAAGGCTGAAGCAGTAAAGTTAACCCTGGATATGCCATCTCTTGTCCATTACTTTAAAGAATCCCTAAACAAGCCTCTTTAGTAGGTGCTTGGACTAAATGTCTAAGAACGGCTGTGCTTGACTGTTACTTGAAGTTCCTAGACCTGACTGTCCCTTCTCAACCCGTCAGAATTTTTAACTTGAACTGACTACTGCTGCAGAAATATGGCGGCTCCCTCATAGTGGAACTTAGGGGATCTAATAGGTACTATAAAAGCATCAGGAAATACCTTTATGGCAAAACTATAAAGCTTATGCAAAGACAATGAATGCTATAATATATATATATATATATATATATATAAAAAAAACAGTTTAAGTTCTGGTGTCACTATTTCTTCAAAGTCAGTAATTTTAGTTTGACTAAATAGTAGGAGCACTAAGGATCTGGCTAAATATTCTGCTGATTTCTCAGTACAGCACATCCCTACATGTTTGCCAAATGTGCAGATCTTTATGTGTAGGACCAGCTTCATTCTGTGTGAAGAAAGAAGGAAAGCACTTTGCCCGGCTGCATGGGAGGACTACCCCTTGCCAATGTATTATAACAAAACCGAAACCATTCATTAACAGACAAAATAGTGTTTATTAAAAAGAAATTAAAAGAAAGATTATGTTCTCTCATTACATTTTAATCAATAAACATAAAATATACAGAGTATGGCTTATTTATAAGAGTTGGCTTTGTGCTTCGGCAGAAAGCTGAAGTTCGGAGGAACAGGTCCCAAAAGCATCTCACTAAAACAAAGAAAAATTAGGTCAATATTTTCATATAGACTGCGACTAAAGAAACTCAGCATCACCATTAGTTTTCTTAAAGCATATTTATAAAGCACCAATATATTCCGCAACTCTGTACAATGAATTTCAATATACAGATTACATACAAAAATACTACCTATAGAAGATACAAGAGATTCCTCCAAAAGAGCTTATAATTAAAGTATAGGACTGATCCCATTTTACACTCTGTATGTGCACGTAGTATTTTCAAGTTAAGGGCCACATAGGCAGTTAAGAGACCAGATGTGGCCTAAGCTCATACACGCTACTATCCAGAAGCTCACAGACTCATGAATAACGTTACCGCTGGGTTTTTAGCCTTTTCCCAATTAAAAAAAAAAAAAAAAAGCAGTAATGAGCAAACTTCTGCCCCTCAGATAAAATGTATTACAGTCATTAGCAACCCATTACCTAAGGCTTCCTGGGCATACAAGTGTAGGTCAGCTAAGCCTTTCCCTGAAAAGTCAAAATTATGTTCAGGGAAATACTCAGTGCAGCAATCCAACAAATGACAGATGATGGGCAATGGCATCTTCCCCCCAATAAACCCACCTCTCCAGCCCTGCATGAAGGCAGAGCTCGTCTGAAGAGAATTACCTGCATAGTCTGCATATAACATTATCGATTAAGGTTTCATCACTTTTAATATCATTTCGCATTATAATAAATTTCCTATGCACCAAGCTCTGCTTACCTTATTTTTATCCAGTCAGTTACATTCTGACTTGCCATTAGAGTCTCCATGTAGTCTCTCCCCATGTAATATGGTGGTCTTTCATTGATCTTCTGAGGTACATGCTCCAGTAAACCGATGGGAATATACCTAATGGAATTAAATTGCAGTATGTGACTATGAGTCTAATATGTATGGTTCTTTGGAGAAACATCAGTCTGAGGTTTTCAGGAGCAGGGGGTACACTGATAGCAGAATGTAGTCACCATACAAATATGGCAGAATAGAATCTACTCCTGCCTTCACGGCGCTTTACGAGACTGTCATTATATAATGATTATAATAAAGAAGACTGTACCTGCATAAAAAGGACAACCACTCCAGCATGAATCGTCTTGTTTTCTCAACCCCCTGGCAATCTGAACCCCAGTGCTCCAGGCCATAATTTGTAAAGTCCTTTAAGATGTCAAAACGTTCTGTTGAGGAAATATCCCAGTGCCTCTGCTCTTTTATTTCAGTAAACAGCCATGGCTTGAGTAAGGCACCTCTGAAATTACATAGATTGGCTTAATGTGAAACAATGTGAAATCATTCTTGCAATAAAAGCACTTATGCACTTACATCCATTCCCCAAAGAATATGTAAATTATGAGAAGTATTTGATTCTTAGTCCAATGCCACATAGGACTGGCATGAGCCATGCAGGTAAACAGGCAGAGAATCAGCCCCTACACTGTTATCAGTCATTTCCTGTGTCTGCACCCAGAGCCGTTGCCCAGCTGCAGGCATATGGAGCAGATTTAGACACTGAAAAGTGAGAGTATGCGTTGTGCAGTTGAAATCTGTTTCAACCGGGCTGACACACTGGGACACACGCACAGGGAAAGTCTAGTGCCAGCATCGGAATCAACTGTCTGGCATTAGCCCTATGGTTACAAAAATGTCATCCATCTGATAAGACTTTGCATAACACTCATTTGATGAACTGGAAGAATTGTCAATGAGCGAACAGTTCTTTTTTTTTCATGACCAATATGTATAGAAATCAAACAGATACTGTATGTATATAAGACAAATAAAGATATGTTTTCCTGTTGTTAAACTAAATGTTTTAGGTCCAAGTTACGCAGTTAGAGTTGTGTTATTAAAGATTAAATATTACTGTAAATTGTTATTATTGTACATAAGTCAGGCAGTTATGTATTCCCTGCCTTGTGCTTCTATCTGCTAATTGAACTCCATAAAATAGGTTAGGGTTACACTATCACCAAAATGCACTATTATGATTCACCATTCACTATAAACATCTATTCTATACAGTAATTTTGGGTACTCCACCACCAAGTCTGTCATTTTAAGTTAATAAATAAAAAAAATGTTATTCAGCAGTCACTTTTTCATCTTGTTCTCTGCCCTATTCTTACAAGTAAAAAAAACACTAACCTTGCCAACATGATTCCTGAAACTCCGGTCTGCAAAGCTCGATTCGCATCCTCATAAGATATGATGTCACCATTGCCTGCAGATCGAAGTTAAAAGCAGTTATAGTGCAGCTCATATGAAACAAACTTTGAACAAAACCTGTTTCCATCCACAATAAAATCTCTATGAAAAGCAGTCAACCTATATACAGTATTAAAGTAGCTTGGTGACCCATAATGAAATATAATCATATACATGCACTCTGTTTATATTTTGACATGTAGGTTAGATATGGGCTTTTTTTTTTTTTATACATACCAAACAGGGGCAGAGGACTTGCAATATCAGCACATTGAGCTATGTATTCCCAGTCTGCAAGTTTTGTATATCGTTGTTCTCTAGATCTTCCATGAAGCTGAAATATAAAAAAGTTTGATCACTAGTGGAAAAAAAACCCTTTTCTATACATCAGTACATCAAACGCAAATACATTTCATTACTGAGACAGAAGTCCTGCACAGGAGTGCTCACATGCGCTCATCACCACTTTTCTACAACCCACATTGAAACAATATATTTAAAAGATTTGACTTTTCAGATGTGTAGATGGGAGGGAAATGTTGACAATAGCTGACAATACATGTCGATTTTGACCATATGGCTTAAAGGATAAGGAAAGGTAAAAACTAAGTAAGCTTTATCAGAAAGGTCTATGTAAATACCATAAGCACTCACAGAAATGCTGCACTGAGTCCTCTACCAAAAGTAACACAGGATTTATTTTCTTGTTTTGTGTACACATGTTATTCGGTATCAGAAAAACCCTTCATTCCAGTCCAGAGCAGCTCTCTCCTCTCTCCCTTCTCCTGCTCCCCCACTCATAAGAATTCATAAAACTCACTGCCCCTCCCATCAGAATGTGTGATCTATGCTACCAACTGCAGCAGGAAGCTAAGGAGACCAACCTAATATGGCAGATGCAATCTTAAACAAACAAATAACGCTTCTAGGGCTGTTTACTCAGGTATGGTAAAGCTTTCTGCAGAATAAATACAGTGTTCTAGGTGGCACTAATGTGGCAAATCTATTGGCAGTAAAATGCCAAAATGACTTTCCCGCTCCTTTAAAGTCTGGGCCTATATAGTAAGCCATTAAGTTTTAATCAAGCAATAGTCAGGGGCACACTCCTTATAATTCATTATGCATATTTGTGTAGCAAAAAGTACAAAATTATGTTGACAGGGTCACTTACTGTAACCAGTGAGACCCCCCAGTCTCTGAGATTCGGAATAAGCTTGTGGGCAATGTTGATTTTTTCTTGCACCCCAGTCCTGATTTTTACAGTCAATGGAACATCAAGAACCTAACAAAAAAAATACAAAAGCATCTATAATAAAAACAGATCCAATAATATTTCATATCCTGATAGTATTCAAAGTATTTCCCATTCCACAGATACTAACATAGGCCAACTACAGTTCCCTGTGTATTTGTGCAATATAAAGTTCAAGCTGAGTAACTTTCTAAAGTAGAGCTGTCACTAGATCAAAGGAGCAATTGCAATATCTTTCTATTTCCTGTCTTATTATTATTATGTGATTTCTATTGCCTGTCATATAACTTGATGACACGCAGCAATCAAGACAATCAATCATTATCCTCTTTTGCGCTATGTCATTTCTAGTGGACAGAGATACTTACAGAATTCATTCCTTTCACAATCTGTTCAAATTTGTTAGTCCTGTTCATTAAGCCACAGCCACCACCCTATATTGCAGGGAAAAAAATAATTCTAAGTAAATATGCATCAAAATGTAATAAAAATTCCCGGGGCTGTCCCAGTTATATTCCTGATAACTTACTGCAGTTCATACACCAGTTTCCAGTATGGGTGCTTTACCCTGTTACTACTGGGACCAGTAACATAATTTACAGCAGTATTCGAACAAACTATCTATTTCGTCCCCAGTAAGTATCTGAAATCATATATGGCCATCACAGCAATAGTTTTTAGGAAATTACATGTGGTCAGGCAGCAGCAAGCACATACAGGAAACTGCCAGTTGCAAAATGCACATTTTGTGTTACAGACTGGGACTTGCATTTCACTTATTTGGTATGTGTAAACTATAATGGCTTTTCATCTGTGCAATTAATTTTTAGGCAGGTATAACAAGCCTGCATCCCTCCTACTCTAATATCTGACAGCAGAGGGCAATTGGGAAATGCGTGATGATGCAGTTCATGGCTTGGAACCTAGACATTTGTGCTCCACTGAAAGCAAAATGTACTTACCCAGAGTTACAGTTGCATACAGAGTGCTCATAACATCATAATCAACATCCTCTGTCAACACACAATGCAAGTTTCCCCTTAGGCTAGTACCACAGGCAGATTCTCAGCTTGTGAATAAGCACAGGCAGATTATCTGCCCCTATGCTCCATGACCACTAGCGCTGGCGCTACTACACTTGAAGAATCTAAAAGTTGTGCCAGGAAACACTGCATTATCCCGGGTGCAGGCACACGCAGTGTAATTTAGCCTGGAATTGCATAGTCGAGCTGTTCCTGGCTGAAATATGCTGAGTGTGCCTGCACCTGGGCTGAAGCAGTTCTTCTGGGTACAGGCACAACTTTCAGATTCTTCAAGTGTAGTGGCACCAGCGCTAGTGGTCATGGAGCCTAAGGCAATATAGACTGTGTTAGCACCCCATTAGCTGAGGGCTGCAGCTGTCACACAATAAGTGTCCAGCTAACAAATGGATCCTGGATGTTATAGCTGAAAAATATCTGGAGGCCATGGCCTTAACATTAAGGGGGCCATGTACTAACAGTCAGATTTTTATCTTTTTCTGATTCCGATTCTGGTTTTTCGGCGCATAAAAAAAAGTTGAAACATTTTTTAAAGGAGACATTTTATATAAAGTTCATATTCAGTTATAATATTCATCCTCCCTCAAAATGTGAAATGATGCAGAGAGAAAGATGTTTTGAAAGCATTTTACCTCCTAAAACTGTCATTATGAGAGCTGCACAACCTCTCAAGTCAGAAGCCAGAGAGAAATGAAAGATGGGAGTGTCGCTTCAGTCTCCCACAGGAAGTGGTCACAGCACAGACTGACAGGCTTTACTCAACAGTAGCAGGGAAAACCCCTCCCAGTTTCCTCCCTCTGTGTCTCTCTGCTTGCGCTGCTGTGGGGGGGGGAAGAGGAGCGAGTAGAGCAGGAACAGACTGCCTGTGACATCGCAAAGCCCCATCTACCCTATACATATTCACTGCACTTTAAGTAGCTCTGCTGTGTTAGTGAAGTCTATCAGGGCTGGCGGCTCCAGCCACATACTGAAGAGTCTAAACTGGAAGCTTGCAAAAGGGGGTGGGTAGAGTGCAGTTTTCAAGCAGTTATGGACATATTTGAACCCAAAGGTATTAAAATACAAGCACTTACCGTATATACTCGAGTATAAGCAGAGTTTTTCAGCCCCAAAAATTTGCTGAAAAAGTCCCCCTCGGCTTATACTCGAGTATATAGATTTGAAGGATTTCAAGATGTACCTTAACTGGCTGCTGACATCCGTAGCGCATGCGTTCACTTTGCCAATTGCAGAAAACCCGCCCTCACCTTTGTGGGGTCAGACTGTACACCCTGTCCAGGTAGGACCCGCTGCCGCAGGTCGCTGACGATGCATTGCCGGGACACTTCCCGTGGGGTGTAGTACCGGGGCCGTATGGGACTCATGGCTGAAGCGCTCCGGCTGCTCTGTTGCTACGCCAACCAGACGCGCTGCGCCTTGACTTCCGCGTTTCACTGCCTGTGCGTCGGCCTTCAGCTGCTGCGAGTCATGCCTCACTTTGAACGTGCGGGGCGTGGCTAGTCTGTAGCGTTCTGCCCTATTGCTGAGACAGGCTGGCTGATGTCACTGGCCTCTGGTTTGTCATTGGCCAGCGGGTCTTAAAAGATGAGCAAGGAGCAATGGGACTTGTAGTTTTATATCCGTTCCATGTGTGATCTGGACTACAAGTACCTGAAGACTGTGCGGACTGTGCGGACTGTGCTATGGCAGCTGTGCTGGAGGAGAATAGCTGTAGCAGGCAGAGCAGCCCCTGGGCTGGGGTAAGTGGCCTCTTTCTGCCCTAACTTGTGGCATATTGCTGTGTGGTGTCTGGTTCGGCTCCTTCTACTAATATCTACCTAAATGCTCACTTGCGTGCATTTTGTGTGGCCACATGGCGAGTGTTTCTGAGCACCCTAGCTTGGATAAGTGCATAAAGGCAATAATGATGTGAATAACAAGGCTCAAAGCTACTGTGGGTGTTGCTCATGTAGAGCGCACACAGCAGGATGGCAAGTACTTGATACTTAGTATGGCAGCTTCCTTAGCCTTCCCAAACTTGCCTGACAGCTAAAAAAAAAACAACAACTTAGCAGTGGCGGCTGCTTTTCCCACCCTAGGCTTATACTCGAGTCAATACGTTTTTCCAGTTTTCTTAGGTAAAATTAGGTACCTCGGCTTATATTCGGGTCGGCTTATACTCGAGTATATACGGTACTTCTATTTTACATTATTTTACATGGTTTAGTGCATTGTAAAAATTTATGGTATATATCCCCTTTAAAATGTAGTATGAGACAAGACGACTAAAAATATGAGATCATGTAAAAGTCAATGGCAGATGACCCTTCCCTATCCTGAAGAATCCTTCTTTGCCTCCAAACTTTAAAGGTTTTTGGATTTTGACACTGGTTTTATGTGCTACAATTTAAAAAAGTTTCGGTTCGACAATTTGAAAAAGTTGCAGTTTTGCAACTTTTCTGCGGCTTTTTCCCGCATGTATTTTTTCAGTTCAGACTTTTTAGTAGATGTCAGACATTTGTGGAAATTAGTTAATTTGAATTTTTAAAAAGAAAAAAAATTAGAGAAGTTAGAGTTTTAGTAAATCTGCCCCTAAGTGTCACTTTTGATATTTTCCCTTTTCATCCAAGACAAATTATTAGGCTAGTGCCAGATGGGACTGCTTCTCTGTCTTCATATAAGCCCAGGCCTAGAAACAGCTCCTCTGCTCAAAGTAAGCATTTCTGTGTCGAAATTTCACTCCGTATGCATGCGCACAGGCAAAAGCAAGAGATGTGGGTCCAGACACAAAACTGAGCTGATGACCACTGATCAGCTGATGCTCGGCCTGTGCTTATGCTCAGGTCAACAATTAACCCCCATGTGGCATTAGCCTTAGACAACATGAGGTACAGATATCACCTTTGACTTGGTGTTAGTGCCACTGAAAGTAACAAATTAAAGTTTGATGTTCATTTATTATAAACAAGACAAAGTAAAAAGACAAAATGAAAAAAAGTAAAAACTTGCCTTTTTGTACACCAAATCTATGGGGCATCCAACATTGATATCTACAAAATCCACATCAATGGTTCTGTTGAGCAGCTCAGCACACTTAGTCATTGTGTCAGGAAATGCTCCCTCCAGCTGTCAAAAGGAGATATTGTTTAGTCATAACCCACACATAGAAAATGTCTTTTTGGTTCATTTGTTATTGCACCAGGAAGGACTGACCTGCACTCCAAAAATATCCTCCGAATGATGACGCTTTAACAAAGCCCACTCAGAAGGCTGCCCCTGAAGCAGGTTGGTGCACATGGCCATCTCTCCACATGTTATATCTGCTCCAAAACGCTTACATAGTCTTCTAAAAGGCAGATTGCCACACTGGAGATAAAATGTGCATGATGTTATTATTGGAATTTAAAATGTTCTGTTTTCTCCATCAAAAGATGCCAGAGGTTAGTTGTACACAGACTACAAGGCACTAGCTGGAAACTTACATAGAGCGAATGTCATTTCCCATATTCTCTATATATTTATTAAATTATATACTTCTCTCAAATAAATTAACCAGCAGCACTTTACACACTGTACTTTAGGCAGACAATTTAAATGTTAATGGAGGAAAATTCACAGTCAGTTTCTCCTAAACATATAGCAGGCTCAATCCCCTTAACTAATTAAACAAATAATGTGTAGAACCAATAAGATCAGATGAAGGCCCAGACTATATAAATGATGGACAGGTAGGGAGCTTATTCATGATGGCAGTAGACCTTCATATTTAGCACTGTGACACCATATCAGGGTTAGGAACAAACACCCCTTTAACCCATAAAAAATTATCATGTTTGCATTACTCTAACTGTATTCAGGGCCACCATTGGGGGGACAGCTGGGACAGTCATCCTGGGCCTAGTAGGTTTTTGGGTCTGGCTGTGCTTACTTGGATTAGCAGCCACCCCCACCTGTCAGTGAGCCGCAGACTTCAGAAGGGCGGGAGCTTGGGTGCCTGCATGTTCTTTCCCCTACACAACTTTCTGTACACTTGTTTGTTACAAAGTTTAAGTATAGTAAAGACGCATGGGAACTGAATGGGTTGGAGGGGAAGATTAAACTTCGCCCACTCAATACCTGTGCAGGTCAACTAGGTCTAAAACTTCTGTGTCAAACAAGCATTCAGAAAGCTGTGTAGGGGAAAGAACATGCAGGTACCCAATCTCCTGCACTCCGGACCCAAGTCTGCAACACGCTGAGAGAAGGGGGGACCAAGTGCAGCACTGCAGGGCCCCCCTTAAATATGTTTATATATATATATATATATATATATATATATGAGTTCAGTACCACAATGTTTGAAATACAATTCATTCATCAGTTGTTTTCCCAGTGTCAAATCCAACTTGGTAATAATACAGTAGATATGATCATGTATTACTATACATACCGTAGTTAGTGGTGCGAGATAAAGCTTGTTCCTGAAATCAATCTGCATGGGTGAAACAGAATATACATTGGATTTTAACAAAATAAATAGCTATACTAAAAAACTAAAAAAAAAAAAAGGTATAATAATAGTAACTAATACATATATTTTTCAAATCCTAGGCCAGGAATTTCTTACTGTGGGGCTACTCCCTGAGGGGAGATCTGACTTTCCAGGACACTCCTGGCACCACTGGAAGGTGTCTGTTACAATCAATGTTCCTTTTAAGCTGTGCTCTTTGTGCTCTTGGTACCAGATGCCAGTTTGAACATTCAATTATAGGGTATACAGAAAATGTTGTATGTGCTCAGCTGCACTGAGATTAAGTTCCCAAGACCCACTTGGAGGCAATTCTAACACTTTTTCTGTTATTAAAAGCAAGCATGTATTGACTATGATCTTTGGGCTATGCAAAGATGCTTCCACAAGGTCAAAAGCAAGATTTTCATATGCTGGGTTCTATTTTCATTTTATTGTTAAAGAGTGCATAAATAAGTGCATGAATAAGGCTCCAAAAGATACATGGAGATCAGAAAGTTATACAGACATTTCTGACATCCAACATGCAACATGTATGCAAGTCCCCAATATGAAGAATATGCAACTTGTGGCCTTTCAGTCATTCTGAACAAGAGCTTTATATGGTCACCATTTGCTATTTGTGCACACATGCTTTTCTGTATACCCCCAGAATTCCAGTCGAGTATTGCTCCTAAAATTTCCATTTAAAAGTGATACCCTTTTAAACCCCATGGGGTTTAAAAGCACAGCCAGGCCAGTATGTTAATCAGATTCCCAGCTACATATAAAAGAACTGGTCTTATGAGTACAGAGAACAACAGATATACAGATATACAACCCATTTAAAACCAAAACCAAAACCACCAAAACCCACTGCTACTTACAGTTTTCTTCTCACAAGGCCTGAGCTTTACAAGATCTTCATCGGTCACAGCCCCGACTGTCGTCACTGGACTGTCCTTTTGCACAACTTGTGCAGCATTGTCTTCCTTAACTACTGGGCTTTTAATTTTCAAACTATCGCCTGATTTATTACAAAGCTTTAAATATTTATCAGTCTTCTCAAACACAACTTTCCTTTTTCGTAATTGTTCTTTCAAGCTTTTGTCAAGGCTGTTTTTCACTAACACTTGTCCTTCCCACTGCTTCATAAGCTCTTCATTGATTAGATTCTTGAAATTGTCGCCCAGGTGCGATTTGGCAAACCGACATGTGACTCCATAAATGCACTTCCCAAAAGTTTCATACAGGTAACAATTTGGGCGAATGTCCTCTGGTTTTTCGGATACATATTTGGCAACATCATGCAAAAACTTGCATTTGTCTCCAAAAAAACATTTACTGGCGCATTCCTTAGAGGGAAGAGAAAGTAATTATATTTTATAAGAGTGATGCATACTTCATACCAGCATTTAAAATATTTACACTTATCTGTGTAAGTGATCATTAAATACTTGAACAGACCTCAGCTACAGCACGAAGTTACTGAGACCAAGGTAAAATTGCAGCTGCTATTTAAACAAACAGAGGGAGCTTCTAGGGCTGTTTACTCAGGTATGGTAAAGCTTTCTGCAGAATTATCAAAGTGTTCTAGCTTGCACTAATGAGGCTAATCTATTGGCAGTAAAATGCCAAAATGACTTTCCATCACCTTTAATGTATTAATAACATTAATGACAAGAAGTTGCAATATTTCCCTTTTCTACTAAGGCAAAAGGGAGATGTCACTATACTCTTAAATACCGAAAAAGGAAAAATAGTAGTAGGTTTATTTGGGTTTTTCAAGCAATAACTGTTGAATATGGTTGTGGAAAGTAACCTAGTGATAGTACAGCATCACCTTCTGGCGATTTCAGCCAAGTAGCTAGACAGGTGAAATTTAATTTTGTGAGAAAAGGAAGGTCTTGTGATATTGCTTAGTTTGTAAACAAAGCAATATAACAAACATTGCTGAATTAATTTTCAGCAAATGAGAATACACAGCAAGAGCACTGGTGGCTTAAATGCATATTAGCAGTTTAAAAACTGCTAAGATCCTGATAACTAGAAAAAAGTGTGAATTGCAAATGAGCTTAGACAAGCAATTTCACATATTTTTGAGAGTAGTATTTTTTCTTGAGGCAGTATACCACCTTGTTCAATATGAGTTCAGTAAATGAGGTGTGTGCTGAACATACTTTTAGCCTATTGTATTAATCACAAAAAAATATTTCCAGTGCAGACAATCCCCTTGCATAATGGACTCCTGCTATTTAAACAGTCACCACAAAAGGAGAAAGAGAATAAAAGGGATTGTATACCAGAAATGTAATTATCTAGCTTCAGTTTACAAATTGGGATATTAATGCTAACAACGGGATGGTTTGCTCTCCACTGCATTAAAAAATGTCTGGTTTCCTATTGTAACAATGGAATTACTAAACAAACCTGATTCCTTACCTGAGTAACTGATGGACACAGTTTGTTTTCTTCAAACTGGGAATGTTTCATGTGTGGCCGGCTTTTGTTTTGTCCTCTGGCTCTTTTTTTTTCTTGCTTGTTCTCTGCAGATGTGGGGGGTTTGTCCTGTCCTTCACCAGTGCCATCATCAAGCTTAATTCTTTTTGCTTCAGGTTCTGCTGCATCCTCAGCACGGACAGTGTTCTCTGCATCATTACCAGACAGCTCCGAACAAGTTTGCTTATCTACAACTTCCTTACCATCAGCATCAATGAAAACATGAAACTTCTCCTTGGTGGTCAGATATCTGTAAAAACAGATACATCTTAGTGTATTTCTATGTGATATATATTCAAAGACACAGCATTTCTGTTAGGCAGGACAGAATTATATTCAAAGTTTCAATATACAGTATTTCTGAGAACTGGCTGTGACCTGCATGTAGAGCCCTAGGGGTACCCTGGATTGCTACTTGCAGGGCTGCACAGAAACCTAATTGTGGGGTTACAAACACTTAGGGGGTATATTTATCATTCTGTGTAAAAAGTGGAATAAAACATTTCCAGTGATGTTGCTCATAGCAGCCAATCAGATACTTTGCTTTAGTTTTCTAACTGTTGAAACCTGATTGCTGATTGGTTGCGCTGGGCACTATCACTGGTAATGCTTAACTCCACTTTTTACACAGCATGATAACTATACCCCTAAATGTTGATGATCTAAAACAACAAACAATACATACTGCGGTTTAATGGCTGCTACACCACGGTCAAGCTTTTGAGTTACAGTATCCAGATTGCCATTTTCATTATTAGAGCCATCGCTTTCTGCCATCCTGGAAGGGAATAAAACATGGTTCATTGGTAAAACAGGCAACAGGATTATCCAAAAAGAAATCATGTAGGACAACATATATGGACTAACAATGGAAAGCGGCCTCCATGCATTACTGGCATTTCTCCCTGTGCATCTGACTGGATTCAGGCAGTATTAGAATCCAAAGCAGGGGTGCCCAGATTTTTTTGCGCGGCGATCAACTTTGGCTCCTCATACATACGCACAACCAATAAAAGCGCTGCATTTCCCGGTTTAGACGTGGTCCACCAGAAGTCCACGGGGGATCGACTAGTGGACCTCGATCAACGCTTTGGCCACCCCTGATCTAAAGCAATATAATTATGCTGAAACTGAAAATTATAACACTCACCTAATATATCTAAAGGAGAATGCACCAACCATGTGACATTAGGACTGATAAGCAGAACCAACTGAATTAGTGTGAAGGAGCTCATTTGGAGCTCAGGGAGGTCCAACCAACTACTATCCACCTGCAACTACAACTCAGTTGCAATACAGCTGGAGGGCCACAGGTTGGGCACGGACATCCCTTCATGTCTAACTCTGTTGCTTTTATTCACAATCTGTGCCCTCCAATCACTGCTGAACTACACCTCCCTTCCCTTGGCACCCAAAGTAAAATATATAACAAGCGCTGCAAAATGAAACAGTTTTCCTGTATGGGCCCTGAGGCTAAATGGTACTACTTACCTGCCCAGCCTTACCATAAGCCTATCCGTCACACAGCCCAAGCGTATATTAGTCCTGTCGGGCCCGGTACTAGTACTGCGTCACTGTAGCACATAGCAGGAATATTTACCTTACTGTACCGTATTCCCAATAGCAGCGTGTCTCCGCACCGCTCAGCAGCAAGTTCCCCTGTGCGCCCCACGCTGCTCCAGGAACAGGAAGTAGTGTACATTGTGCAACCGTATCTGCCTTCCCCCTTTACTGAACAGCTTATTGTATTTGGGTTCGTCCTGACAGCCCTGCGCCGGTGAATCCCCCCTCTCTCCAGCCGGTGTGGCACAGTCCAGCGCCTCCCTGACTCCACGTTCCGGTGCCGTTTCCGTGTTTCTCTGTGTGGGCAGCAGAACAATGATGGGCAAGTGGGCAGAGCTCCCTGGCACTGTGGCGCTGCTTCTCATGCTCAGCCTGGGCATGGCCGGGGGCAGCTACACCAGCGCCCCTGTACCCCCTGTCACTGCAGGTAAGGCCCCATCCTAAGGGGGCAATGCTACATTATACTGTTATAGGGTAATACTGCTAGCTATAGTTTCTTATACACACCCTAATACACTATAGAGGCCTATCAGCTAATTACCTGGCTGCCAGCCCCATTAAATAAATACTGTCATTATGGAATTGCTCCCTCCTATGCCATTAACTGATTCCATTTATTCTATATAAGCTTTCTGATTCCATTTAGTCTCATTGTTAAAAGCAGCCACAAGGCTAATGGCACACAGGGGAGCACATTCATCAAAGTACGATTGTTTCCGTTAATTTGTGAGACTTTTTCGTACTTTGCAACAAAATTTACACAACAAAATCGTATTTGTCGCAACGAGTAGGAACATTTTGGAATTCATTCAACCTTCGGTACCGTGACTTTCCTTGGGCCGGGTTGGAGCTGCAGAGTGCCATTGAGCCCTATGGGAGACTTTCCTTGGGCCAGGTTGGAGCTGCAGAGTGCCATTGAGCCCTATGGGAGACTTTCCTTGGGCCAGGTTGGAGCTGCAGAGTGCCATTGAGCCCTATGGGAGACTTTCCTTGGGCCGGGTTGGAGCTGCAGAGTGCCATTGATTCCTATGGGAGACTTTCCTTGGGCCAGGTTGGAGCTGCAGAGTGCCATTGAGCCCTATGGGAGGCTTTCCTTGGGCCAGGTTGGAGTTGCAGAGTGCCATTGAGCCCTATGGGAGACTTTCCTTGGGCCAGGTTGGAGCTGCAGAGTGCCATTGAGCCCTATGGGAGACTTTCCTTGGGCCAGGTTGGAGCTGCAGAGTGCCATTGAGTCCTATGGGAGACTTTCCTTGGGCCAGGTTGGAGCTGCAGAGTGCCATTGAGCCCTATGGTAGACTTTCCTTGGGCCAGGTTGGAGCTGCCATTGATTCCTATGGGAAGCTTCCAAAATCATGCACAGATGGATCAAAGTCAGAAAGGTATACCCGCTGATTACGATCGTTCGGATATGAACATTTTGTGACTTTCGGATCGCCAATACAATATTATCATGACTATTACGATTTTTTCATAAGCATTTTCGGGACATTTCCGATCATCAGAAATTATCGTATCTATCATTTCAGGATTCAAACTCATACTTTGATGAATCTGCCCCAGGGTGTATTGCCCACCACAGTGGCACTTAGTGGGGTTAAGTTATCAGCACTGAGCAAATTGCACCTGGGGATAAACCTATTCCAGGCATAGAAGCCTGTCATGTAGTTAAATGCAATAGTCTAACATGGGCTGGAAGGCCAGATTCTTTCTCTACACTGTGTAATTGAAAAAAAACTTAAATGCAAATAAATTTTCATGTGGAAAAATGAAGTACACTTCCACATTTATCACAAGCTCAAATAAGTAAGAATTACATCTACATGGGAGATGTGTCAGGAGGAAACCTTTGCTGGCCAAAAAGAACATCAGGCCAAGTTTGCTTATTATTTTGCCTATAATTTTAAAAAAATCCTGGCAAAGACCAGGCCTTATGAAACAGTATGCTCAGAAGAACCTGGTACAGACTGTAAAGCATGGGGGTGGGAATGTTATGGTTTTGGGGCAGTCCATGCAAATTGACAATTTGTTTATTTTTATGTTGTATAATGGATTTCAAAGGCAATTTTTACATGTATTTTGTTCGGTTACATTATCATGGTGCCTTATTGGATAGTACTGCCGCCTTGTATCCGTAAGGTTTGATTCCAGCCATAGCACGATCTCAGAACTGTCAACTTCTAATTTCAGGCAGCTGGGGGATTTGCACTTCTTGGCCTAATAACATTATTTCATTATGTCATTGCGTGTGCACAAACACTGGTTGGACACTTTAGAAAGTTTACTGCAAGTATTGCGGATGCACACAATGTTTAACTTTTAAAAAAGCTGAATACTGTTGCCTAGTATCTGGAGACTGGGGCATAGACACCTAAATTGGGCAACTCCCGGGATTATTGGGAGAGCTGACAGCTCTGCTATCTGCAAGGAGTATGTATGTTCTCTTCGGGTACTCTCTTTAAACATACAGGCTGGTTATTTGGCTCCTGATAAAACTGGCTCCTGTGTGTTAATGTCATAGGGACCTTAGATTGTAAGCTCCACTGGGGGCAGGTACTGAGGTGAATGATGTCTAATCTCTGCAAAGCACTAAGGACATGTGACAGCACTTTATAAATACCAGGAAGTAAATTACACCATTTTGCCTATGATCGTCCTGATATTTTATTTTTTTTATTACAAGTGACATATATTGTTCCCAGCACTGAACTTAAAATGTTCTTGTGCATTTTGTACAGAAATATGAATATCAGCAGCATGTTGCATTATTTTAACTGCAAGCTGATAAGGCACCATTAAATAATTTTGTGCTGAAAAACAGAAATGCTGAGAAGTGTTGAAAGCCAGTCACATGTCTCATCGTGACTCCGACTCTGGATGCAGCAGGAATGCCAGCATTTCATTCATCTACATACACACATCATGGGTTTCAATAAGGAGCAGAATAATAATTTTAAATTTTAACCAAAGCGATAATTTGCATGTTGATTACACTGTCTGGATGTGAACTGGATTACAATATGCTAAGCAATATGATAGTAAGGTGAAATGAGGCTGACTGGCAGTGTTCAATAATCTGGTGTTGGTTAAAGGATGTCAGGGGGTTGAGCCCAGATGATATAGCCAAGAGACCATACAAGTATATCATGCACTATATAATTTCCTCTATTTGCATTGTCATTGCCTTTACTGTATCAACAGTGTCACTCATTTTAGCCTTATCTGTAGCTTCTTCCAGAGACAAGCAAGTTATAAAAATACTATATCCCTGTAGAACTGGGCTAATATATCTGGGTGCCCAAGGCTGCGTTACAGCCCCAGCACTGTGTGCAAATGTCTCAGTATGGTGGGAGTGTATTGGAATAATGCAGACCACCCCCACAGTCCTGGCCCATGGTCATCATGGCCAATATTTTATATTCTTCAGTACCCTACTAAAAATTAGTTGATTGTTGCTGCTTTTAACTCCTCTCCCAACTCCATCTAGGGAGTAGCAAGTTGGAATTAAATAATTATGTGCAAAATCACCTCCACTTATTCAGTTCCCCTATAGTTACATAAGAGAATGGATTCAGTACTGAACACTATGAATTCAGCTTAATCCAGTTTTGTAAAAAGTGCTGGTGTTCAGCAAATCTTAATATAAATAAAAAATGATGATAATGCAAATCGCAAAAGTGCAGATAAGAGCATTTGGAGCAATTTTTTACATTTTTCGTTTGTTTTTAGGGTCTACATTTCCTTTAAAAGAATCATAAAAATACACTTCATTTCCAGCTTTTGCTTTCCAACCTGGCTGTGTGTGGGGCAGACTCTCTTAGGGATATGCCCTGCACTGGCAGATATCCAGCATTCGGTGGTATTAACATTTGACCACCTGCATGGCCATCCTTCACTGTTGTTGTCATATTCCATCCAAGTAAATGACAGGCTGTATAGCAACATGTAGGTGCTTTTCCACTGACTGAAAAAAGCAAAGAATATGCCCCATGTGCCATGGGATTATATGTTTTATTACTCTAGCACAGTGCTGTCCAACTGGCGGCCCGCGACCCCCCTCTGTGTGGCCCTCCACCTGTCTGGCTGCTTTGATGGTTTACCCTTGTGTAAACTTTAAATGGTTTCAGTACTGAGATTAACTGCCCCCCTGCATGGTTCTCACTTCAGATTCAAACTGTAATCCCTCTGTATTGTTTAAATATGTAATCAACTGTACTGTTCACACCTTTTAATCTCTGCATTGTTCACCCCCTGCAGTGTTCACACCTCAGGCTCAGGCTGTAATCACCCACATTGTTTGTCTGTTCACACCTCAGACATTGTATGTAGTGCCTGGACTATGCTGTCTGTGTGTAGGCAGCATAGGGTAGGCAGAGTATGGCACATAAGCAGCATAGGGCAAGGAGGGTATGGCACAAACAGGCAGTATAGGACAGGGAGGGTATTGAACACACAGGCAGCATAGGGCAGGGAGAGTATGGCACATACAGGCAGCATAGGACAGGGAGGGTATTGAACACACAGGCAGCATAGGGCAGGGAGAGTATGGCACACACAGGCAGTATATAGCAGACACAGGCATCATAGGGCAGGCAGAGTATGGCACACACAGGCAGCATATGGCAGACACAAGCATCATAGGGCAGGCAGAGTATGGCACACACAAGTAGGTGCCTGTGAGAGGTGAACCTGGCAGGGGTTTGTTCTGGGAGTTTGTTAGCAGTTGGAAATAGCCATTAAATGGTCCCTAAGGTGTGTAATTATATGCTGGGGGTTGCTGTGCTATCCACAGGGGAGGAGGCATATGGATTTTAGGGTATGTCTTAATATGACATAATATAATTCTTTCACATATGAATGATGGTTGATATCCCTGCAGTGAGGACCAAGCATTTGGGTTTTTGCTGCACTACCACCATTGTGATAAAATGGGTGTGGTTTGAAGTAGGTGTGGTTTAAAAGGGGGGAGTGGTCAAAACTGGCTTCCATTAGCGGCCCTCCACCATGTATGCGAGAGAAATTCCGGCCCTCGGCACCACAGAAGTTGGACAGCACTGCTCTAGCAGATTGGTAATTTTTTTGTTTGATTGTTTGCATCTCTTGCACTGTCTTTATTCTTTTCAGTCAATGCATTTGTACTCTTCCCATTGCATATACTGAACTGATTGATTTGTTTTTTCTTCTTTTTTTTCATTTTCCCCACATCCAGCTTGTAGCTTCTATTCTGGAAGGTCCTGCGAAGAATGCCTGAAAAATGTCTCTGTAAGTACTTTCCAAATGTGTTTCTGTAAAAGTGTAAATTAGTACAGATCCCCAGTGTGACGTGTATACCTGTAGGCTTCATTATTGCTCCTTATTTCAGGGCTAAATTACAATACCTAAACCCCTTCAGCAACTTGGCTGCTTTTATTTTCAATGGGTTGTAGCTTAGCTGCATCAGGAGAGCCACAGGTTGCCTTATCTTGTCTTATACCAAGTTGCTATTTTGATATCTTCTTATGGAATCTCCATAAACTATTATAGCATTTATAGCTATATCTTATAGCAGTTCCCACTCATGAACAGAAGAATATAAAATTTATGTCTTAAAGCCCTAAACTGCACCATGTTAAATTGCATGTGATTAAAGGGGATGTTAACCAATTGCGAAGTTCTGCCAGAGTGGTTCCAAATACAGTTGTAACAAAAATTAATACTTTCCTTTTTTTTTTAGAATAGTTAGTTTCCATTTTATTTAGAATTAACATAGTTTCCATTTTTTAGTACCGCTGTGGCTTTAAATAGGGATGCAGCAAATCCAATATTTTGGGATTCGGTCGAAACCCGAATCCTTCGTGAAAGATTTGTCCGAATACCAAACTGAATCCAAATCCTAATATGCATATGCTAATTAGGACAAGTAAGGGCTAAAAAGAACCATGCGTGGCAAAAAAATTTCAACTTCTGTGTTTATGTGACAAAAAGTCACATGATTCTAAGGATTCAGTTTGAAAAAGGCAGAATTTTGGCCAAACCCGAATCTCTAGCTTTAAGCACTGCATGCCCTCGCTGTCCTCATTCATTTGCATAGCATTATTCTATTGGCTGCCAGCAGGATTAATACTGTGCAAATGAGTGATGTCAGCACTAGGAATGCGCAAAAGACCTGCTGCATGTTCAATCTGTGCCCTTATTAATGGTGTGTTTGCTTTTCTCTCATGCAGTGCTTTTGGTGTATAACCAACAACACTTGTTTGGACTATCCAGTAAGGAACATTTTGCCGCCCTCCTCTCTCTGTGCAATGTCAGCAGCTAGATGGGGTGCTTGCTGGAGTAAGTACATATCACTTGCTGCCTTTAAAGAAAGGTTGTGTTTCTTATTTTTTCTTTGTAAAGGCAAAATGATTCTATGAGGCTGTTACTGGCTCATGTTGCAGTCCTATTGTCTGAGGTTCACTGGCCACAACCTTCTCATTTACCTCTTGTCATACTGTTATCCCTTACATATAGCCAACAGTACAGTAGGCCAGCTCGAAAGCCACAATGATTTCCATGAATCTATGAAGTGTGGCATGGCTTATAATGGTTTTAATTGTTTGTCATGGGGAAAATACAATGGCCTGTACAGAAATATAATAAAACCTGGGTCAGCTAAGGTTTTTCCTTTTGTAATAAGCAGAATCAATGGTGTCTCTAGAAGTTACTGGGACCTTTTTTAATGCTACATCTATAATCTCATGGCCCCCAAAATTCACAAGGACTTCTCCTATTGTTACTCCCTGAGCACAGCAGAGCATTTTGGGATAAAATGAGCCTTTAATTCAATTCTGTAACATGATTAATGCTCCAGGTGCAACGTTACATGCATATTTTGTCAACTCTAGAAGCTTAGCCCTCTTAGACTAGCATTATTGAATTCCTTAGGGCTGTAGGTTGTTAGGTTTCCTAATATTATCATGTTTATGCAGATACAAATGTATTAGCATGCAAATTAGTCACATAATCATTCCAATTGCACTAGAATAATCTAAATGGCATCTAATACATATGTATTTGGATATTAGTTAGTGTTACTGCTGCTTTTATTATGGGAAATTAAAGAAAATGAGGAATTGTGCATTTTTGCCACGTTAGTCTGTACATTGGCCTTATATCTGTGCCAGCTTTGTCTCGCCTGCAAGTAACAAAATAATGCTTAAAATGGGACTTATACAGTACTTATAAAAATGATTCAGCCCCTCAGATGTTTTCATATATTATTGTTATAGATCATCACAGTTGATGTTGAAGATCTCTGCATATAGCTGATTGCATAAGTATGGGAGTAAATCTGGCAGCAAAGGCTGATGATTAACTGCGCTATACTTTCCAAGAGGGGTTAACAAAAAATTGTTATGGTTCCTGTGTAGGAAACACAGGCAGTGAAAAGCAACTCCACTCATCCACAGCTCCATTTATCTCCAAGGACAGGTACTGGGTTGCCATTTGTGTAGACACACTGAGCCCACTTTGGTCACAAAAACACAAAAGTATGCATTTTTGGGCCAAAATCCACTCAGTGTAGGTGTGCACAGGCCAACCCAGTGCTTGTCATGGAGCTACAGATGAGAGCAGATTCATTTTTCTCAGCCAGCATAGGAAACGTAGGCTGAGAAAAGCGAATCATTTGCCACGTGTGGCAGAGGCAGAAAACCATGAGTCCTTAAACCATTTAACCATAATCAATAAATAATGCCAATTCACACCCAAATTAAAGGTAAATCAACACTATTACAATAGTTACAACAATAACATAGCCACATATACATACAACTAACAGAACCCAGGCAACAAATGGAAAAACAGGTAAAGTAGACACTTATGACTTGTATGAGAATACCCTGATATTTTGGAACTGAGTTCTTATTTTGGGGTTTCATGAAAGAGCACTTTTTATCTCCAAAACTGATAACTTAATTTGTTTGGCCAGAGTTATATTTTTCCGCTGAACTTTCTTTTGAGCTAAGCCTGATATAATGTGTGCACTGCTATAAGTTATATTATAAACAAGTATTGGGCTCATGCCGACAGAATGTTGACATATGGTTCAATGTGGTGTCTACACTCAGTACAGTTCTGAAACATGCTCACTGCAGCCTTGTAATATCACCCAGCAGAATTTGTTTCTCCCCTCATGATACAGTTCATAAGGATAACTTTATTGGTTGCCAGTGTTAGCACCAATAAATCTCCTGGTGGACCAAAATGCCAGCGGTCCTCATATACACCCAACCATGTAGTCTTGTATGCTTATACTGTGGCATTTTCCATGTATTAAAGAAGACTGGTCATATGATGAGAAGGATAAATTAGTTCTATGTAAATAAATGAGTGGAGAGTGAAGAAATACAGTTTGTACAGTGGGTCTGCAGCCCAAGGCTTTTTGGCTGGTTCTTGGCACCCTAGTAGATTGCCATGGAAGGGAAACCATGAATAACCTACAAATTATACTTTTATCCTTTATACTCTTTATACTCTTATCCTTTTAAAAAAATGATAGTTTATGTAAAAAAACAAAAAATACAGCACAAGTCTTTGGTTCTATGGTAGTGTGCCTTGTGTGTACCATTCGGGCTACATTTAATGCCTGTTTGGTACAGTCACACTTTTGCTGAAATAATTGAATGACTGAACAGCTTTGCATAGCAGTGTTGTATACAACTAGCTGCATCTATAGGGTATTCCCTTGTCAATAACGGGACGGTTTAAAAAACCGTAAAAGATATTAAAATTGAATTGCATTTGATACTATGGAGTCACCCCGGAACTAGAGCATTTAAAGTTAAGCTGTGTAGTTAACCCAAAATAAACAGCCTCAGCAATAAGTGTTTTACTGTAATGAAGCTGAGAGACTGGTATTGATGCTCGCTGCACTGGAAAACCCCCCCTCCAAGCGGGCTAGTTAATTACAGTTTAGCTGTGAGTGTATGATAGCCGGCAGCAAGCTAAATGGAAAATCATGTGCAAGAGTCAATTCCACCAGGGGGCCTCCTGAAGCAGCCCCTAATCTCCCACCCCTTATCAGCAATCACCCTCTTACGCACAGCTGTCAAGGTGAATCAAGTTCAGATGCACCCCCCTGATACTGTATTTTGTTTTATACAACTAGAGGATACTAGTGTTCTCCATCATATAACGGAAATCATTAATTGCTTCTTCGGTCAGTTCCTTGTGTGAATATGCCAATGTGTAAGCGTTGGCGTTCCTATGTGTAACAATAAAATAATTAGCCCAGAATGATTGAGAAGGCAGTCCTTTGGGTGGCAGTTGGCATTTGTGCCTGCTGTAATATATGCAAAGTAGCCTGTTAAGCATTGCTGCATTATTCAAACCATTAGCATAAATGTCTGCTAATAATGCAAATGTACTCAGCAGCATTAACGGATCAGTGCTGTTCTGCTAGAAATACATTTGATTCACTAACTAAAACAAATAATGAAATCTGTGTTCACCGAAAAACATTCTGCTTCTAAGAAAAACAATTTTCACAGATTTTGTATAAAACTGCACTAATATACCAACCAAACCCTGTTCTGCAGTGGAGCAAAGCTACCTCTAGATGGCACCTACAAGCCGCAACTGTCGTCTTCTATTCTCCTTTAGTAAATTTATTGTTTCTCATTTGCATTTCTAAAAGCTGCAAAAACCTCATCTTCAGCCATGTAGGAATTCCATATAAATAAAAATGACTACTTGTATCCCACAATTAAGTCTAAATTATGCTTTTAACGTACAGAGCTAAATGCCTCAAAGGAACCCTTAATAAAATCATCATGTTCAGTATATTCTGTGGGGTTTTTTTTGTTGTTGTTGCTTCCCAGCTCAGTTTTAGGCAATGCGTTTCTGTGGGGAAGCCAAACATGTTTTACTCATTATAAGAACTTATAGGGAAACCAACAAGGCTTCTGTCCTTAGAAAGAACTAATGCAGTGCTTTGCTGACAGTTTGGGATGTATGTTTAAAGGAACCCTTATTAATATCTGCTTCTTTTCTATTTTCCTCTAGTGCAGTGCAGCCCAACTTCTCAAATGCAGTGGGCCAGAAATTTCCCATAGTTTACCCTTAAGTTAAATTTTATTATGATGTAGACACAATGATATTCTGAGACAATTTGCGATTGGTTTTCATTTTTTCTTATTTGTGGTTTTTCAGTTATTTAGCTCTTTGTTTAGCAGCTCTCCAGTTTGGAATTTTAACAGCAATCTGAATAAGAATATAACAATAAAAATAAAATTGTAGCCCTGCAGGGCAATAGTTTTTTGGCTGCCGTGATCAGTGACCCCCATTTAAAAGATGTGTAAAAGCAAATAATTCAAAAAATAAATAATGAATACCAATTGCAAAGATACTTGGAATAGGACATTGCAAAACATATTTATAGTTACCTTAAAGGTCAACCACCCCTTGATGATGTCATACAGTGAAGTCTATAAAGTTTACAAGCAGATTGGGACCGTATAAATCCTTTAGAGGGCCACATCCAGCCCCCAGGCCTCCAGCTGGACAGCATGGAGTTGCTGTTTATTTTGCGCTCCTGTCTCAAAACCAGTAAGTTGTGTTTGTGTTGAGTTCCCCTTTAAAAACAAAGTTCTGTACCAGTAATGAGCATGACCCAGCAGTGACAGGAAAAGACTGCTGGGAGCTTAATTGGCAATCTACAGCTGCACTGAATGCCATTATAATGGCGCTATATAATGACTGTACAATTGGTGGCACCCACTGCTTTTATTGTGCTAAAGCAATATGAATTGGTAAGTGTTACTGTAAATGTGTATGATATTTAAGTGCCATAAAATTGTTAATGTGGTTTTTAGAGAAGAAACCACTTTGCAATATACCGTATACAAATATAATAAAAAATATGCTTAGACATAAGTGTATATACGTGTAGTTTTATGAGAGAACCTTGGCCATATCAGGTCTGTAACTCTTTCTCTGGCCTGGCTCACTTTCACCCAACTCTGATCTCCAGAGAGTGGGCTATTCTTCTTTCTTAAAACGCTGCATGATACTTTTCTTTTGATTTTATTCATATGTCTGCACTTCTTTTTCTTTCTATAGTCAACTTTGAAGCACTGATCATCACAATATCCGTGGTTCTGGGACTAATCCTACTGAGCACAACAGTCTGTTGCTGCTATTGTTGTTATTGCAGGAAACGCTCCAATTCCCTAATGTAAGTATTTCATGTTCTCCATATAACCAGATTTATTCTGTGTGGGTCTCTTTGTAACCTATTGAACTCATACATGAAGATTTTTTTTTCATGATCCATAAATGTCTTTATAAAGTCCCTTTCTAGATTATGCCAACTGAAAGTTTGTCTTGAAAGCTTGTAGGCTAACACTAGTGATACTCCATCATTGTAATGCTGACCTGTGTTCTGCACATGGTAATGCCACTTAGCAGGCTTTACATGCCCAACAGTCTGCGTTTTGGGCTCTACATGGCCATTTATCAGTTTGATAAAGGGTCAGATGGAGCCCATAACATTACTGTGCACAAGGCCACTTTTCTTACATACATGCAGGGGCTGACTATGAATGAATATAGGTGGTTTGATCTTGAAATAGGGATGGGTGCTTGAGGCGTGGGGGCTCAAGAATAGGGGAGCAGAGCTAAATCTGCACCAAGGGCTTTTAGTTATACCATTTATGAGCACCTGCTGCAGAAGCTGCAGGTACTTTAGGGATCACAGTAACTGGTTTTCCAAAGACATTTTTCCATTCTTTATGCAAAGTGGCTGCTTCTCATACATATTCTTATGGGAGCTAGATAGGCACAGTAAATGTTCCCTTACTGATCTTCTAATAGCTCTGTCATCCTTTTCCATTCCCTGCTATTTATATATATATATATAAAGCAGGAACTCTTTTCCTTCCTTTTCCTTGTAGCAATGGAATCCCCATAAAGGTTATGTACAGCACTTCATTTATTAGTTTAATTTTAATGGTACATTGAAAACATGATTGCTTCTGCCCCACAATTCCCTGCCCATAGTAGGCTCAAATTAGAAATTATATAGGATATCATTTCATCCACATTTATTTTGTGCTGTCGCCATGAAGTTTAAATGTAAAAAAGCAACTATTAGTCAAGTGGAAAATTAGCATTTCTGAAATATTTTTGTGACAGCTTTTAATAGAAGCTTTTTTTATTTTCTGCATGGTTGGAGCAAATAGGGCTTTCCTTAGCACTTCTGTGGTCATTGCAAGATCCCTGTAACAGCCTTAAATTTTACTTTATCCCTGTGTATCACATTTTCTATATCTGATACACTAGCCTCATAAAGGAATAGGGTATGTTTGTAACATGTTTTCACTTTCTAAGGGTACAGCAACTGTGTACAGCTTATTTTTAGCATTATATCTTCCCACTAAGGAAAAAGTCAATGTAACCCACCCCAGGATTGCACTTAATATGATGCGTCCCCCAAACTCAAGATCACATTTTTGTTTCTCTTAGCTTTGTATGGATTCTTTAAAGCTATGTCTTCTGCATTTTGTAACAAGAGTCTAAACTTTAGACTAGGAAAGGAGGGGATGCTACTAAGTATAACATTTTAGGCTTTTTAGAATATTATATTTAGTAGCATCCCCTTTTTCCCTTAGTGGCTCTATTATCAAGTTGCCGGGGGTGCTGATAGCGGTTTTATGCTTTATAACAGTTTTCTTTTTCTTATGTATTTGACTCTTAAAAAGAAAATTCATTGTAAGTACAGGTATCGGACCCCTTATCCAGAATCCCATTATCCTGAAAGTTCCGAATTACGGAAAGGCCATATCCCATACACTCCATTTTAAACAAATAATTTACATTTTTAAAAATGATTTCCTTTTTCTCTGTAATAATAAAACAGTACCTTGTACTTGATCCCAACTAAGATATAATTTATCCTTATTGGAGCCAAAACAAGATAGGAGATCTGAATTACGGAAAGACCCCTTATCTGGAAAACCCCAGGTCCCAAGCATTCTGGATAATGGGTCCCTTACCTGTATTTTAAACACTGACAACTTTAAAATATAGTGCCCATTCCTCTTCATAATTGTTCAGTCTCAGGCCTATGGACTATGGAAGAGGAATTCACTATACAAAGGGTTTATATAAAGGAATAGGAGGAATCTTATGAAATTAATTGCTGTTGGGAACAGAGGATGTGTAATCAAGTACAAGTATGAAATCTGTTATCCAGGAAACTTCAAATTAGGGTAAGACAATCTACCATAGACTCAATTTTAATCAAATAATTCACATATTAAAAAGTATATAAAAATAATAAAACAGTACCTTGTAATTAATACCAACCAAGGTACAGGTATGAGACCCGTTATCCAGAATGCTCTGGACCTGGGGTTTTCCAGATAAGGAAATTTTGATCTTGTACCTTAAGCCTACAAGAAATCACTGAAATATTAATCCCAATGGGATTGATTTACCTCCAATAAAGATTCATGATATCTTAGATGGGATCAAGTACACGGCATGGTTAAGTGAGGGCCAGGTAGGTGTGCGCCAAATTTTTTTCTGTGCGGCGTGTTGTTACGCCACTGGGAACGATCCCTTATCCAAAAAAACAGGTCCTGAGTATTCTAAATATCAGGTCCCATACATGTATACATAAAACCATTCTTTTATTCCAGTATTCTTTGGTTTGCAGCCAACAATAACATATTTTTATTTAAAGAAGCTGAAGTTACGGTGGTTACATTATTCCTTTAGCTAAAAGCTTTATATAGGTTTCTGTGCCAATCACAGTGTATAGTAACATTAGGTGTGCTGGCTTGGCACTTGCATAATACACACCTGCACTTCTTGGCACTACACTAGACATACAGCTTTCAACCCAAGGACAAATTCTGTTCACATACCGCATTATCCAGAGGGGGGAAAAAGAGGACTGGAGGGCTATAACTTGCTTTGGACATTTGTATGTAGGAAGCCCCATGGGCCGAGAGTGCAGTTTACAGAAACATAGTTTTTATTATAAGGTTTAGTATCACCCTAAAATGTTCTACTTGGATATCAGCCCAACAAATGATTTGATACACACTCTAGGACAATCCTCCAGAGACATTTCAAAACTGCAACATAATGCATTTCACCCTCCTAGTACTTCATCCTGTATAAATCATGCATAAATTGTTGTCGAATTTTGGATGCATTCTTGTAATTGCGATTGTGGGGAAAGCTCTGTGGCTCATTACCGGGATTTATTTTCTCTTTTTGTGGCAACAGGATCTAACCTTGTCATTGTCTTGATCTTAATTATGTAAAGTGTAAATCTGTTACTTTTATGTGCGTGGAAACAGTCTCTCTATATTCCGAGCTTATTTTTTTTTATATATATAATATAAAAGTGTTATGCTTGGAAAATTTCAGCGCCATGTGCATAGCTGTGTTTAAGGGAAGAGACCTTCTCACCTCCCAGTCAATAAGTCTGAATAGGAAGCCCTCATGGCACTTGTAATCCTATAGAAGAGATAATGCAGCACAGCTCTGTTTTGTAGAGATATTTGAGAGAGGAGAATTCACACAAATAACCATTGTGATGGAGAGATAGCCGCCGCATTAAGTGCTTATCCTCCTGCCTTTATAAGACCGATATGACAGGTTTGTGTGCTATTCCCCTCTGCTTATTTGTATGGCGGTGTCAATCATCTCACTGCTTATAGGTTTATTTTCACTAAGAGACGAGAAAACGATGACCTTGGACTTTTCCGTTTCGCCTTAAGGCACAAAGGGTCTAGTTGTTTCACCTCACCAAATGCCTCCCGTTCCTGTTTTTTTTTTTTTGGTAATCTTCCCATAAATCTTCTCACATCATAAATATGGTAATATATAAGGCAAATGGATAAACATTTTTTTAGGAATATTTGCTGTATTTGCAACTATGGCTAAAACACAAATGTGATAGCAAATAATGCAAAATTAAGGGTCGGGAAAGAAAAGTTAAAGTGGATTTCAACCCAACAAAATATACTGATGTTAATATATTCAGAGTATTCTCCTAAGCACTTTTGCAATTTACTTTCATTATCTAGTTTTTTATCTATTTTTGTGGTTTAGTTTTAGGGTAATTACCGGCTTTTGGCTCAACAGCTCTCTTTGAAGATGAGTGTGTAGGTGACCCTACCTGTCTATGCACTTCTTGTATTCATTTAACCCTTAGTTTTGAGACAAAACTGCCTGGTATTAGCAGTATAAAATGCAAACTGATAAAAAATAGGATATTAATGTAAATAGCAAAAGTGCTCAAGATAGCACCCCAAGTAAGCTTGGATCAATTTATTTTTTGTAATTAGGGTCCCTTTAAAAAATAATTATTAGATGGAGTTGCAGCTGCTGAAAGTATCCAGGTATTTTGTTCCAGGACACATCAAATTACTGAGCAAATGAATAATCTAAATACTGTGTTGCAGTAAGGAAGGGATTTTTTCCCCTTGTGGCTTGGCTGACTATTGGCTTATTAGGACTTTTGCTTGTGCTCATCAAGATCAATATTAGTAGGGTTCACACATGGGCATGTGTCTTCTGCAGTACTATCAGTATCTGGGGAAACTGCTTGGATTTGGTTCATGGTTTTAAGATGTTGTAATGTGTTAACCACTGAAAAAAATGCAGAAATGCAAGGTTAGGTGATACCTTTTATTGGCAATTAAGTAAGTAAAAATGACAAGCTTTCGGAGCTCAGCGTTCTCTAATATTACTTATTTTATTATATTGTCTGCATATTCTGCAGCACTTTATAGAACTTACTCATACCTTATAAACCTTATACAGGGAGAAAATTAAGAAAAGGCAAAAAGCAAGTCTTGTTGCCCTCTCCAGAAAGTGAAACTAGTGAGCAGAGTCATCTAATGTTTTTCTGATCAGTTCTAAGCAGAGCAATATTACACGACTTTCCTTTTCTCACTAACTTAATTTTACTGCCAGTGGTGTCCATGCATAAAGATTGAACAGCAGGTGGGACTCTTGTTCAAATGCTTTATATTAGCATTGACAAAACTGTATACGGTACATTCATTTGTTTTAAGGGTTTACATTTACTTCAGCAATTCCTACTTTACAAGATTTGTTAAATACCAAAAGAGCACCTTTACTTGTATGAGGAGACATATGCAAAATATTTGGTTAGCTCTGAAAATAAAAATCTGCATGTGAAAAAATATTGATTTTTTTTTTCTCTTTTGATTCAGGAGACTGGAAGCAGAGGAAGAAAATCTTATGCGAGAGCGTGAAAGGAGGAAACAAGAAGCTCTTCAGAGGTACTAAACCACATTATATAAGGATTTGTTTCTCAGGAAGCAACGTACGATGACAGCAGAAATGTATCAGCGCTAGTGATGTCTGGGTCAAAAAAGCTGACCCGTCTGCTCCCAACCTGACCCAGCACTCCGCTTCTGCTTATAGACCCGCACTCACTCTACCCCATATCTGATGTCATGAATATGAATAGCGGCTGCCTGAGGTGGAAACCAGGCACAGTAAGGTCGCAGCCTTGGCCTGGTATATGGAAGGCCAAATTTCAGCTAACTGGTAGGAGGCCCCCCAAGCCAATCGATCACATAGCTTTAAAACTGGAATGGAGGTGGGACCACCCCACATCAGCCTTGTCATGTTAGATGATGACTTTCTACATTAACCAGTGTAGTTCATCAACCAATATGAATTTCTCTAAAAGTGTTTTGGTAGGATTAAGGAATTTTGGTCCACATTTCAGTTCTCCCAGAATTTAGACCCGATCCGCTGACATGCTATACTCCAAGCCCTATCCCCGCTACCCGACCCTACCTGTACCTTTAACCTGTCCCAGAGGACCTGCAAAACTGGTAGTGATGTCACAGATGCCAAGTCAGGGGGAAAAATAACTTTTAACTCTGGGACTGCAAGACTGCAGGCAGGGTACACACGGGCTACCTGCACAGTCAGGGAATTAGGCACTATTTGCGAAACCTGACCGCTTTGTGGTATTCAGCAGGTACCCAACCTAATGCAGGTCCCAAGGATTCTGGATGATAGATCCCATACTTGTATTATATTACTGTTCATTTCTGTATACATTCAAAGCCAACCAAAGTATAACTAAACCTGCCTTTATTTGAGGTGCAAGATGCACTACTAATCTCATCCGGCAGTTTGGTCTTTTTCTCAAGCAGAAACCAAAAGTGCCTTTGTGGCTGCTGGGCAGCTTGTATACTGTGCAAATGATAGCAACGGGCAACGTGTTATCAATCAGAAATGAGCTGCTCCCAAGCTTTTACTCTGTGTAATGGGTACTGCTGTTCATAGCTACTCAGCTGAACAGATGGCTGGCAGTGCTTCTCACTTTTCATGCCCTAGGTGGATTGTATTCAAAGCTCATGTTGATAAAAAAAAAATGATTTTCATTTTTAATGCCATAACATAAAGTCAATAAAAGCCCCCCCGGCCAATGATTAAACTGGAGGCAGAGACCTGAACAGCTTATATTACAAGGCAGATATGGTCTTGTGTTAAAATAATCCATTGCTTCAAATGAACGTATAATTTGAATTTGATATTTTTATATCACTGTTAAATTTGTTAACTTTAGGTTCTTAATTCTTATCTAGCAGCTGTTTAGAAAAATAAACTGAAACAAATGGCATTCTGGCTTTCCTTTTACACGTTGTTATTATTAAAATATTATTTTAGTTCCTAGTATATGATACGGCAAACCCCATATTGAGTTGCTATTTTTCATAGGCTGGCACCTCCCTGCTTGGTGGCATTTCTTTGTAAAAGTGATAGCATTGCACAGAAAATTACTATTGAAACATGAGGCAAGTGAGTGTGCCATCTTTAGCCTTGGAGTGTGCTCTCTTTGTGTCTGTGTATTTAAGCAAAGTTAAGCAGGAAGGATGCCCCCCCCATAAGCACTACATCTGGGGAAGATGACCCTGTATGACCAGTTATTTGGTCAGGAGACATTTTTCCCAAGAAATGTAAACTTGTAACTAAAAACCCCCTGTTTTTAAAATTGTAGCAATTCTACGCCTCAGCATATCTAGAGCGTTTCATGACAAACAGGGCCCACTCACTCTCTTTACTACCTAAAGGGAAATATACCTCCTGAATACACTGGCTGAGTATACAGGTATGGAACCTGTCTGCTAAAAATGTATTTAAACATTAAATAAACACAATACGATTGTTTTGCCTCCCATAAGGATTAATTACATCTTAGCTAGGATCAGTTACAAGTTATAGTTTTATCATTACAGAGAAAAAATCATTTCTTTAATTAAACTGGAGCCCATGGGAGATGGCTTTCCCATAATACAAAGCTTTCTGGATAACAAGTTTCCGGATAACTGATCCTATACCTGTATTAGGTAAACCTATGGAAGTGGTGGACCATCCAATAAACCTCAGCAGGAGAACATAAACATATAAAACTAGATTTCTGAAATACAATTAGGTGGCAAGCAGCTCTGTCTTACATTGTATTGTTATAGATTCTCACACATAAATCTCATTTTTTTCATTTTACTACAGGCTACCAGATTTAAAACTGATTTAGTTTTTTTTTTTGTTTTTCATTTTTAGATGGGGAAACTGATCTTTGGTTGCTTTGCTTTTCATTTATTCCATATCAGTGTCTGAGGCTGTGCTAATTATTATCATTGCATATGCAAAACAAGGAAGTTAATAATTCATGCAATCATTTTAAAACACGTTAATTACATGATATGTTTGTGCAGCAGAAGTTAAGTAGTAGCTTTAATTGGTTTTAAGATTGCAGTCAGACATTGTAATATTCACCTTACACATCCTCTCGGAATTACTGCAGCGCAATGTTATCAGATTATCGCTCTCAAAAAAAAAAAAAAAGCCAGCCAAGCAGTGTATTATATTATCTTTGAAGACATTCACAATTTCTTCTGTTGCAATGAATAAAAATGAGGTGCACAGAGTTCCCAAAAAGCTGCTGTTTGTAACGTTGATAGATACAGTAACTGTATCTTCCGTAGCTGTGATTTAATAAAGGCAGAATTTGAAATAAACATCATATATTCTAAGAAATAAAATAACTTATAAGGGTCTGCAGTTTCGTAATAAAACAGAATGCATTATGTTTACAGATCACAGAATCTTCGTTTTGTAATACAGGTTTTGGATCCGTCATCCGGAAACCCATTATCTAGAAATCTTTAAATTATGGGAAGGCGATCTCCTCTTGATTCCATTTTATTCAAATAATTCTAATTTTTAAAATGGATATCCTTTTTCTCTGTGGTAATAAAACAGGGCCTTGTACTTGATCCCAATTTAAGGAGAAAGAAAGGTAAAAACTAAGTAAGCTTTATCAGAAAGGTCTATGTAAATACAGCCATAAACACTCACAGAAACGCTGCACTGAGTCCTCTAAATACAATCTTCCTTTGCATAAACATGGGTATCAGACTTCCTCTCTCAGAAAAATCCTTCTTTCCCGGGGCCGGAGTCTGCGCTCTTTCCTATCTCCCTTCTTCTGCTCCCCCCTCCCATAAGAGTGCATAAGTATTCACTCTCCCTCCCATCAGAATGCGTGATCTGAGCTACCAACAGCTAGAGCTACAGCACGGACATTAGTGAGACCAAGCTAAAATGGTAGCTGCTATCTTAAACAAACATTTGCAGCTTCTAGGGCTGTTTACTCAGGTATGGTAATGCTTCTGCAGGATACATTTTGCATTAATCCTTTTGGGTTTATTTAATGTTTTAATTATTTTTTAGCAGACTTAAGGTACAAAAAGATCCCTATCTGGAATACCCTAGGTCCTGAGCATTTTGGAAATATGGTCTCATACCTTTATTATTATTATTATTAGGGTTACAGAAGACCCTTTAGTACATGCACCAGAATTGCTACTTTTGATGAAATAGAAGTATAGATATATAGGTATGGAATTCATTATACAAAAAGCTTTGGATTATGGGAAGGCCATCATCTATAGGCACCATTTAAATTAAAGGAAAACTATACCCCCAAACAATGTAGGTCTCTATAAAAATATATTGCATAAACCAGCTCATATGTTAAACCCTGCTTCATCTAAATAAACCATTTTTAGCAAAATATACTTTTTTTAGTAATACATGCTATTGGGTACTCCTAAATAGAAAATTGCTATTTTAAGAGTTAAGGGCCACCAAACTAAGGCGCACATACATGCTAGGCCCCATCAGCCAATAAATGGACAGAGTTCTGTCTTTTGTGCCCACACTACTTCCTGTTACAGTTTGTTTAGAGCTGCATTATTTCCTGTCAGATGATCTCTGAGGGAGCACCCAGCCCATCACTAAGGGCTCAAGAGAAAGAATGTACAATATTTATTGATATATATATATATTCCTGTTTGGTGAGATTCTTTAATAGGTCACTTAACATAATATAAACAATCTGTTGGTTACGTATTTTAGTTTTCCTTTAAATAAATTGAAATTTTTAAAAAAATATTTCCTTTTTCTCTGTAATAATAAAACCGTACAGTACCTTGTATTTGATCGAAACTGGTCTATATTTGGCCTCAGTGTAACTGAGTGTTTGTTTGAGCACACTGTGATTATGTAAATCTAGTTTATATTTTAATTGTATTTTCAATCAAGATCAATTGCACATTTTTCAACTTACTGTATGTTATGCTGTGTCTTTTACTGTTTTGCAGAAAGAATGAAAGGACTGTAAAACATAATGAGATTCGGAAGAAATACGGTATGGTTTTTAGTTTTTCTTTATTTAAAAAAAAAACCTAACATCTGACCACATAGAACTGTGAATTCTGCATTCATACAAAGTATCATAATTATCCAAGGAGGACCATTATGGCCGTTGGAATCGCTGAGGGGGCACAGCCATGAGATGGAAATGTGGGTGGCAGTTTTTAAGCGACAGTCCTGTCAGAATGCCGTGAGGCAATGAGATGCTGGCTCACTTAGCATACCAAGCTAATTTTTGCCCTATTTGGTCACCAAAAAAATCAGATAGAAAAATTGCCCTTGCACTAATGATTGGATAACATAGGAGGTCCTGACATGTAGTACAGGGACTTTATACATGTCCCTATATCATTGCTGGTATGGCCAGTTTTATCTAGTGGGATTTTTAGGGCTGTGGCACACGGGGAGATTAGTCGCCCGCGACAAAACTCCCTGTTTGCGGGCGACTAATCTCCCCGAGTTGCCTTCCCCTACCATCGCCGGTGGGATGGCACACGTGGTGGCGTGATTTCGGGATTTGCGCGACATTGCGCCGCCGCATGTGCCATCCCACCGGCGACTTACATTTTCGCCGGTGGGATGGCAGGGGAAGGCAACTTGGGGAGATTAGTCGCCCGCGAACAGGGAGTTTTGTCGCGGGCGACTAATCTCCCCGTGTGCCACAGCCCTTAGCCTTTTTCATCAGATTTGGATAAGAGAGGCCAACAATTTGGCCCATACACTGATAAGCTATTGTCTTGAGGTGGTCAAGTCAGTGACAGGCCTGCTTGAGACAGTTATTCCCTTATTTGTGGGGTTTATGCTGAAATGAAGTTTGAGATTTGTAACCCAAAGAGGCATGCCTAAATGTTGGAGGGGTGGTGTCTAAACCCAGAGACTCTGAAAGTCACTGGCCTGTAGAAATATACTGCCTATTGCATTGGGCTGATTAAAAATACTTTAAAAAATTAGGTAGTCAATTATCTATGATGCAATTGGACTAAAGCTTAGTGCATGTAGCTGGATACAGGCTGCTTGGCAGACCCAAGTGCTATGCCAAAGAAGCTGATTAGTGGATGCTTTACCTTTAGATTGAAAGCGTGAAGTGAAAAGAAACATTCCAAAGTATGGGCAGAAGTAAGATTGACCCACAAATGACTTTGCATAAAAAAGGCTAAATACTTTTTACATTTCTGAACATAAGACATATTTTTTTTGCATGATGGATTTCTGAATTAAAATACATCTTGAAAGCCCTTTTATGTTCTAAAAGTTTGTTGCCCAAGCCTAATCTTTGTCATGTACATTTAGCAGACAAGCTTAGCACTTCCTTTATACTGCTGGCAAGTTTAATTTAATCCTAATGTGGCATTTCCTAAATGTAAAACAAAATGCATGCAAGCTTGCTTTGTAGAGCCTTTGAAGTTGCTTCATATTTTAGTTGGCTAACAGCAGTGCAGTAAAGTAAATTGCTCTACACAGTTGAGACACTAGAAGATAAATAATTGTTCTTTTTTTCTGCCTGTGTCTCCAACCTAATTCACTGTTAATAAGGATGAGTGACAGAATGACAAGAGCTTTATTAACCCTGGCTCTGAAGATTAGACAACAAAATGTCAGCTCAGGCTTGTCTTTTGGGGATACTTTTCTCCTACTTTTCTCCTTTCCGATCGCACCATCCAGGTCATTTAAATGGTAATTACATATTGAAATGACTTGACAGGAACAGTGACAGTGAGATGGGTAAATGCCTGCTTTGTATTACAGCGAGAGCTTCACATCTATTTGGTTAATTCCTGAATTTTTATCATTTGCTGGCTCTTCTCTTTTAATGAAGTTAGAACTGCCTCTACAATAATGTGTAGGAAATATGCATATAGCAGCGTGAAGCTTTCCAAACTAAATATTCTGTATTTTTTATTATGTAAAGGAAAATTATACCCCGAACAATAATTTATGCTATATATTGCATAAAACAGCTCATATGTAAAACCCTGCTTAAACTAAATAAACCATTTTCATAAATATATACTTGTTAGAAGTATGTGCCATTGGGTATTCCTAAATAGAAAACTGTCATTTTAAGTACTAAGGGCCGCCCCCTAGGATCATACAATTCGTGGTGCGCACAAACAAACCAAGGGCACACATACATGCTAGTTCACATCAGCCAATTAATGGACAAAGTTCTGTCTTTTACTCCCACACTTATTCCTGTAACAGTTAGAGCTGCATTATTTCCTGTCAGGTGATCTCTGAGGACACAGGCCATCACTAAATGGTGGCTCAAGGTGAAGGTGTAAAAGGGCAATATTTACTATATATGTATATTATATTTCAGTTGGGCTTTGATTTGATTGTAGATTCTTTAATTGGCCCCTTAATATAATACAAACTATGTGATGTTGCATTTGTAGGCTTTCATTGGGAGAAAGTGCCATAAATTTTATAGTTTGGTTTTTTTTGAGTGTCATTTCAAATACGGCGATACAGAGATCCAGAAGATGCAGAATCCACTATGCGACGATCGACATCTCCTCCTAGCCTGACTCCTTCCTATACAGAAGGAAGGCTAGGATCGATCAATCGACCGTCGCATAGTGGATTCTGCATCTTCTGGATCGCCGTATTTGAAATGACCGGATGCAGCGTTTTTACAAGGTATTTTCTAAAAAAGCATTTCAAATAATAAACGCTGGGAAGGATAGGGCAATTATTGGAGGAGGGTAGAATAGATGTTTTACTTTTTTAGTGTTACTTTTCCTTTAAAAGAGAAGGATAGGCATAATCTATGGGGGCTGCAAAAAGGTTGGGCACCACCCACTGATAATAATGGAATACCTGAGATTCCAGGAAATTTGCAAAAGCCCATCTTTTTTCTTCTTTTTGGATCGCCTGTATAGTGGAGTGAAAAGCTGAAGTTAGAGGCAAATAGCCGGCTTCTCACTGCTCCACAAAGAGGATCCAAGAACAGGAAGAAGATTGTGACTTGTTGCTCCTACGATAATGTCCTGGCCGGTGCAATTGTCAGCAAACAAGCATTAACCAAGGTCTAAGCTAAGGAATTGTAATCACTGAGGGGTATCTAATATGGCACAGTGATTATGCCTTTCCTTTTCCTTGCTATTTTTCCCTATCAGGAAACTGACCTTGAAAATCCCCAGCCAGTTATTGGTTTCCATTCAGTTGGAGAACCCAGTCTGCAGCAGTTGTGCACATTCTAAGCAAGCGTCACCTGGGAACACTGAAGTCATTCTTATTGACTAATTCTCTGTATAGCCAAAAGGATTTGGACATTCCTTCTATTTATTGAACCTGGTTAGTTAAGCAATACTAATTACTGTTCAACAAAAGTCAGTACATCATACAGTAGACTGGAGCTATAGAGGCATTCATCCCATGGCCCTCCAGTTGAGCACCCCCAGATCTAAGATACAAGAGCAAGGCTATTTTAATTTTTAAGTATAAGTTCAGCAGTTAAACCTCTGTTTGACCAAACAATAAGCTCATATAGCACATCATTCTTCCCAGGAGGAACCTCTCATAGTCAACGCTGTTTAATAACAGTGAAGGAAAGATCTTCGTGTGTGTGTAGTGTGTGTATAAGATGTTATAGAGAAAACAGTGTCGGAGCCCTTGGCATTTACTTTTTGATTAAGGATTTGATAAGGCAGCCTTAGATGTTCAGAGAATAATCTCCAGACACCTAGGAAAATAGGATCTGCAGCCTGGGTTCACTGCCAGGGAAAGGTCTGTTTTTTTATTTAAAGCTTAAAGCATCAGATCCCTTCTGTTTTGGCCTCCTACAGAATTATTTATAATCCAGTTCAAAATACAGTTTTGTTTTAGTGTTTGGTTTGATGATTACTGTTAAGTGACTGGAAAACACAACCTTGACCTTCTTTGGGAAAGATGTGAGATGACTGAAGATAGAAATGACTGTATGGTCACTTCATATGGGTCCCATGGCGCAAAGCAATCTTACAGTGCCATTAGTTCTGTTTTACCAACGCTTTCATTTTAGTGAGTGCTCTCTATAGCCCATTACACTTTCCCTCTGTAATCCAGTTTATCCGTACAGCTTTACCTTGTACAATTTTATATATATATATATATATATATTATATATATACATTATATTTTCCATAATTTTTTGCTTTTGAAATGTTTCAGTTCTTGTAGCTTAGTAAATCCGCTGTTCCAAATAATCCCAACAGGTCAGTAGCAAAACCATTGCACACATTTCCCAAAATTGTTTCTAAATGAAGCTTTCACCTAGCCTTATTTCTAATACTGGTAACAAAGCTATAGCAGCTTTTTGCAGCTTTGAAACCAAAAAAAATAGTTTAAACTCAGTCATCAACCTTGTTTTAATTGTCTTTTACTGTAACTTTGCATTATTACAGGGGTCATGGGGAGCCACCCTAAATAGCATGGGGACCCATTTGCGTCTTGACCAATAGTTTAAAAATCTCTGCTCTAAACTCTTCTTTTCTTTTCTTCATGAAGACATATGACATAAGTTACCCCCCCCCCCCAATATTGTAGGCATTAATGATATATAGTGCTGGGTTCACTCTGGTCTAAATATGACAAATATCTTTAAAAATGTCCCCCTTTTGGAGCTCCCTACAGATCCTCTATGGTCCCTGTCCGTGTTTCAAATGAGGGTTGGGCATGTCCCTGCCAGAAGCACAGTAGGAGGGGGATAGCTAATCACAATCTTGTAGTCCAGCATCCATTCATCCTTCTGTTTTACCTAGTGGCACTTTAACTTTGTTAGTTCCCAGAAATGTTTTTTGTAGCAACAGTCTTACTTTCCTACTACCATACATCTGGCAGCAGTATTGATGTATGCATTCTGTTTATGTCTGGGTTATGGCTAGTCTATTCATAGCGGCAAACAGGCATTTTTCAGTACATGGAAATGATATATAGCTTAATGTACTGGCTACTATCCTCTCTATCAGTAGCCACAGTATCGGAAAAAATCATTGCTCGGTTTAACAGAGGAATAACTTTTTAAAGGAGAAGGAAAGGCTAAACCACTGGTGGGTGCCAAATGTTAGGCACCCCAGTGATTGTAATCGCTTACCTGATACCCCTGGTGCTCCTATTAGGAGAGAACAGTGGGGGAAGTAGTGGAACAGATTAAACACCCAGAGCTAAAACAAATAAGATCAATGAATTTTAATTCATGTTTCTCTTCAGTACCTACCGCTCCCTCAGTAACTGCAATAGATTCCAGCTTAGGTAGATCGCATCCATGGTACTGCCCTGCTATTACAAAAGAAAAAAAATTAGACTTGGGTGGTCATATTTGAAGCCCATGAATGGTGGGAATGGCCTTATGCTCTTCCCCCAAAGCACAGTACAATGTAGATGTTTTACCCTTAGTCAGTGACAGCTTTGCCCTCACATGGGGGACATGCTTCTTGTTATGCAGTTGGTGATTGCTGCCAGCTCTTTAGAACAGTCAAGGGAACATTCAGGCCAAGTTGCATGGTTGTCTGGTGGCAGGGAGGTTTTGGTGACAATTATAATTGAAACAGTGGAAAAGATACTTTGTTTTTATTGTGACAGGTATACATGGCAATGGCAGAAGACCTGTTGTATTAGTTATTAATTGTATTTTTGTATGTAATCTGTATTTTCAAAGTATACACCCATGTACAGAGCTGCAGATTATGTTAGCACTTTAAAAATACATGCTAATAATAATACTTGTTTTGATCACACCTTGTGTCTCAACCCTTACTTCTTGTAGATTGTAAGCTCTTTTGGGCAGGGCCCTCATTACCTCTTGTGTCGGTTATTGATTGCTTTATATGTTACTCTGTATATCCAATGTATGAAACCCACATATTGTACAACGCTACGAAATATGTTGGTGCTTTATAAACACATAATAATAATAATGTTTTATGTCCCATTGAATTAGCACACTATGGGAAATGACAGTGCTGTAAGTGGGCTCCCTGGATAATGGATTTCCAAATAATAGTAGTTTGGAATCTTGCATGTTTTTGCAGAGCAAGTGATTTTAATGTAATTCTTCTTGTCTCGTTCTAGGCCTCCTACAGGACATGGATCATCCCTACAGCCGATATGAAAATGAGTGAACTAATGTAGGAAATGCAAGAAAGAGAATCATAAGAGGGATTTCAAATTGCAGTCCAAATTTCCAATCTAAGGTTGTCATTTTCCCACCCATATCTTAACCCAGACTACAGTATCATGAATGCGCACCTTTTATTGAGATTGTTTTTATGTGCAGCATCTGTTGCATTAGAGAAACGTCACTGAGGAGATGTCACTCAGCAGGCACCAGGGGAATTGGGTTTTACTTGTGTTTCCTTCCTTCTTATCAATGCTGTGCAACCTAAAGACTGACACATTCCATTATCTTGGAGATACATCTAATTAGACCTTACTGCAGTCTCAAAGTATTGATATATTGACCAGCATTGTCTTATTATTTTGCACTTTTCGTAGGGATGTGATATGCATTGCTTGCACTGTTGGCAGTATGCAGTTTTAAGGGGCGTTCTATGTGCTAGGTACCAAGCCTTTTATTATTGTGGTTAATTATATACTACATAGTTACATTACTGCAGTTTCTTTTAATAAATATATGAAATAGTTCAAGCATCTAGTTTAGGGATGTGCAAATCCAGCTGGTTAGTTCCCAGCATCTCTTGCTCCTATTAGCTTGTCTAGTCAATTGCTGGCTCGTTTAGAATCATCAGTAAAAATTTCTGTGCTTTTGAAAAGAATGTTCTGTAATAAATGTGAAATTGAAAATGTAAGAAGTGAAAATGAGTGAAGTTTGCTGCATGGAAATGTAAGTTACATTTTTATAGTATAGCCCGTCCTCACTGTCTCTTATTGTACATTGCAGAAAGCGAAGATATATTTGGAAAATGTGGCTGCTTCTAATTTCACCTCATTCACATGTGTACAAGCCATGCCTTTCCGCCATATTTACTCTTGGGCTGCTGTGCTGCTTGTGTCACCCAAGGCGGTTTCCATAGGGCTTTATAAATCATCGCAGCACGCTAGAAACAACGGTTATTCTGCTGTCCTTTTTCCAAAATGCTTTGCTTGAGGCAAACACATTACAGGACCCATGTATCTGTCAGTTACAAAGGCAGAAAAAGACCCTTGAGGTGAATACAGTATATATGTAGGACTGCAGAATAATGGGCTCATTAATGCAAGAACTAGCATTGCTTTATTGGTATTAGTGCCAATGATAGCCATGTCATTCAGTGTTACTTCAGAGTGTCACCTTGGTTGGGAACAGGCTGATTGGTAAATGTCTTCCACCGTCTATGGTCAAACACCAAGGTCGATAAACTACATGTATCAATAGGGAATATTTTCAGTTGAAATATTTTGTTCTGGGGGTGTTTGGTACTCGTATCCTGTGGAAATAACAGAGTATAATTTTCAGTCTCTTGTTACAAAAGTTCTTGTTTGCCGCATACAAATATATTTATGGATGTATGTATGATCTTTGCTTGATTAAACACTTTTTTTCCTTTTCTGGTTGTTTTATTTGTGCTCGGAGATGTAACTACCACAAGGTTGACCCTGGGTGGGGGGCTAGACCTGTTGGGGTCTGCTGTACAGCTCTACTTTGCATCCCTTTCCAGCCACCAAGTAAGTGTGCAAATGCATTGGGTGTAGCAAATGCTTTTGGGGTGCAAGCAAAATTTTTTTTGGAAGGGTCTTGGCTAAAGCACATTACAGCCCAGCTTGTCCTTTGAATGGTAGGAAGCATCAGCCTTTATTGAATCTGGACTAAAAAGGCTAATTTTCTTCTAGGTAGCTCCCAAATAATATACACTATATATTTTAGATATCTCAGAAAGTGGTGCTTAGATTGCCAGACTTGTTCCCCATCCATTCTCATCCTAATACAGTTATTGAAATGGTTCTGTCCCCGGAGGCAGGGAACAAACACCAGTCAGAGTCTATAAAACATTGCATATTTTAGATTGAGAATGTATTCAAGGTAATATGTAGTGTGCAGAGCTATTTATGTGGCTGCTTTTGACAAATAATTACCCAAACCGTAGCAGCGTGTATGACGGGTTGGAGAATAATGAACTGCAGACATTTGCCATATATTTCTGTGTAGATGATGGAGGTTTCTTCGTCAAAGTACAGTAGTAACATTGCTAGTTTAATGCACTTATATAACTCATATCTGTCATTCCTCTATATAAAAGTGTCATGTTCTGAATAAAGTAATACTAAAAGCAGCCAATGTGATTTAAGGGCTAGCGCACAGCAATACGCACATGTTTTTTTTTAAGTTATAAGTAGGACTTGTGAATAATAAATGTCATTTTTTATACCAGCACATTTCCAGTCTTTAGGCCAATGTACACTTTTACATATAATAATAATCAGTGTTTGTTGGTAATCTAATGGAAAACTAAGATTATAAATCCTAAATTCTATTAATTAGTTTGCCTATATTATATAAAAACCAAGTACATTTATTATTATCTGCACTTTGTTCCCCTTTAGAAAGTAAAAGCATTTATGGCCACCCTGTATGGCTTAACCCATGTTTAGGGAAGTTAATAGGAATTAAGGGGAAGCTGTTAAAAACTACAAAGGAAAAAATAGGGGACAGACACTTTTTTAGAGCATATAAATTCTGCAACAGGTTTTGTAAAGCAGCCATCAGGAAGCCAAAATTAGAACTGATTGGTTTAAATGCCAATACTAATCCTACATTTGTTTTACATATATCATAATATCAGGCTTCATTAAAACTTGGAACTACATTTTCTTACATTTAAATAAAAACAAATATAGGAAAGTAAATGCGAGCAAGGCCCTAAAGGTCCCCATACACAGGCCGATTCTAGCTGCTGATATCGGTCCATTAGACTGATTTGGCAGCTAATCGGCCTGTGTATGGGCACTACCGACGGGCCTGCCCGACCGATATCTGGCCTGAAATTGGCCAGATCTTGATCAGGCAGGTTTAAAAAATCTAGTCAGATTGGGGACCGCATCGGCTCGTTGATGTGGTCCCCGAACCAACTTTGCCTATACCCGTCATTGGCCCTGGGGCCAAACGATCGAATTAGCCCGTAGGTGGGGGATATCGGGAGAAGATCCGCTCGCTTGGCGACATCGCATGGGGACCTTTAGTCTAGATGTAATGCACTCTAGAGTACATAGAGAGTACAATTCAGTTTAAGCCAGGCCACATTTTCTCAGAGCACCTTTCATTTGGTATGGTACTAAAAGACTGGAGGAACGCTGCCAGTAATAGACCCATTAGTTTGACATCTTTGGTGGGAAAGTTATTTGAAAGTTTAAGGGATGACATTCAAGATTAGACCCACTACAATGCTTTCTTACTGTTATTTTGCTATTTTGGATAAAAAAACAACTTCTCTAGAGGATGTTAGCATACTATGAATGATGGAAACAGCAGTTCTCATTTAAGGCACAGTAAAGGGTTAAAAGAAGTGGGATTAAAATACTAGAAGGGAGCCCTTAGGGGGCATTCTTGAGAAAGGACAAGAGTGTAAAGCACATAGAAGGGTTTCCTCCTTGTCACATCACACAAAGTGGCATAATGATATAAGACTCTGTGCTAAGGAATCGAGCAAAGCCATGTCTGGTGGGAAATGGTCAAGTAGAGCTTTCTCTAAATATTTTTTTTTAAAAAAGTGTTTTCAGGTAACATTTACTACTTTTATACTATTTGAATATGGGAAATTATATCATACAGCAGAGTTCCCCAACCTTTCTTACTCGTGAGCCACAATAAGGGCTAAGATTGGCTATTAGGCAGCCTCTATGCACACTATCAGCTTACAGGGGGCTTTATTTGGTAGTAAATCTTGTTTTTATTCAACCAAAACTTGCCCCCAAGTCAGGAATTCAAAAATAACTCCCTGGTTTGGGAGCAACAGAAGGAATTGAGCCACTTCACTAGAGTGATGCCTGTACAAAATATAAAGTGGCTGACCAAAGTTGCAATGTTATGTTTTACAAATTGTAGGCCAGAATATTGTTAGCAGAATCCTACATTGAAATCTGTTTTTTGAAATTTCACGTGCAGCTAGCCATATTCTTCATAAACTTCAGTCACACTTTACTGCTGTGCTGCAAGTTGGAGTGATATCACCCCCCTCCCTGCAGCCAATCAGCAGAACAATGGGAAGGGAGCAAGATAGCAGCTCCATGTAGATATCAGAACAGCACTCAATAGTAAGAGATCCAAGTCCCGCTTAGGACTCCTCTAGTTACATTAGAGTAGGAGAAACAATAGGTTATCTGAAAGCAGTTCTAATGTGTAGCGCTGGCTCCTTCTGAAAGCTCAGACTCAGGCACAATGCACTGAGATGGCGCCTACACACTAATATTACAGCTAAAAAATACATTTGTTGGTTCAAGAATAACATTTTTAATGGTAGAGTGAATTATTTGCTATGTAAACTGTGTACTTTAGAAATAAAAAGTATATCAAAAATCATGACAGAATCCCTTTAAGTATAGTATCTAATAGAATCAGTTTGTCTTATGAATGTGATTATGTAGAATTTACCCCTTTTTTAACCTGTGAATCCTATTGGTAAACTAAGGAATAAATACTGGAAAGGTGAATTATAAACAGGTGTGTGATTCTTGGTGAAAAAGCACCAACCTCATTTATAGACAGGAGAGCTTACAATCTACGTTTCCTATCACACACAAGGACTATATCTCGAATTCCTGCCATAAAGCAAGACCGGACTACAGTTGCTTGGAAGGATAACAAACAGAAACAGACACCAAGAAATGGAAGCATCAAAAACACAAAAGTTCCCAGCAGTGAGACTTTTGTCCAGAAACCACAGTACTTTACCCAATAGTACACGTTGTTTTCAGTAAAAAATACACTGTTTTTATTGTGATTACAATATCCCTTTTATCTATTTTGTACACTGCAGTGAATAAGGAACAAAGGACTTCCCCATAGTCCTACAGAGCTACAATAAGAGTACAAGGCAAACTGCATCAGATAAAGATATCACTGAAATACATGAGAACAGTTTGGACACATTTCAGCCTCACTAAATATTTATATAGTAAATTACAATAACGAGCACTATGCTGGTTCTCCAATCCATACAGGCAGACTCTTGCTCTGTATCAGGTTATAGAAGTCATGCTGACAGCGTGGTGTCAGTTTATTCCAGTCTGCCAGGGTTTCCCCTCTTATCATATTTCGGCATGCCTTTACCCTTAGTCCCTAGGGTGTACGGCGAGGTCCGGAGTGTTGTCCCCACCTGGTCACGTGACAATGTGGGTAACTGATGAAAAGAAACAAAGGCTCGCACAGAAATAACCTGGCCTTGCCTTTCATATGCTGCTGATTGATACAAACAGTGTTAGCTTATAAGCTTTGTACTGAGGATTTCCAAAAGCAAAATCATCTGCCAAAAAGGGGAAAGTGTGCTTGTAGGAATGCTGAGCATACGAATGGTTTACGGGCGACTTTCAGCAGGGTCATATGGGGTTGCTGAACGGATTCCTTTCTTAAGCACACTTAAAAAACATTATCAGTTCCCTGCAGACAATTTCATGTTAAGTGACCTGGCAACTGACAAGGTCTATTGCAGATGTGGCCATACATGGGCAGATGTAAATTGCCCTCAGGCCCTTCAGGCTGATTCAGAAACTTATCTACCTGTGTATGGGGCCCTCCAACGGGCCTACCTGACCAATATATGGCTGAAATTGGGCAGATGTCAACTGGGCAGATTTGATTTTTCCGTCTGAGAACCATATGAGCTTGTTGATGCTGCCCTCACTCCAATAGCTTGTATTTTTCTTATTGTAATGTGATAATTTGGCCCTAGACCAACCATTGCATTAGCCCAATATCACTCACTTTAGGTGGGCATGTCATTTGGCAACCTCGCCAAACGTGCAGATCTTTTATTGTAGTGCTGTTCAACTGGTGGCTCATCCCTCCCCCCATGTGGCCCTCAGTCTACTGTGGCTACTGCTGCCTGTGTGTGCCATACTCTGCCTGCCCTATGCTGCCTGTGTGTGCCATACTCTGCCTGCCCTATGCTGCCTGTGTGTGCCATACTCTGCCTGCCCTATTCTGCCTGTGTGTGTCATACTCTGCCTGCCCTATGTTGCCTGTGTGTGCCGTACTCTGCCTGCCCTATGCTGCCTGTGTGTGCCATACTCTGCCTGCCCTATGCTGCCTGTGTGTGCCGTACTCTGCCTGCCCTATGTTGCCTGTGTGTGCCGTACTCTGCCTGCCCTATGCTGCCTGTGTGTGCCATATTCTGCCTGCCCTATGCTGCCTGTGGGAGGTGAACCTGGCAGGGGTTTGTTCTGGGAGTTTGTTAGCAGTTGGAAATAGCCATTAAATCTAAGGTGTGTAATTATATGCTGGGGGTTGCAGTGCTATCCACAGGGGTGGAGGAGGCATATGGATGTAAGGGCATGACTTTATATGGCATATGCACATACTGTATGAGTGAAAGGTGATATCCCTGCAGTGAGCACCAATTATTTGTTTTTTGGGGGGGGGTTTAGATTTTTTTTTTTGTGTGCTACCACCATTAATTTTGGTATAGTCTAAAAAGCTCTCTTGATAACATGGGTGTGGTTTGAATTGGGTGTGGCTAAAAAAGGGGAGTGGTCAAAACTTGCTTCCATTATCATTTCCCCACCACATAGGTCAGAAAAATTCCAGCCCTCAGTACCACAAAAGTTGGACAGCACTATTTTAGAGTATGACCAGCTGTAGCCTACAGTCGGAGGGGGATCAGTACAATCAAAATACCGAGTTAAACCTGATTCTAATATTTTTACTTTGGTGCTGAATTACCATGGTTTAAAAACCCCAGTGCTAGCCAATAAGCAACCAATTCCAATGCAAGCTGCATGGCAGTACAGAATATTCTAACCAGAACCCTCCTTTAGTAGCAGAGGGGTGTGGGTTCATCTGACCCTCTTTCCTTGGACCCTGTGAACTATAAGTTGAGGGAACAGCCCCCCAGTCCTTACCCATTAGCCATGGTTTAGGGCTCAGTAGACTGAAGGGGTTTTTGCCTGGCTGATGGCCCTATAATTCTAAGTGGCTCCCCAAGTGACTGCCTTACCTTTCCTTATACTGCACAGGGCACAATAGGAGTGAGGGAGTGGCAAGTTATGGTATCCAACGGAAACAGCAATTGGGTGGACCTTTGCAGGCCAGACTGGCAATCTGTGGATTCTGACCCTCATGTGTTTCCTTACATTGAAACCTTCATCTCAAAGACACACTAAGGGCCCTAATGTGGATATACTTCACCTTTAAAAGAGGGCACCTATAATAAATGAATGCATAATGAATGCCACATTGACACTGGCCATACCTCACCTTTAATAAAGGAGACAAAGCAAATGAATAGTGCAAGTTACCATTAAATCCAATATCGTAATGTGGCGTGGATTTTTTATAACTTTCCTTCTGAATGTAATGTACAGTCGTCATATGAAAATTGGGTTGCCATGGTAACCTGAGACAAGGAGAGCAAAGGCCTCATAACAAGTGTTTTTTGTGCAATACTGCAAGCTCCGCCTCTATAAAATGTTCTATACTTCCCCTTTAATTAGCAACAGTAAAATATAACACAGTCAACAAACTATATAACTAGCCCAGGAGCACAGAATCCCACTGGTAAATGGAGCTTCCAACTCTCTGGCCAGTCACCCAGAGTTACATTCTACAACTTCAGTCTGACATCTAATTTCAACTACAATCAAAGCATGTGGCCCTTTATGATATCATATGAGCAGCTGGGCCTGATTCCACTGCACAGTGTATCTGCTACAAGTGCAAATGGAGTCCTTGCATGGCACCCTGCATCCAGAGGCACCCACTCACTCGCTTATACAACGCAGGGAGAAAATTCAATGCAAGTCACATAGTAGGAATTCTCTTATCCACTTGTATTCAATTTTATATGCAGGAAGTTGGCAGCATATATAGATGTGCCCCTATGAGAATTATCAACAGCTCATCTCTTTACAAGAAGCAGCCTATAAAATCCACACGCTGCATGGCTAATTGGCAGTAAGTGGGGCTACAGGCTGCACAATGCACAGGTTTCTGGGTGGCTTGTGTATCATTACAAATACGCCCTTGTGTGACATTAACTGTGAGCAGGTAAATGCTGCTGGCTGATCAAAAGTAAAATTAGGCAACATACACATTTAGTTTTTATATACATGTCCCATGCATAACAATGATTGCATTAATGAATATAAGTCTTGGGGGGTATGTGTGCACAGCTGACTCCAGTGTGTGCTTAAAAAGTCATAAAAGAAACTAAATTCTTTGCATTTCTCAATGCCACATTGTTTATTATACCATTAAAACAGGTAAGTCCACATAGCACCTACTTAAGGGGTGGTATAATGTCACTGCCGCAAAATAATGGATATTCCATTTATTCATTATGTAAGCTCTATGGGGCAGGGACCTCCATCCTCTTGTGTCTCTTATCTTATTATTATTGTATCTTTTATTTATTTGTGCTTATTGTGCTTTGTATTTATCTATTTTAATACCCCTGTTTATATTAATGTATTCTACAGTACAGCGCTGCGTACATAAGTAGCGCTTTATAAATAAAGATATTTGTAGATTGTAAGCTCTTTTGGGCAGGGCTCTCTTCACCTCTTGTATCAGTTATTGATTGCTTTATATGTTACTCTGTATGTCCAGTGTATGAAACCCACTTATTGTACAGCGCTGCGGAATATGTTGGCGCTTTATAAATAAATGTTAATAATAATAATACATACATTTATTAGGTGCTGCCCAAATCTAGCTGCAGTGAGATAAAATGACATTTAATGGCTCAAGATTTAAACATACAATTCAATTAGAAAAAATCATACTATACCAAACAGTGGAAAGGTGTATCCCAATGCCTCATGGTACCCTCTCCTAACACGTTTCGCACCAATGGGTGCTTCATCAGAGGAGATTAAAGTGAAACCTAATCACCTTTACTTGAGATTATTTATTTTATCCATCAGTGCCTGAGTTTTATAATCAAACCCCCCCTATAAGGGGCTCTCAGTATAGTATTTATATTGTTACCATATATGGTGCCGCGGTGGAAGCCACAAAGCCCGCAGTTGAAGAGAACAAAAAATTGGGGATTTTTCACCTGTATGTAACTACCCTCTTCGGCCACTAGATGGCTCAGTGGAGCTACCGCCGGGATGTGAGAGCGCTCCGGCTCCTGGAAAGCTCCGCGCAAGAAGAGGCAGCAGCCTGGAGTGGGAGCCCAGCGAGCGCTGGATGTGCCGGATCATTGTAAGGAGCAATATAAACAGTACAATGACGAAGAGAGAGGAGGGGTGGGAGGGAGAGATCGGCCAGAGAGCACAGAGCTAAGAAGCCGCAGCAGGACCGGGGAGTGCGCTTTCACTTCCACATGGGTTTCCCCTCTCTGTGACATTTCTTGCCCTGTCTCTCGGCTGGAGCATCGCCAAGTCTGAAGAAGAGCCGGCCCATGGTATTGGGGAGCCACACCGACCCCCCTTACTGACTGACCCCCTATAACCCCCCTGCCTGATTGGGGTGCAGAGGAGGAGAAGGCAGAGATGAGTCGGGCTGCTGGGGCAGAGAAGCTGCGCCGCTCGGACAGTCATTAGCGATTCCGCTCAAGTCTGTCTCTGGGAGGGGGGAGAGAACAGTTTTGGCTTATTTCCCCTTGCTTGGCATTCCCTGCCGCTGCTGCTGGGACGCTCCTGTATATATAAATGTGTGATATGATTGAGTCGCAGCCTGCTCAGAAAATCGGCAAGATGAAAAAGTTGCGGAGAACTTTGTCGGACAGTTTTAGCCGAATAGGTAAGTGCGGAGCCGGATATTCCCGCTGCTGCTTCTAACGGTGCTGAAGGCTCTTCCCTGCCGCTATTTCCCCCCCAGTCCCACAGGGAACTTCCAGCAGCGGAGCATTCCTGCTATGTGCGGCCAGATGTTGCCTTCCCTCTGCCTGACATGCCCTGTAGCCTATAGCCTTGTCTCTACTGCTGGGGCAACTCATACCCCACTACCCCAGTGGGTTATATACATGCATTATGCACCTCTTTTGCCTTTTTACTGCATTATCCTGGCAATTTAATATAGTAGTTCATGCTGTGAATTATATATTAAGCAATAAAATTATGCAATTTAACATGAGAAAAAAGGCATCTTCATACCCCTGTATCTGTCTGCTCCTACACCTTCCTGGGATGCTGGACTGATGGCTGCCAATCAGCATTCTGCCCAGGTACCAATATGGGGCAGAGAAGTGATTGACGCTTAGGCTTCCCTAGGGACTCTACAAAAGCTTTGGCTTTTCTTGTATTTACTCTGTGGTGGGTAATTGGTTTCCCATGGTGGTCGAATTCCTACCAAGTCACAGGGGGACAGCTACCTCTAAGCGTTAAGTTCCCTACTCCTATCCCCCTTGATATTCTGTTATTTAGATAGAAGTATATCTGCTGTTTGGTATAGGAGGCAGTATTGGGTAGCATTATATACTGATCACTTTAGTGCATATCATACTCCAGCCTACTTGCTTAATATATTTGATGTTAGTACAGGTGAGGTGATAGTGGTTAGTGTAGCATTTTATACTGATCACTGACCTAAATGTCTTGATATTTGGTGCTTGGTATAGAAGGTAATAGCTGTTAGTATAGCACAATACTGTATATTGATCACTGTTATATATATATATATCATAATCCAGGTTACTTAGTTTTCTTAGTGTTTAGTATATAAATTCTAATGTACAGTTTTATATACATACATATATATATATATATATATATATACACCGGTATATCGGACACCAGGCTGCGTAGTATATTTGGTGTTCAATATCAAAGGCAATATTTGTTAGTATAGCATTATATGTCAATCACTATTATATAAATAATAACCAAGGCTACCTAGCTGGCTGTATACCTGGTATGTAATACAGAAGATAATTGTGGTTAGTATAGGATTAGAAATAGAAAAGTAATTGGTCTTTTAATATATATATATTTTTATTTCTTTATTCATTTTTTGGTCTTGCCCCAATTGAACCCCTTCCCATTTGCAGTTTTGTAAGGAAGCCTTTAGTTTCCCATAATGATTCCCAGCCGTTCTCAGACGAAGCGTTCCTTGCCAGGGAGCAGCACGCGCTCGCTTGCAGTTGTACAGTGAGAGAATAATTCGGCCATAATGAGGAGACATGGAGCAGCAGCTGGTGGGACAGGCAGACTATTATGCAGCATCTTATTGTCCGAGGCGCAGACGCCGCTGCTTAATGCAGTCTGCTCTTTGTAGGGCTGACACATGGAGAAACTCAAATATACAGAATGACAATGTTGGAGACTTAATTAGGAGATGTGTTACTGGAAAACTGGCTGTTTTGTTGCCACTTACATTCTTAGAGCTCTTCTAATCACATATTAATTAACTCTCAATGGGCTTTGAATATTTATTATCCACTATAGTGAGATGACCCCTTGCTTACACAAGTCTTTTGATGCCTAGTGTCTCTCTTCACCTTCCAAAAATTCTTTTGGGTTGAGCAGCTTCAGCCTAACAGGCCTTAAATTATACCCCCAAATAAGAGCAGGTTTACACTAGATGATTGGTATGGATTTTATATCAATTGATGTCCATTTGCTGATCAGATATGCATTGCAAAATATTCAGCTACATGTTTTGTAAAGGATTTAGTATTCTGAATGTTAAGGATAGTTGGTCTGGGTAACTATTAAGGCCCCCCATGCACTGCTGTCACCTTGTTTTTTCACTTCTAGTCTCATCCAACGAGAGTAGATAAAAATGTTGTTCTTAACCAAACCTAACATTTCTTCAACAAGAACTTTTAATAAAATCCATACCTGGAGTTAGGGGCTTGGGCAGAGTGTAACAGGGGCATGACAGGGTACAGCTGGGGTGTTGCAGGGGTGCACCCAGAAACTCAACCGAATTTACCTCAGCATGTCTGAAAAATATTCATAGGAATTGCATTTATTTTAATGAATTTGAAGTTATAACAGCTGGGTATAAGAAGCTTTAGGGCCAGATATGGAGCATTTTGAATATAGCAGCTGAGCTGGTCAGAGGTCCAGAAGGCAGTTAGTTGTCCAGCCTTGGGAGGCAGTTGGTGCTCCCTCTTTATAATCAATGAATCACAGCAGTGTATAAAAATATTATTGTCTACAGTTTCGGTTGGTTAGTATTCTCATCTGCCAGAGGGTCCATGATTTCTGTTGGGTATCACTAGGAAATGGCTTTGTTGATCTCCATGATGTTTATTGAGGAAATCTCTGCATATTAAACTGTCAGTATGTTATAGTACCTACTGTGGCCAAATAGATAGATAGCAACTTCACTCAAGAACTTAATACGGGACTATGCCCTTCAAATACCTTATTGCGGAAATGCTACTGTGGCCATACTGTAGACAGAATTTAGGAACTGTGGAACAAATTCTGGAAAGCATGGTCCTGTCCATAAAGCCATTGGCCCAAATGAGAATATCTGTACAAAAGTTACAGGAAGCTGTGCCCTTCCTTACTTCGGAACTGTAAATACGGCATAGACTTACCAAGAGATGGCATCAGCAGATAAGATTATCAGTCTGACCAGCTGTATGGAATTGTAGGGTGCTCTGTTTTAACTGCCACCGATAGTGGTCCTAAATGTCACAATGTTGGGCAGTAGGCTCACTATCTACTTCTGCGGACGTATCAGCACCCTTAACATTTCTATTAGATCTTTAAAATTAGTTATAATTGGCATTTTGCTTATGTGTAGGGGTTTCTAGATCATTTAAGAATTCAGGGACACGTCTAGAAAATTCAGCCGGAAGGGTTGCCCTGATTGCAATTTTATATAAATGCAGTCAGTGCAACCTGGCATTCATACATTTATTCAAGGTGTCTCTAGTGCCCTCACACTTATTACATGGAGATGACTGATGAAGGTGTCTGCAGTGCCATGGTGAAGAGTCAATTACGCATGTTCAGTGATTCCTCTTTACAGTGTGTTGACAACCTGGGAAGAAAGATAGTATTAGAAACAATATATCACAGGCTGGACAGAGTATATGACACCCGTGTGAAGAAACCCTTGGCTACAATTTGTCATATTCTCTTTAAAAGCTCTATCACACTGGGCAGGTCAAATGACACCCATGTGTCCAAACCCTTGGCTTAGTATTTGTCAGATTCTTTTTACTAGTAAATATTAATCATCTTCTGTACCTCTAGGGTACCACTTGCACATATTTCTATATCTTCTATATTCTATAGGCAATGTTAAAGTGTGCAAATGGGCACTGTAGTACCTTCCTTGTGTATTATACTGTGTCCTTGTATTAATCAGGTCAGAGTTGGAAATGTATCTGTTACACACATTTGTTAGCAGGCTGGATCCCATTAAAATGATGATGTACTGATGTCATACAAAGAAGTCTTAGAGCTCAGGAGCCGATTATTGGCCCTATAGAAACCTTCAAAGACCACCTGTGGTTTTCAGATCTCTGGTATGTTAGATTTTTTTTCTCCCCTAATGTTATTATCTTTATAAATTTGCATTTTTTAAACATTTTGAATGAATAATATTGTGGAATAACATAGCACCTACTGTGCAATATAAGGAAGTTTCACACCCATTTCATATGTGGCATCATAACCATTTGTAATTTGTATAATAATAAATATTAATTGGTAGGGTGGCACCAGGGACAGGGGTTGAAATATATGGGAATTACTCCATTATTTATTTCTCACAGAAAACTGAGACAGCCTCAGTCCTGATCGCAAACTCATAGGGCACAAGACACAGTAGTAAAGTAGGGGACGAGTTGACCCCATGGCATAGAGACCTGCAAGGGTCTGTTTTTTACAAACCTGCACCCAACCCATAGCTGATTACCCCTGATCTGTGCAGGCTTACCCGTATGCTCTTCCTTATTCTAGTACACCTAAACTGCTCCCAACGTACCAATCAGGTAACATAGAAGTGACATCACATAAACAGGGAGTGACATCACACAATGGCTCATTTTCAGTAGAAAAAAGTTACAAATTATTTTTCTACCTCATAAATAGCCACCTACAACTACCCACCTGCAGCTAAAGGGGCCATGGACATAAACGGTATTCTGACTGAGTTGGTGCAGATCCTCCAGATGCCCCTGGCCAGGTGCCCATATCAGTGAGCACAAAAAGAAAAAAGGAAATGCACACAAAACAATTTGCTGGTGCCAAAAATACCTCCAACCTGTTTATTGTGGAGTGCACATACAGACCAAACGTTTCTAAAAAAAAAAGTGTACTTTTTCCACTGATGAAGAGGACGTGAAGCCCTTGAAATGTTTGATCTGTATGTGCACTCCACAATAAACAGGTTGGAGGTATTTTTTTACACCAGCAAATTGTTTTGTGTGCATTTCCTTTTTTCTTTTTGTGCTCATTAATGACTGCATTTAACACCATTATTTTACATTGTTATTTTTCTGGCGTAACCCAAAAAAAAGTGTAGCATAACTAAGCAAAGTCGGAGGATCGCTGATATTTATTCAGCATTTTTACACAGCATAAAAATAGAAGTTGTGAGGGTGCAGTACAAAGGTAACACCATGCACCCTCTGGTGCTTCCAAACTTGTACATCTGAATGAAGCTAGGAAGTAGGAAGCTGAACTGGGATGCCAGTATGCCCACCCTTATAAATTAAGCACTGCTGAATGCAGGATTTGCTTTATTCATCAGAGAGGCACAGGACTGGAGCACTTACACCTTCATCCATGGGTGCTAAGCATTGGGCACAGCCAAGAAAGTTTTCAGCAGTTTTGTAGGACTTGGCCCCCTCCTTGTGTGTTGTAAATGAGCCCTGTAGAATTAATTACAGGTTAAAAGGTTTACATAGTAACTTAGGTTGCAAAAAGTTCTGCTGTTTATGTCTATATAAAACCTGCCTAAATGCTAGGTGATACAGAGAAAGGCACGGAGTTTACAGTCGCCCAGTGTTGGTGATGTTATGCTACTTTACGAAGGGATCAAAGTATTACAATATGTTCCCTGTTGTATTTCCTCTATATTTGAAATGAAAAATGTCAGGGATTTCAACTCCACGTTAACATTTTTGTTTTGATCTTTATGCTGACTTTTGTTAATACTGAGACATGTCTACAGAGAGGGCTATGTTAATTCTCTGAAAGAGATGCTAGCTGATGACAAATGATTAAAGTGGTCTGATGAATAATTTAGGGCTTGACAAATCCCAGGAGGCAGGTATCCCATGGCCCTAATATATATATATATGTTTGTCTTTTGTGCGATTGTTCCAATAATTACCATAAATAGCCTGATTTTCGCTGGTCCGGATATATCACAAGAGATATTCGGAAACATGGACACAGTTGGCTTAAGCCTATTAATCCATAGTATCCAATAAGCAGTTAGCTTGTCTGTCTTAGGTAGAATTAAAAGTTATGATTAACAAAACCTAATTGGTTCCTAAGGGTTGCCAAATGTTTTGTCCATGTTACTATATAACTCTTAAAGATTTGTATTTGTCAGTTGGATGTTTCTACTGGACATTTCTAGTCATAATTCTTATTATTATAATATACAACCTGTATGTATGTATGTATGTATATCTTTATTTATAAAGCGCTACTTATGTACTCAGCACTGTACAGTAGAATACATTAATTCAAACGGGGTTATTAAAATAATAATAGATTCATACAAAGTATAACAATAAATACAAGGTACAGTTGCAATAAGTTAAGAGTAAAAGCTACAAGAGGATGGAGGTTCCTGCCCCATAGAGCTTGCAATCTAGATGTGAGGTGTACTAGTTGCTTTTGGGAGCTGTGTTAGCTTTTTGCATTTGTCTACAGATGCCCATATTGTCCTATGGAATATCTCAATAGTTGGGTGATTTATGTCAACATCTCTAACTATTTAACCTTATTTTCACGCAACTATTACTAGCATTAAGGCTATAAAAAAGTTGGACTAAACTGGTCCCTTTTGAACTATGCCTTTACCCTATAGGAGTAGGGCATTTATTCTGAAATCGGGTGTGATAAATGAGCAGTGGGCCTTTTTCATATAAATTCAGCTTTTCTACTGTTCATATTAACAAACAGAACACCACAAATATAATATTTACTATGAATTAAACTTTATATCGTTATTTCACATTGTCCCCCCCAGAAAAAGGAAACTATATTTATACAACTGTTATATAGTATGTCTATTATAGGTTTGTTGACCAACTCAAAGCTATTGCCAGATAATATGGCTTTTTTTGGTGAAGCATGGAATGGGTAGAGGTTTGAAAACTACAGTCCTGGATAACTACTGGCTGTCAGCAAAAAACCTACTTGCCAGATATGGCTCTAAATGGATGTCAGATGAAAGCTTGCTTGTCATATAGCATTTTAAATGAGTGTTACCTTTAAAGTTACTTGTCAAATATGGTTCTAAAATGTATCTTATTCATTGCATGGCACAGTTCCATTGTATCCACCATTGAGTTCCCAAACTGTTATTCTGACTCTTGTAAACCTGCCAGAATATTATAGGAGAATATATATTTAAATGGCATTGTCCTCTTTCAAAGGCAGAAGCTTTGACAATAGGTCACCTGCCATTACAGCACAATGACATGTTATTTGCTCACAAATTGTCACTACGATAGGAGAGTCACACAACCCACAATCCTAGCCATGAACCTTCCTTTAATTCCGAGGCCTTTCAGTTTGATATCCTTTCCCTCAGAACAATGCCTGGACTTAAGGACTTAATAGTTATTCCTGTGAGATTGTTCGTACACTGGTTTTGGCCTATTTGTACTAAATTCTGACAGCTTTCCCCGTGAGATTTTTGTGCAAGGGAAGATGATAACCTCTCTTAATTACACACTTGTGAGGTCAGTGATATGGGCAATTACTCTATCGTTAAACTCTTGCCGTTGTTGCTACTGTAGGATTTCATATATCACACGGCTGCAGTGTTATTGTGCATGCAGTTAGGTGGTTCTTAGGCTTTTACAAATACTTCCTGCGAGCTGCAGGCATTTAATGGACTATGTTCATCTATTGCACCAGAGTATTTACTGTAAAGAGCCCCTTGGTGCTCCCCAGTCTTTACAATAGCTACATGTTACAATTAGGTGACTAAATGATAAGTGACCATTTGTCTATCATGTTGTACTTTTCAACAGTGTCTTCTAATTTAGCTGCAAGGAGCTTGGGAAATGTGTGGTTGTATGAAACGTGGCTGAATTAGTCAGGGAAATACAAAGGTGCTAAAAGCAGGGTGTGCTGGCTACAGATTGGCTAAATTCCATGGATCTGCTTCTTGCCCATTATGGTGCATTATTTGCTCTGTATCTATTGAAAAGGTGGCGACTAGCACAGCTATAATGTAGCAGAACCATTATATAAACATATCTAGGGAGAAGACTTTGTGGGGTGATTGATAGGGCAAAGTTAAACCTCCGCTGTCAATAGTGGGTTAGAAAACATCTCAGGTCTTGCTGCAGGCCACAACACATTATATTGCATTTTTGATGCATTTGGGTTAGATTCCTGATACTGAGAGTCCCCTAACCTACATGCTGAATGGAAACACAAAAATCTGCTTGTATCAGCTTTTGAAATCCAAACTTAAAGCCGTGCAGCTTCATGTTACTGAGGATTTGCTCGCTTAGGCCACAGGAAGTCAGAAATCTCCATTTCTGGAAATATTTCAAATAAACTTAAACCCTTTCTGTCTGCTGAAGAATTGGAATAGTTTTCCCTTTATCCAACCAACCTGACCTCTGCTTTTATCGCTCTCTTTTTTTAATAATACCTTTTGTATATACTGTCGTTTCCAAATGGCTTTTCTGTACATACACATTCCATTAAATAAAGGAAAAACTTACAACCACACTTAATATACATCCTTTAAGCGTGTGGCACAAATCCTCAGCACTTCATAATAGTTTTTGCATTGGGCAAAAACTTTGATGTGTGCATTTAGTAGATAGTATGAGGTGCGTCAGACAGCAGCATTACTTAGCTCTATTCATACAGTCACAGTCCTTTTATTGTACAAAAGAAAAAAATGAATGGAAACCAGGGCTAAAGTTAATCACAAATATCAAGTCCATAATCTCCCATAATCATGCAGCTACATTACATTTCTGGAGTGTCTGGTAATATTCCAAGCATAAAATATAGAGGAAACATTTAATATATGTATTTGGCTTTATTCACTCGATACATACCCAGAAATCCAGGAGTTCTAAAATCCCAAGCCAAAAACCTTCATATAGAGTAACAGCATAAGCACAAATGCTACAGATAAACAAACATAAACTGTATAAAATAGACAAATTTGTAGAGTTAAGCTGTTGATTCAGGTCCTTCAGACCAATTTGGCAGCTAACCTGCCCATGTATTTTTTCTGTCTGTCTGATCAGGGACTGCATGGGCTCATTAACACATCCTCACTACGACTTTTCGTATCCCCTGCATTGTTTAGCACAATATCGCCAACCCAAGGTGGGCATATCAGGGGGAATGATTCATTCATTTGGCTACCTTGCCAAACAAACAAATCTTACCGTGTACCTTACTGTCTTACCTTTAGTGACTATTGGTTTTATCCGTCCCCTCACTTTATTGCTGTTTTATCTGTAGTCAGTAGAACTTCCATTTCATGTATAGAATGCCAGGTGGAATTAGGTGGTCACGTCTTAGCTTTATTGAATATTGGGCTGATTCTTTCATGGACCTGATTCTTAAATTATTAGGAGGTGGCCTCCCCGCACAACTGTGAGCCAGAATTCAGAGCTGTGCATGTCATAGTTATATAGGGTTGAAAAAAGACCAGAGTCCATCAAGTTCAACCCTTTCTAGTAAACCCATCTATGTACTCACATACATAAACCATATATACCAACATCAATACTAACTGTAGATTTCAGTATCACAATAGCCTTGGATACTATGCTTGTTCAAGAACTCATCCAGACCCCTCTTATAGGCATTAACAAAACCCCTACGCTGCTTCAAATGAAAGTTCTGTTTCTCTAATCTAAAGGAGTTAATATGAAGTAAATGTGAGTACCCAGACATAGGTAATTGCTTTTTCTTAACGTAATATAAACATATCAATTTTGATTAATTTGTGCTGGAGATAATAACATAAGACAGTAGCAAAATGAATTTAGTACAGTGTAAAACAATAATGACTATGATATTATTTGGTAGCCAAGATTTTCCCACCATGGTGCTCTGCACTTTACCAGACCCCACTTATTGGTAAGTGGGCATATGCAGCTTAACAATGGGTGCTGGGAGCAGTCTGCTTGTCACTTGGAATTAAGAAGCACCTACAAAGCAAGAAAGGCAAAGGGAAATTGCTTCATTAAGTTGTCAGAAAGCAGAACATTCATCTTAAAGTGACTGTGACAGCAACAAGCGGCTTTTTTGACTACAATAGGATTCTTCACAAGTTTGCCAGTTTGTGGTGCTTGTAGCTGTGCTTTGTTATCAGTCAGTGCCAAGAAGTAAAATACTACCTGCTGTTTATCTTATCTAGGGAGAAATCCTATGGTAGTACTCAGTGCAGAGGGTCGTGCCAATCAGCCAGGAAACCTGAGCCATTACACTGAATGACTGTTAGAAGCACAAGAATTGCTTGTTCTTTTTGTGTATTTTTGGGTACAACACAGCTCCATCTTAAGCTGTGGAGTTTATAATATAAATAGGAAAACCAGATTAAACACCCATTAGCAACACTCTATTGCATGTTTTTATTCTGAATAGCACTGGTGCTGTAACTGTCAGGCGTATGCCATTCAGCTCAGTGAAAGGCAGCATTGGGCGATTAGGGGCACCTTTGAATGTTACTCTTGAGCCATGTGATTAGATGCAATTTTGTACTCATAAAGCAAAGGATTTACATTTTTCAGGAACTTGCAGCCTAACAGTTCTCACATCACCCACACACATTCACCTCCTCCCCATCCACTGGGGTCCCATTGGACCATTTGGGAAGCTCTTGAACAGAGGTGTAGAGATTTAAATTAGGTGCAAAGTAGTGAGAATTAAACTGTTCTCTACATGATACATCCCCACAGAGAGAGTGTTTTTATACCTTTCTTTCCCCTCCAACTACAATATCCAGCATGTCTTATGTTATTGAGTAGTGAATGTGACAGATGCATTTGGACATGTGTTGAGGACAGGGCCCTGATGAGGGCTGAGCCTCCTGCCACTCTGTACATTGAATGACGGGCAAGGTACGAGGGGATGCCTATGGACCCCTTTAACTAATACAGCACTGACTAACAGAATCACTACTTTTGTAGGGAAGGGTGCTGCTATTTGTACAATGCCCCACACAATGGGCATAGGGCAAAAAATTATCCCTACATAAGCCCTATTGTGTATATATTTGTATAAAACGGTTGCTCAGAGAGGGAGAACATGTGTTTTAACATAGTTTTCCTTTCAAGCATAATTTAGCCAATAATTACTTCCAGTTACAGACTGCTAATCGTATACAGAGATGTCACCATGAAGTCAATCATACTAAAGTGATTCTAGTCACTCCTAAGGTATTGATGTACCATGCCCTGATCACACTCTTCTGCTCCATTCCCAACTTGGCAAATAACCCAAAACATCCAGAAGGGTTGACATGTTTGCTTATACTGTATATACGGATGAAAGTAAACATCGTTCATATTCTATAGTTTGAAATAGCAGATATTCCCAAACCGTGGGACTGTTCTCCATAGAACAGTGATTTCCAAGCTGTGGGGCAGGCCAGTGGCTGGGGGAAGTTAGAATGAAGTACATACTTCGTCTCATAGATACTCTTATATGCCCAGAAAATAGGTTAGCTAGGGTGAGCTTTGGCCTCTTCAATCAGAGGTTGCCTTAGTTCAGGGTTCCCCAACCTTTCTTACTCTTGAGCCACAGTCAAATGTAAAAAGACTTGGAGAGCAACACAAGCACCATAAAAGTTCATGGAGGAGCCAAATAAGGGCTGTGATTGGCTATTAGGCAGCCTCTATACACACTATCAGCTACAGGGGCTTTATTTGGCAGGAAATCTTGTTTTTATCCAAACAAAACGTGCCACCAAGTCAGGAATTCAAAAATAACTACCTGGTTTGGGGGCACTGAGAGCAACATCCAAGGGGTTGGTGAGAAACATGTTGCCCCCGAGCCACTGGTTGGGGATCCCTGCCCTAATTTATAGAAATATATTTTCGAGCAGGATTTGTCAGGCTTTTCAGTTCAAGTCCCGCTTGAAGGTTTCAGCTTGTGGTCATGGTCCTCTTGAGGTCATAACTAGGTAAGGGACCAACCCTTTAGTTCCCCTTTACAGAACCTAGGGCGATGGCTGCCATTTCAATACTTTTATGTTAATTGTGTAGGATGAGGGTGACAGAATGTTCTGCAGAGCTCTGTAAATTTGTCTCTTTGTTTTTGGCACAACCCGGTAGATGCATTTTATTAGAACTGAATCTAATCAGGCATTGCATTTCACAGAGAGTACAGAAGATATAAAGTTGATGCTGCAGCTCGAATCATTTACTTCTTGTTCACAGATTAGATGCTATTAAAAGCCAGTGTTATTTGCGTAGATGCTGCAAATGTTTTGAGAGGACTAAATGCTAGTCTGTTTCACTGATTCTTTCATATTCAGCAATTGCCTTTCTTTTATAAATATTGAAATTGTTCTCTACAGGCTTGGCTATAAATACCCATTGCCGTATCATTCTTAATTATACCCGTGTACCAGCTCTAATGTTACTTAAATAACATGGAACTAGTGAGTATCATGTGTTAAAAAGTAATTTAATCATTTAAGCACTGCTGCAATACTTCACCAGCCCTGTTGAAATGAAAATACAATAATATTCCTTGTAGCCTTTGGAATTTAGATCAGGAAATCCTTTCCCACCTATGTGCCATTATGAGTAGGGACAGTTCTGTTCATTGGAGTCTCTGTAATACAGTGCTGGGCCAAGTTGGAAGACAACCCAACCTTGATAGCACCCTCTGGGGGTGAATAATGAGCCCCCCCCCCCACCATTCATCACAAATGTGGAAACAATGTCAGTGCTTTCTCAGCCAGCATCTTCTGATCATTTAGGTCATGCAGGGCCCAGATTACGTGTAGGCAGACGGAAGAGGTACATAACTTGTTCCACCCCCCACCCTTGCACCCTAGGCACTTGCTTTTCTCCCTGCCCCTAGTTCTGAGCCTGCTTTAATAAGCTGGATATGTCACACATGAAGCAGAAAAGTAAGGGTAATCATTCAAAAACCATGCAATATAAAATAAAGGCCAACTGAAAAGTTGCTTAGAATTGGTTCATCTATATCATGCTAAGTAAATTTAAAAAGTATATTTCCCTTTACTTAGGGAATTATTATGATGTCACTGCAGAGACCGTGTCATTGTGAGTTCAGTAGTTCCTTCTAGCATGAGCCTGGTAGTTTATTTTGGGAAACGATTCAGATAATGTCTTCCAACACTCATTGGAGAAGATGCTTGGAGTTGAGCCCCAGCAACAGCTGGGAGTGCTAAGCTTATATAAAAGATGCTCCTACACACAGGTGGGAGAAACATTCCCAAATATGACTGCTTCGGTCTTATTGTTGACAGAGCCATTGTTATATCTCAATAAATCGGTGTTGAGCAGACAGCGGCATGGATATTTGGTAGATGGATTGACATATGACCTCTGTGAGCTCTGCACAGACGGTATACTGTAATGTGAGTCTAATGCTGTGGTGTCCTGTTGCCTTGTATGCTTCAAGCTTGAAATTGCATTGTTAGCTGGATTCAGAGGGGATGGGGCTGATTGGAACCTTTTGTGTGGCACGTTATTACATGCTTCTGTATCACAACATGATTTTTTTATTAAGGGATCTGTTGGCCTTGAAATGTAGTGTACTTTGAAATATCAAATAATCAAAGCTTTTCTTTTGTAAAGGCACAAAGGGCCACTTCTGCCTTTCATGATTACATATTATATATCTGTTCTTCTATTGTTCCTTTGTGAAAATAAGACTGTGTGTTTTAGAGAAACGGAACGGAATACCTAATGGAATAATTGCTAAAAATGCCAGGTTCAGTATAAATACATCCATGTTAAAAGAATACAAAATTCTATCAATCATTATCTTCTATATAAAGAATAGAGTTTGAGGAAGCCATTTACTAACGCTCGATTTTTTTTTCACAGTTCCTTTTTCGTGCCAAAATGCGATTTTGTTGTAGAAAAAAAATTGCGATTTTTTTTTTTTTTTTTCACAATTTATTATGCAACAAAACTGCATCAAATCCAAATGAAAACATATGCTAGCTAAAGCCTGTCGAGATCCCTTTTACAAATGGAAGATCTTTCTTTGCTTTGGGTTTTCTTTGCTTTGGGTTTTTAGAGGTTTTTTATATATAAAAAAGTTGCGTTTTTTGCTTTTTTTCTGCATCTTTTTTTCATTCATGCTTTTTCAATTCGCATCTTTTGATAAATGACCGACATTCGTGGAAATGAGTTTAGTCGTGGTTTCAAAAAACTTGAAGCCACAAAAGTTGAGATGTTAATTAATGCCCCCCTGAGTGTTTGTGTTCTTTTTCCTGTTATTTTATAAGCCAATAGGTTTGTCCAGGTACAGTATCCCCTAGCAACCAATAAGATGTTTGCTTTACATGGGTGACCGTAAAATGCTTCCTGCTATTGGAGATTATGGCAAGAGCAAAACTAGTAGCTTTTTTTTTTTTCTACATTTTTTTTTGGTCATGGACCTTCTTCTCATCCATAAGGTTTAGGAAACATGGGTCCCTCTCATGAACTGTCTCTGCATATCTTGGGAGGCAGCCAAACATTCCAGGTACTGTCCTCACATCTGGGAGAGGGTCAATTACCCACCATCCACAACATGAACTGATTCAGATTTCAGCATTCCTTAGAGTAAGGCCAAATAAAACAAAATATGTTCCTGGGGCTTTCAAAGGTAATACCAGCTGGTATCCATGTATCCCAAAATCACACGCCTGCCATAAGATCTATAAAATGATGCCATTCCACAGTACTGGAACACTATTCAGCAGCACATAGCTGCAAAGGCGAAACCATATACTTAGGGGTTCTGAGCATGTGTATGTAGGCAACCTCCTTACCTGTAAAAGCAGCCTAGGCTGGGTACAAACCTACTTAACTATCTGACCAATAGAATCACAGCATTCAGTTGAACCAGAAAACTTCTCAGCAGTGCAAAGTCCTTTTGAAAACATTGTTGTATTATTTTAAACATGTAATATCAAATTTCCCTGGCAGCCCCAGGTACCTCAGCTACAATTACATTATATACAAATGAATACACAATAGGCTCAGTGGTATAGAGTTTATTAGTATTAGGGTCCCCAAGTAAATGGGTTACAAGAAATGAGCCTTTTGCTTGTGTATTTTGGATTGGAACGTTGGCTTTCCCCTAATGTTTCCTTACTTCCTGCTCCATCAATGACCACAAATACAACCACATGTTTAATATTTATACTAAATACTCTCAGAGACCCATGTTGTTGGGCTTTTTATGAAAGCAGGATTAAAGATACGCAGAAATCTACTTCCTAAAGGTGCAATTGTTCAACTAAGATCCACTCAAAATGTAATAAATCAGCCCCTAAGTATTTTTAGCTGAACCAAATCCAAACCATGTGACTTAAAAGCTGTGGACAACTCAACGTGATCATTTTTTACATTTTCCTAAATTTGAATATTGGAATTAGGGTTCAGTTTATCTTGCTATTCATCCATAGTCTTTGGTGGAGTCAAAGACTAGGGGCCAGATTTACTAATCCACGAACGGTCCGAAAGCGTCCGAACGCGCTTTTTCGTAATGATCAGTATTTTTGCGACTTTTTCGTCGCCGTCACAACTTTTTCGTCGCCGTCACAACTTTTTCGTATGTCCCACAATTTTTTCACCGCCGTTACGACTTTATCGTATATTTTCCACGACTTTTTCATCGACGTCGCGAAAAAAATCGAATTGGCTTTTCTGCCGTTTACAATTGCTCAATACGAAAAAATTTCGACGGCGACGAAAAAGTTGCACAAAATACGATAAAGTCATGACAGCGACTAAAAAATCGCGCAAAATACGCAAAATTTTCGTTTCCAATCTGGTTTTTTCCCATTCGGGATTCGGATTCGTGGATTAGTAAATGTGCCCCTAGGGGTTGTTCACCTTTGAGTTAACCTTTAGTATGATGTAGAGAGTAATATTCTGAGACAATTTGCAATTGGTCTTCATTTTTTATTATTTTTATTACATTTGTTTTTTTATTTCACTTTTTCTTAAGCAGCTCTTCAGTTTATAACTTCAGCACAAGAAGAAAGCAAATAGTATAAAAAATAGCTATAAAAAAGTATAAAAATAAATAATGACCACCCTTTTAAGATAAATTTTGAACATATTAAGAAGTATTTGCCTTGCCGTCGTCATTTATTTGTTTGCTTCGATTTAGAAACGTTGAAGCAATGGGAATGCTGTCTAAACCGAAATCTTTCTTCTCTTTTACAGCTCTGAAAAAAGATGAAAATGCAATTGACGAGGTAAGTAACGGTGCTGGTTTTCTGAAGAGTGACAGTTTTCCAAAAGCATGGTTTTAGCACTAAGTATTTGTGTTTTGGCACTGGGACAGTCAGGGCTTTGAAAGGTTAAAATGCTTGCTTTAAGTGAATAGTGGGGTCATGCCATCTACTGATGCTTACTGTAAGTCTATGGCACTTTAAAGCTGAATGACCCTACAGGGTCTAGAGTTGCCACCTGGCCAGTATTTAACTGGCCTAGCCAGTTTTGTAATACCCTATAAATCATCCCCCTTTACTGCTGATCAGCCTTTATACTCGCAGGCCCATCTCTGCCCCACCCATTTCCCCTCCCACTCTGCCCATTTCTCTCTTTCCAATCACATTTACCCTTTCCCCTGCCCAGTCTGCCAATTTCTCCACCCCTTACATCATATCCCCACCCCAAATGACATCACAGCCCGCCCCCAACCCGAAGGCCGGAATTAAAGGAAAAAAAAGGGCCTTGGGCCCCATTAAAGTTTTTGGCCCTGCTACTGGCAATAGCAGTATTCAGTATTGTGTTAGGACAGGCAATAGCTGGCAATAGCAGTATTCAGTATTGTGTTAGGACAGGCAATAGCTGGCAATAGCAGTATTCAGTATTGTGTTAGTACAGGTTTTAGGTCATTTCAGTTTATTCCATTTGCAAATGTTGTGCTTTTCTCCTAAGTGCCCTGTAAATGCCAATGTACCCAACTGTGAATATCCTATGGTATGGTATTATAGAGTAGAATGGAGAAGGCAAGATTTGCAGCCCATTTTGTTGGCTGAATTTCCAGATTACTACTATAAAAGGTGTCTAGCTTAGTTTCATTTTGTTCATATATGCACATATTGCCATATTCCACATAGCAACTTTCTTCCGCTCTGCACATGGAGGAGGATGTGTTCTAGATACATACAATGGAACAGATGTTGCTGTGCTGATCTATGAATAGTGGTATTGTCTAAAGTCGCTTGATTTTTGTAACCGATCATTTTCGCTGCTGTAAATTGCATTACTAAAACCTTGACATATTAAATCTTTCAACTCGGCTCTCATTACAGAGTAACTGTGTGCCTTGGCACTTTTAATTTACTCACAAATTGCCTCATTATCACCTTTAATTCCAAGAGAAAGTTACTGTATTTTTGATAGCTATCATATTACACAAAACAGTCACATTTGCCAGAATATAATGTGATATGATGGCTGAGTTTTTGTTGAAGGTAATCTAATGATTCAAAGGAATTTTCTATTGTCTGAGGCTTTTATAGCTCTTTTGGTCTCCCTGTGATTCTCACCTGTGTACAGATATGGGACCTGTTATCCAGAATGCTCAGGACCTGGGGTTTTCCAGATAAGGGGTCTTCTGTAATATGGATCTCCATACTTTAAGTTTACTAAAAAATCATTTACATATTAGAAAACTGAAAAGGATTGTTTTGCCTCCAGTGAGGATTTATATCTGATATAAAGATTTTATATTTTAGTTAAGATCAAGTACAAGGTACTGTTCTAGTATTACAGATAAAAAGGAAATAATTACATTTAAATCATTTACTATCTATGGGGGATGGTCATCCTGTAATTTAGAGCTTTCTGGATAACAGGTTTCCGCATAAAGAATCCCATACCAGAATTTCCTTGGATTACCTTGGAGCAGTGAAATAGAGGATGTGAGGTTTATTCTCTCTATGATAGCCATCTGTATACATGGAACAAGGAGTGCAGAATATTGCATGTTAAGGCATGCCATGGTATTGAGCGGGTAATTCTGAATTGATCATGAAACAAAAAAAATATATAGAGCAATTTCAAAAACCTTATAGTACTACTGGGATTAGTTCTTCCAACCATTCCAACCAGTCATATGAGTTCTCTCCAAGGTTCCTCAGGGACCTGTATAATCACCAAAAGGCCTTTGACCTCCCAGTCAGAGGATTTCCTAATATTTGCTTTAATACAGTATATTGGGAGAACTGTTTACTTATTGCAGATATTGTGTAAAATTCAATAACTGTATAGGATTCAAGATAGTGCTACATAGGAAAAGCCTTATTTGTGTCAGTCGTGTGTCTATAAGATGCAGTTTTGGGGCAAATAATACTTTGAATAACATTTGTGTGAAGGGTTTAAATCAGCATGGCTTTAAAGGAACAATAACACCAACAAAATAAAATAGTTTGCACTGATCTTTTAATATTCTGTATTGATGATCATTTGAAGGGGTGAGAAAGGGAGGCTCAGCAGGGGTCTCCTGCAGGGGGTGAAAGGGGGTGCGGGGGACGCGGCTGGGCGGGGGCCTCTGGGTCGGCACCCCCCAGTCCGACCCTGAATACTGGTGGGTGACACTAGCTGCTGGCTATTGTGTATTTGACCAAAACCATGGCCTCTCGAATCTGTATCTGAGGCCCAACCAATTATTGATCAGAATGACTATTGATTGATCATGAAGACTCTGCACAGTTCTGCCATATGATCAGGTTGCCCTGTTAAAAACAAATGAACAAACCCAATATAACCCACCACTTTGGTTTTATTTTGAAGAATGTCAGCTTAATGGTGGCATCTGAAGCTCCTAATAATAATTCCTATATTGGTTTTTCCTCTGAAACTGCCTATCTATCTGCCTTTTAATTTGTATTACTAACCTACTGCAAAATCATAGCTGAACAGAAGATTTCATAGTGATGGCCAGTGACAATGCATATTTCACACCCAGTTGAAATGAAATCCATGCACAACTGAAAGGATAGGTCAAGCAGATGTTCGGTGGCATGGCAAAACAGAAAGTAAATATATAGGATAACATTTAATTAGATATTGGATTAAGGTGAAAAATTACAATTATCTTCGTATTGCAGTCAGCCCTCTAGCTTTACCCCTAGCAGGAAGATGTTAATGGCACTACAATGCCAGCTTTGTGCTTACTCTGTAATATTATCTTTCTATATCCGGTAACCACACAGCAGCCAAGCTTTTGTATACTCAGCAAGTATTCCTGAATACAACATGCCCCTCTATTACACTTTGTGTTTGTTTAACATGATGTTGAAACTGCAGTTCAACAAAACAGTAGGTTTACATTATACCGACAAACAGTGGAATAGTTTGTGGAATGTTTGCCTATAAATTTGTTATTTCCATTTCTTGACAAGTGTCTTAATAGCAGTTAGATTAAATAGCAAGGTCAGAATTTTGGGACACAGATCATAGAATTCTTTTTTTAGAAGAGAATACTCTTATGTCCTAAATTTACCCTTATGTGTTTCCATGCTCTTATTGATTTTAATACCAGTGACACACACCAATATTTAGTACAGTCTGATATATGATCATCCAGACTAGGAGAAGAAGACTGTCCTTCTGTTGTGAGGCCAGAAGTAAAAAGTTTCCACTGGGGCCCAAAATTACCCTAGTACTCTAGAGTTTAGGAAGCCCTAAAATGACTTTGTGGTGTGGGTCCAGGTAATGTCTTCTAAAGCTGGCCATACACGCACGATAATATCGTACAAAACCTTGTTTCGTACGATATTCAGTGCGTGTATGGCAAGTCAGCGAGTCGACCGATATCGCAGGAGGCTGCTGATATCGGTCGACTCGCCGATCGGCCAGGTTAAAAGATTTTGATCGGGTGCCATAGAAGGCGCCTGACCAAAATCTGCCTTCAGCGCTGAATCGGCAGAAGGAGGTAGAAATCCTATTGTTTCTACCTCCTTATCTGCCGATTCAGTCCTGAACAGTTTGTGGCTGATTGTACGATCGCAAATCGCCATGTGTGTGGCCACCTTAAGGCCGAGGGCTAGCAGCCGACCAAGTTTACTGGCCTGATTTAAAATCAGGGTGAGCCATTCTTGAAGTTTTGTGGTCATTGGCTGATATGGCAATTTAGTATTATCACTGCCAGTCTGTCAGTCTGATCAGGCCATTTTGGCACTGTGTATGTATATTCAAACTCTACTAATACTGGACTGGTTAACCACAGGTATCTTTCTTAATAGTTGGCTTATGTTTTCTTAACATTATCCTATAGCAAGCCTTTTTGAGGTTATTCCATCTGCTGTCTTTTTCAGCAGGATTCGAATTTGGCGAATCCATGCTCCTGGTCAAACTGAATGACTTTTTATCTCGTAAATAGCATTGGCATATGCTTATTAGGATTTGGTTTGGTATTCAGCAGAAAAAAGTGGATTCGGTGCATCTCTAACCATTACCTACCATTCATCAGAGCAGGCTAGATGGAGACTGGATGGGCAACTATATGGAAGTCCAAGGAGCGTGTTTGAACACAAAAATGTTTAATGAATGATGTAATTTACAACATTTGAGTCCATTTAAGTGATGGTAAATAAGGCAATACTAACTACTACTGTCTGGAGGGGAGCAATAGCTATGAGAAAGATTACAAGGAATGTATAGGAATATGTAGTTTTTTAGAGAGCATGTAGGCTGTACCAGCATATAAATGGGTATGATAATAAACAGCACAAGAAGACAATTGGTCAATCCAGGTACTTTTTAAGAAGACTATACCCTTGGCTGACTATGAGAGTGCTCATTTCTTCAAACTGATGCCTGATTTGGAACATACATCTGCTATAGAATCAAGCCTAGGCTCAGCAGAGAGTGATCATGTCTAATACACCCCATCAATTAGCAGTCCGTGTGGGAGCTTGGGAGTGATCAGCTTTATAGAGACACACTTGAAGGCATTATTATTGTTTTTTAGGCATTTGCCATCTGTGACAAGACTAATCAACCTAACTCGTATCAGGTCCATATGTCTTCCTGTCGCTAGCATAGGGGCCAGTCATCAATCTTCATTGAATTTGTAATTTGAATTTGGCAAGGGGGGCACCAAGTGACATGGATATGAATTACTTTTGGTATCACAAGTTTGTATGACAAATTGTCCTCTCAGTCCCAGTAACAAGGCTGCTCTTCATATGTACGAGGGGGCTGTTAAGTGTTACAAATTGCCCTGTTCTGGCTGATATTTTATGAAGCTACATAATTGGGATATTTTATAACAAATCTGTTTTGGGGGGTCATTTCCCCTTTAAGAGACTGCCGATGTGACAGTTGTTAATGTATACACAAATGCGCTAGGATGTTTTATACAAAACTGTCATTGACTTTTAGAGAACCTTAGAATTTACTCTATAAGAATACCAAAGAACTTCCAATCAAGTAAAGCATCTTGGCCGGTTTCCATGAAGAAAAACTGTATTGTTGTGACAGTGAAATATGAAAAATCCATAATGTGTTCCTTTTAGTCAAATTATACTTTTGGCTCTATTTACTAAAATGCGAATAAGTTCAATTTTTCTAAAGTGCAAATTTAATGATGGTTTATACAAATAGGGTGCATTCATGTATTTAATATGAGTGATGGCATCCAGGAAGATCCATTGGAGGGTGCTATTATTCATTTCAGGGTCAAATCACCAATAATAAATATCGCCCACTGCAAACATAAAAAAAAAACCTATTCACTAAACTGTAATTTAATAACCCAATTTGTAAGTCATTAAAAAAATGCGTAGGAAGAAAACGTTTATGCATGAATTATTAGGGAACTTTTAATGGGGTTTCAGGGAACACCGAGTTCTTTGGCTTTCCATCATATATATACTGTATATCGGCATATCAGCCATATTTCCCTGCAGCTCACTCTTTCTGAACTTATATAAACTTCCAGCTCCCAACTTCTACTTCATCTGATGTGGATTGAGAAAGTAGTGATTTAACCCTTCAAGTGCTTTACAGTGCCAACCTAAAACAACCATTCCCATTCTGTTTTGCTCTATGCCACACAATGTGTTTACTGGAAACGCCGGGAGCAAAAGACCCTGGAATTCAGTATAGTTCATTTCTAGTAGATCTGTCTCATTTACAGGCTTTATATTCATTTTATAGATTAGAAAATGTGTGAGTTTCTCAACCTAATATCTTTATTCCAACTGTAAACAACCTACTATGCTTTGGGTCACTGACAGATTCTATCTTGTCTAAGCACTGATGGTTTGGGTGCAAATTTATACTAATGAAAGTTCCCCTTTAAGCACCCTCTGTTACTATTAAACAGTAATTGAACTTTTCTTCAAGAATTTATAGTAAATTCTATGACTGGGACTTGAACTCTGCATGGCCTGGTTAGTGGCTATGCAGGTACCTTTCAGCCATAGGAGACTCAGCAACAGGAGTTCCTGTGTTGTTATTATTTCTTAGAGTACCTTGTATCCTTATTATGATCCAGCAAGGCAATTGCTCATTTTGTTCCCTCCCCTGTTTGGTCCTTGCTGGATCATTTTGCTAATTAATTAATTTTGCTAACTTTGTTTATTTGTGGGTTGTTCCTATATCTGTATCCTGTATTGTTCCTGACCTTGTTATGCAAGGTGCTGTTGCTGAGTTCTTGGTAAGCTGTGTTGCTGTACCTTGAGTTTCTAGTAAAGTTCTGTGATCAAGTTTCCTTGCTCCATTCTCCTGGAAACCTGCTTTATACCTAGCTATGGGGCTCCAAACTAATGGTGTGAACCTGCACTGCCATGACCTCCCTGACACCAGGGCCTGCTGCATCAAAGCAGCCCCAGTTCCACCACCTTGCTTTCCAGCATGTATCAGGTTCTTCCGGTAAAATGCTCTTTGGTTTGCCCAAATATGTCTTCTGGTACTGAGGCCAGATAACTCTTTTGCCTCATGTCCAGAGCACATTGTTCCATAAGTCCTTCTCTTTGCCTAGGTGTTCATAACCAAACTTTAGACTTGCACAACTGATTTGTGCATACACGGGCCGATTGTAGCTGCCGATATTGGTCCCTTGGACC